>NC_081410.1:239398698-239747865 GCF_030272615.1 Cryptomeria japonica | reverse complement strand
TCATGCTAAGACATTAGTTGAGAATTATAAAGAGCCATGATACACCATACTCAGAAAAATAATTATCCAAACACAAGAGGAGAGTCATTGACAAATGAAGGGATTCAAAGACTTCATCCTTATTACAAAGTTCAAGAATGGCAGTCTACTAAATATTAAGTGATCACTCTCAAAAGGAATTGATGGCAACAACAAAAGCTTGTTAAAGCTTGTTTCAGTAAAAAAACCATGATGTTGAGGTCACACTTCATAAAGGGGCAGAATGCTAAGTATCTCAGTCATTAAGCCATGCAAGGTATGAAGAATTCAAGGTCATAACAGGGAAGTATCAAAGACAGTCATTAGCAAAAGACACAAAAATAAATGATATCAGTCAAGAACAGACAAGAAGGGATAGATATCTTTTGAACTCTCCAAAGATAGGATAGCCATAAGTCAAAGGGTTACAATATTGGAGCTGTAAGATAGCATTCACCTTGTGAATCTTCAAATTGAAGGTATCATACCAAGCATGGAATAGTTGAAGCTCAAAACAATGAGAATATAATCTCAGGTGTATTAGTGCAACATCTTAGAGTCATCATAAAGTCTAGAAGCTAATCACAGTAAGTAGCTTTGGAGCTGTGAATGCTTTACCATTGTTAAATAGTTATAACATAGAAAGAGGACAATCTTATCCATCAAGGAGCAACACCATATAATATTGCAATTCACAGTGACATGGAGATATTTCTGAGAATAAGATTTTAAAGAAACAACAAGTCATCCATGTGGCAATGATTAGAACCTAAAGATCAATAGACAGTCTTTCAAGAACATAAAGAGGAGTCACTATTTTGATTACAGAGCAGTCCCAACCATGGCAATGGAAGCATCTACAGTCACATGAATTTTAAGATAGTCATATCTCATTATAAATCCCATACAATGGACATCAAGTCAAAGCACTATTTTAAGAGTTCATAGACCACAGTAAAAGGCAGTCAATGCTAAACTTTTGCATGGTAAAATAGCATTGATGTGAAACAATAGTATCCTGTAGAAGCAATGTATGAATGAATGATGTCAATATAATAACAATGATTATCTATAGGAGCATACAATCAAGCATAGTCATGGTAGTCATCATCAAAGTCAATAAAGCTTCATACATTAATCACAGATATCAAAAGAAGATCCCAAATCATGACATCAATAAAGCAACTTACAAACTTCACTATCATCATGACAGAAAGAACAACTAGGGCTTGTTGATAGTTAAAAGATAGAGAGCTGGTTAAAGTGATTGTTATAGTCATACAAAGACAATAAATAAGGAGCAGATTTACAATGCACAGTGAAGTTTTGTTGATATTTGTTGAAGATTGTTAAAAAGGAACATCAATGATCAATATGAGCATATATACAGTGAGGACAATTCATGAAGAGTTAAGGGACCTCCACGGTGATCTTGTTCACCTTTGGCTTCACTGTTTTAATAGTAAATAAGACATTTTTATTTTCTATTCTTATGAAGGGCTTCTTCATGAAAGTAGGGCAATTTTTTTTTTTTGAAAAAACAACACACAAAGGGTAGTCCAAGAAGAACACAGACATGCACAATCAAATAATAGTAAATCACTGTTAAACTACATTTCCTGTTAAGAATAATACAGTCTGATAAAAAAAGAAGCTCGAAGCCATAAAGAGATAATGCATCTGCTGTGAGAAAGGAATGAAATGAAGATTCCATATTAAACCCTAAAGATAGATATGCAAGAGTAAAAATTATGTGTATCTCTGCATGATAGATGAAGAACAAAAGTACTTACCATGAAAAAATTAGAAGGCACCCCTTAACTTCCTGTTCAGGTCCAACTCGAACTCAGAGAAAATCATGCATGATGGTTTCAGAGCCTCTTCAAAAGAATGTGAAGATGCATGAGCATAATGATTTAGGGTTTGAGCTCATTTGTCGCCATGCCCTAATCCATTTTTTAATGGGCTCTTTGATTTATTTTCAAAATAAATCACTTTCCTATTATTAGCACCTAGGTCATGACTTCCAAGTCATTAAGCCTTGTGCTATTAAAATAACCTTTTGTGCTTTAAAATGGGTTATGCATATAATATTATTGATTGCCTCTCATACTTTCATAAAATAATATTTTAATATAATATTATTAAGAAACAATCTCATTAATTGTTTTCAATAATGTTATATTAAATTATTCAAAAAACTAAAGTTTGCATGCCTTCATTATATTCTCAATTTTATTTTTATATTTATTAAAACAATTTCATTGATTGTTTTAATAAGTGTTTAAATAAATTATTCAAACAAGGTATGCAATATAAACACAATGTATTATGCATGCAAAAGGTGAAGTGTAAAGGGCTTTCTTTTTCTTCTTATTCTTGATCTTTGAAAACCATGCAACCATCAGTTCAAGTTGTAATAAGGGACTTTGGAGTAGTTAAGAGTGGCTATATCTGGCATCAAGATTCATGCAAAATTTTCACAAAGAGAGGAAGTTACTTTTTCTCAGTACTATATTAAGCTCATAGTGGCAATTCTATATTGGGTAGAGAGTTCCACTTTCATGCACATTCAATCAAGGAGCTATTTTTGATATTAGGAGCTATTTTTAGCAGAGTTTGACATATGTTTTGCACACTATTTTGGGCAAATTCACCCAAGGTTTTTCTCATGCAACTTTTTCAGTGCAGGATATTTTCATGCAGTCTTCTTCATGCTATCTTTAGCTCGCTATCTTTAGGAGCTTGTCTTCTATATATTCTTGTCTCTTCTTCATTATAGAGGACTTTTTTTTTGTCTTTCCTCAACATGATTGTGGACTGATTTAGCCCCTTTACAATATTGAGGCTCACTTTTTCTGAGATTGTAATAGCAACACTCTTTTATTTTCAATAAAATAGCAGCAGATTCCTTCTCGGTACTTCTTATGTTGTGTTATTGAATGGATGATTTGATGATTTATTATGATTTATCTTCTAATACTTTAATTTGTCTCATTCAATCAGGATTTAATGTCAGTAGTTGCATGATAGGTGCAGGTTGTAGATTGTGCAAGCTAGTTTCAATGATTTGTAGTTGTGAAAACAATCTGTTCTCCTTCAACCAGATTTTGAAATCAATCCTTTCTATGAAATATTGGTGCATTTGCATGCTTAGTTGAGTTGTGAGTAATTGAAGTTATTTGTTGAAGGTTTTGTGAGTTAAGCAGATGTAGGTTTTAGAAAACAACTTTTGGTGTATCACCTCATAGGATAGGTTTAATTTAAATAATCCTTCTATCCCTTTTCTGAAGATAAGTTTGCAGGAGATTCATTAGACAGGAAGCCAACCTAATCTCTAGAGGTCTACTTTCACAATAGGCATACCCACAGGCCTGAAAGTATTCCCATGTTTCATAGGATTGTTGGGTTTCATACTTAGCATCACAATGCAATCCTCCGTGACAACACTTCATGCTAACATTGATGATCCTAATGATTTTGATAATATGTATGAGCTGGTTGAGATTAACCATAAGTTTATTTCACATTTTTCAAAATCTTGAATCCTAGTACAAGGGGTTGTGTTCTATTGGTTAAAGCTTTGAGTTCCCATTGTGGAGATCAAGGTTCAAATCCCAAAGGGACATCTAATATGGAATTCAAATTTGTGACTCTTAGTCTTCCACATTTGGCTTCTAGGTGGTTTCTAATAAGTGGATTCTAATTTGTAACTCTTGGTCTTCCATAGGTTGATTCTAGTGTGGTTGCTTGAAATGAGCCAATGGTGGTTTCTAATAAGTGGATTCTAATTTGTGGCTCTTGGTCTTCCACAGGTTGATTCTAGTGTGGTTGCTTGAAATGAGCTAGTATTAGTCTCATGATTGTGGTTGCTCATTATGAGGAAATATTAGTGTCATTTAATGTTCTCAAGTTGATGCTCATATGAGCAAAATATTTGTAAACGATCTGGAATATTAAAAAAAAACATGAATCCTAGCTCCTAGTGCTAAACAAAACGATTCATCATTAGAACATGGTCCTTATTTGGAACTTGCAGTAGCTCCATCTAGCATACTCATTGTGGGTCTTGTTGCATCTTTTCCAACATCCCTAAATGATGTTAAGTAAGATTGGGAGGCAGATGATTTGCTTGACTAGCTTCATTTGTGCTATGGATCCTCTTTTGTGTGTTTGCTTGTTTGTAATGTGCTTCCCTCGTGATGTGTTGTTTGATATGTTTTTGTGTTGTGTTAGGTTCTCTTTGGATGGCCCTTGTTACTCCATTAGTGCAAGCTAATAAAGAGGCAAAATCCATTGTGGGATTCCTCTATTTGTATCTCAATTCTTCTATATATCTTATCTATATTATGCCATGCATGTGCTCTTGTTCATAAATGTGCCTCTGTGTTGTCTACTTGAGGATGATGTGAAGCATTGAGATCTCATTTTTGGTCTATTCCATGTTGACTCAAAAAGGCATTTGTTTGTTATCTTATGTTCTCTTCTTCCATTGTGTTTGTACTTCCACTACCTTTAGGGGATGAGGTCAATTCAACACAACTATTGTTGATACATATTATTTATCACAAGTGCATTACTGACCCCAGATTTAGTGGATCCCTTATGTGTTTTTTCCTATTTTTTTTTTACCATCATCCTTTGATTTGTCCTGTATGGGGGCATCTCATTGTGGTAATGTACTTGTCTTATGGATTCATGCTACCTTAAAGCTATTGCTCTTGATAAGGCATACACGATCACTTTAATGTGGAGGCATACACTCTGCTCAATGTTATACTTTATGCACACATCAATGACATGTTTTCAATTCAACTCAATATTCAAGTTACTTTGCAAATTGAGCCTTTTGCTTTGTAATTTGGTATTTCAAAATTTTCTTTTTCATGACTCATAGTAAGCACAAATCTTACTAGGCCATTATAGTCATGCTCTCTCCCCTTCATGTGTTGTCCCTTTTATCTTGATATTAGAGTAGTATGATCCTAAAGTCCTTGGGGGCTTGGTGTGTCTTGTCTTTTTTGTATCTTGGTGAAAGTTTTTCAATGCAACTTTGTACCTTACCATGAGTATGGGTGTATTCTCATACTCTTGCTAAAGTGGGGGCTAAATGTAGTGTTGTAAATTGTATCCACATACAATTTTGTCCTCACCTAGATCTCACCTTGGTGTCTTGTCTTTCAATGCCTAATGTCTACTTTGATTTTTCTCACACCTTCCAAAAATATGCATTTTCAACTCCCTTTCTGACCACCATTCAAGTCTAAGACCCAATTAATAGGAGCAGGGCACCCCACCCTCTGGTCCTCCTAATCAAGACCCAAATTTGGTCTCATCAATGGTCACTTCAATTGGGAGAAAATTTAGTTCGTGTGTTGGCTTGCTCTGAAAATTCTAATAATTTTTGGATGATTAAGTATAAAAGGAGGCTTACCCCTCTCATTTGAAGACTAAGATGGATGGATCTCTCTCTCAATTACACTTTAGAAAATTCAATTCAAGTGAGAAAGCAAGCAAGCATTCGCCAAGCATTGAAGGAGAGGTCAAGTCAAGTTCAAGTATTCATGATGGCACACATGATCAAACTTCCATCAAGACATTCTACATAACATCCTAAACCCTTGGCATGTAGATTTAAGTAAGCTTCGTCAAGGTATCAACTTCAATTACAAGCATTCAAATTCAGATCTAGCCTTTTTGTCAAAAGGAAAGCATTTTGTTGCAATTCAATTCCATTTCCAATTTAATTATCATTTCAAATTCAAGGTTAATTCCTAACTAGGGTTTGACCCAAGGCAAAACCCTATCCACAACCCTTTTCTGTGTGTGTGTGTGTGTGTGTGTGTGTGTGTGTGTGTGTAAGAAATTGATTCAAGTGATGCGATCAAAGATTCCAATAGAACTGATGATGACGAACGGGTTCAACTTTTACATGCACAAAAAGAAGAGGAACAAGTAGCTTCCACTGCCTTGGTCCCAAGAATTTTGTTTGACCTTTTGATAGTGGATTTTGTGTGTCTCCCTGATTCACAAAGCATATAGCTTGTCTGCTTAGAAGTTGTGGAACCATATCGCCCTACCTTCTTGTCTCCAACAATTTAGCTTGAATTTTTAGCTATAGGTTTTGATTCACTTTCTCTTCTCAAATATTTGTCTGTGGCTCTGTATGAAGTTTGGAAACATTCTATTGTTACTGTTTTTCTCCAATTGTTTATTGTTTTCCCCTAGAACTTTATAATTCAAATATAATTTCAACTCTCTAAAAGAGGAAACAACAAACAAGTAAATCTAATCAACATCACAACCCTTTTCCCTAATTGAATTGTGGCTAGATCTATTGGGTTAACATCCTCTTTTAAATGTAAGATTGATCTTGTGAAATTGGAAGTTTTAGTATCCTAATTGGTGAAACCCTAATTTCACCTACCTCACACAATTAGATATCGAGGGAGACCTACTAATAAAGCATATTAGGCGCTTTTATGGAAAAACATGAGACAATTACAAATGCATTGCAAAAAAGAAAATTAACTTTCAAGAATCTATAAACTATAAACAAATTGAAAATTGGATATATACATGTTGAGAGATTGGAAAAAATATAAATTAAATGTATGCCATGAAACGGAAATTAGGACACATACATACATCATTCAATAAGCATGTATATTTCAAAATTTAAGATCTAACTACAATTTTAATACATACTAAAAATAAACTTTTAAGGTATAAAAAAGTTAATTTTTAAGTAAAAACATACACTAAGAGGGATTAGCTTGAGATTGGATTAATGTTTCAATTTTAGTTCTAATGTGTCAATTTTTATGATAATACAATTGAATAAATTAAACACATTTTGTTATATTGAGATTAGAAGAAATTAGGGATTAGCTCAAAAGATTCCAAACTAATGTTGATTTTAACTAATGTAAGTTGAAACATAGAACTATAAACTAAGATATTAGATTCTAGAACAAAGAAATGTGATATTTATGACTGTATATTATATAACCTCAAACCTAAAACATGCAATTATGTTGTCATGATTAATTCTAAACTTTGAGGTTTCATGTCTAGATGAAATGATTTTATCCTACATTGTTTAGTATAGATATTTAATATAATTATGTAAAAAATTCAAGCTTCTAACATTGTATATATCTAATTTGTATGAAAAATCTAGTGAGGCTCTAGCCTATTTTGCTAGGGTTTAGGTATGCAAATTTCTTAACCATTAATTTGGCCCCTAGTAAGGCTCTAGCTTATTTTGCTAGGGTTGAGGTATGCAAATTCCTTAACCATTAATTTGGCCCCTAAGAGATCATGAATCAATACTAATAATAAAAAGCTAAGTATGAGATTCAATGGTAATGTAACTACTACAAATGAATGACACTGAGCTAGTTAAATGATTGAATAATCATATGAAGAACTCTATTTGAAAAAAACTTTGTACTATAATTTGGTAATGAATGTAGTTGTTGATGTGTGACATGGAGTAGATGGAGACTAATGACTAATTCCTTATACATTATTAGTAGCTTAAGGGGACTAATGACTATTTCTCGGTACCATTTACATCCTCTTAAGCATTGGAGTATAGACTACACTCCAAGACTCGCAACCTACAAAATAACCTTCATTGAGATAAGACAAATATTTCACCAAAAGATGAAAGTGTATTGAGATGCCTGTAATACCCCTTCCCTAATCAGACTATGTTTGACCTAGTTGACCATGGTTGACTTTTCAGTGGCTTATGTGGGTGGTTGACACATTATGATTGTGATGTTTTTTATCCAGGTATTATATTTTGGAGTGTGATTTGGTGAATATGATTATGCATTATTGCTTATTGAGGAGTAGATTTTGATTAGGCACCATTTCTTATGAATGCTTAGATGTTAACTCCACTTATGCATTGTATATCATAGACGATGAAATGTAATTTTATTTATGTGTTACTGACCATGGACTAACACATTTACTTTATGTGCAAGTTGCACTATATATCTGTCTTCATGTTTGTGTGGAGTTTGTATGGGGTGTGAGGAGACGATGAGACACGGAAAGTCACGATTCTCTTTCATTGATGTGGTTATCGTGTTTGTATATATATATGTGTACGTGTGGTTCAGTGATGCATGTTTTGTAGGTACAAGGTACTGACTCCGCCTGGCTCCACAAGTCTGAGCGTACCTAATTCAACTATTGGAAGTAGAGAAGATGGTTTCAAGGTCCTAAATGTCATCCCTAGCCTTTCTCATTTGTGAGCATTGTCAGTCATTTGTCAACCCTGTCGGTTCGCCAATTAGGCCACTTTTTCGACGTTGGTATGTGGGTAATGTCTTTATTTTGTTTAGTTGAGTTTTGTGTGTTATGCGTTTTGTGATTTTATTAATTCTCTTCTAGTGTTAGTTAATGAGAAATTAATTATTAATACCTTATGGTTATTAATAATTAATGTGAATTGCTTTTATAAATTAAATTAAGAATAAAGGATTATAGGCACCTTTTTATGGTTAAATAAATAAATCAATCACTCTTAGTTGTTTAGTTAAATTGATTGTTTTATTTATTTCATTAGCATAATTTTTGTTATGCCTTGTCCATTTGAGAAAAAGTTATTTTTAACTTTGAAAAAAAAATATCTTGATGGCTTTTTGTGTGAGGGAATTAATTTTTAAATTTAAAAAAATAAAATTGAATGTTTTAAATTTGAGAAAGAAAGTCAATTTGAATTTTATGAAAAGTAGAATTTTCATAAATAAAGTATTGTGCCCTAAAAAGAGATTTTTGGGTGAAAATTCCTATATAGTTGGAAAAATTTTCAAAAAGAGGGGCTCTCTTCGTTCTAGATTAAAAAAATTCCTCTTTGTGTTTGAATGGGAGACCTGACATTTTGGAAAATTTCCTCTCAGGTGTGGATTGGGGGTTTTTGCCTGGAGGTGTTCATAATATGTTGAAGGGATTTATTTTGGTGGAAAAATCTTTGGAAGGTTTGGTGTGTTTTGTTGTGTGTGTACATCCATTGGATCTTCTTCAATCTTCTTCCAAGAAAGCATTTGAAGGTTGGGTTTAAAAACCTTTGTTTGTTTATTTTTGTCTTTCTAAGCATGTGACTAGAATGGTTTTCTTTCTTTCCCTCTCTGTTTGGAAATAAATAATTGATGGAGAAATATGGTTATCAATTTCATTTTAGTGAGCAACTCATTTCTTTCTTTTGTGAATTTGGAAATGGGGGTTTCAGTTTCCCCAATTTTGGGAGTAGAGGAAATGGGGGCTTGTTGTTTATATCCAACTTTGTGTTGTGAGTTTATTCTAAGAATTTATGGTTTGAAATTCCCAGATAGAAACTAAGATTGTAAATGTTACTAGTCACTTGGAAGGAAATTTAATTTTATTAAACTGTTGTTGGCTTGTTTTATTTTGATTATACTTATTTAAACACCCCCCCCCCCAAAAAAAAAAAAAATTATATTGTTTTTTATAATTTTGGGGGGGCTTTTGGTGCCCTGTGGGCAACCCCAACCACGGGTACCCATGGGTTGTGGGTGTGCCACAACACTTCACAACCATGGGGGTCATGAGGAACCCATGGGTTGTGGGTGCCACGACACTCCACAACTATGGGGATCGTGACGAACCCATGGGTTGTGGGTGTGCCATGACACTCCACAGCCATGGGGCCCCTTAGGGGAGCCCATGGGTTGTGGGTGAGGTGGCACAACCACAACGTGGGCCTCCCTCCCCATTTTGTGGGGCCCGCTAGCAGTCAAATAAATAAATAAATAATATTTAATATTTTTCTTTATAATATATATATATATATATATATATATTAGTATATTTTTTAAAATTATATGTTCATAATATAATTACTGGTTAATTATATTTAATTGATCAATTTTGAATTAGTTAATTTGGTATTTGGAATATCTGATTTTTATATAAATATGATTTATATTTTTTATATGTATATACATATTGTTGTAAATATACATATAATTATATATATGTAATTGTTTATTATTTTTTGAATTATTAAATGATGCTAGTGAATACGACATTGGATAGATGTATTGTTTTTGAAAAACTACAGAGAAATTGGTTTAAACGAAATTTAGAAATTATGGTCAAACTTGGTCAACATGGATTAGATAGGAAAACAAATCTATTTTTGAGTATAAATGATGGTTTTTGTTTCATGTATGTTTTGGCTTCTTAATTCAGTAATCGTGAAAGTCATTTGGGCATATGTCATTTTTTCCCTTTTCATGCATGTTCCTTATTGTATATTTTCTTATCTAGGAGGAATCAATTAATTGAAAGTGTTACATTGGGCTAATAATAGCTCTTAATTATACTCTTGAATTGTCCTTATTATTCCTTAAAATGGGTATATGTTAGTGTGCAAGTGAATCCTTTTTAGGTGTTTACTCTGATTGGAGGATTTTGGATGTTTTAAAATTGAAAAGAGTTATTCTTGTGTTTATGTTGGTGTGTTGGTGAATGTGAGTCAATCATGGAAATTAAGTGGTTAAGTGTTGATTATGGTTGTTCTTGTTTTATACATGTTGTGGTCTTGTCTAGTGAATGGACCGGGTTGTCCGTTTCACACCTCCAGTTGGTTTAACCTTGGTAGAAGGTTTGTATAAACAAGTTGTTTCTTCAGTTTTGTTTTGAACTCCGTGTGTTGGTTGACTATTGTGTTTTTCCTTGGAGTACTTTGGAGGTCGTGTAGTGTCATAAGGAAGAGTGGCTTCCGAGTGGGGGTCAGGGCCCAAAGTGGTTACTAGGATAACCCATTGGAAGTTTGAGTAATAAGTGATAACTTAATTAATAAATTGGGGTTAGGTTTTAATACATTAATAAAGATTAATTGTGCCTCGCTCATGGTTGAGTGTTTGTATAGACTCAGGATGCAGTGGGAAGGTCTGGAACGACAAAAACAACCACCTTGTCTTCACGAAAGGTTTGTTAGGTCTGCATGAGTCATGGATGGGGGTAGGGGGTTTGGGAGAGGCTACCAAGATAACCCAAGATGGGGGTCGGGGTCTATGGAGGCCTGTCAGGATAACCCATACCAACTATGCGATGACTCTCTTCCCTTATGTTCATTAGTGTGTAGTCTTGCATTGGATTTACTTGGAGCATTCTTGTGGGAGTCATATTTATATGATTATGCCTTATGTCAGTACCTGATGTACATGTTAGACCATGTGATGCTTTATGGTGGTTTGCTTGAGGGCCTTATTACTATCTCCTAGCACGGAGGGGTTTTTCTTTTTTGGGCCACATGGTCGAGTGGTAGTGCCATTTTCCATCGGGTATTTTGTTTGTGCCTTTCTTGCGAGGGATTAGCTTTGCAGGTGCTCCAGATGTATCTCATGGATTTACTCCATTCCATTGTATCGGTTGGACCCTCGTTATTCTTCTTGGATCATATTTGTATCTCTTAGACCTTATGTGGTTGGGTGTATCATTTGTTTATTTATATGCCTTCATGACAAGTTGTAATTTGATTTAATCATTATGTATTTTTATGAGACATGGTTTTTTAAGTGCAATTGTAATATTATGTTATCCTTGCAATGTAAAAACAATGTATTATGATGAGATTTAGATGGTAGGATTTATATCTTCAAATAAAATCATTGATGTAATGTAATTTAATGTATTATCATGGATGAAGCATAGAAATGTTAATGTTATCACATGCAAAGTATGAAACAATCATTGTTTAGTGTAATTAAGTTCCTAATGGATATATCTTAAGTGGATTGATTGACCTTAAGTAAGGACTAGTTTAATTAAGTAATCCAAGTTGGGAAACCCTTTAGGAGTTTAAGGTTAAGTATTCCACTTGTGAAACTTCTATTGCAATGTTATTCATATGTTTATGTGTACGGTATTGTTTAAAAAAAAATATTGTACACTCTTTTCATGTGTTTGTAGTTGTATCCTTTAGGGTTTCTTGGTGGGGCATTACAATGCCAAACAATATACATGAGCTCTCCTTATATAGGCAAGAGTGGGAATGAGAGCACCAATGGGGTTTGAAGGTAGGTACAACCACTTGACACAAATAATTATGTACTTAGGAAATATCAAATTATGACAACTAATACCTAAGTGGAACCTAAGCATAGACTAAATCATATTAACTCCAACACCACCTCTTAAGTAAAAATTAGGGAGAAGATTACTATGTAATATGATGCAAGATGCAATATGGATCTTGTCTACAAAACCATTTTAGGTACCCATGTATGGTGCAAAAGCAAATAGATATATCTCACAAAGCGAAGAAAAGGAGAAAACCCCATGGGACAAAACTCTTCTCCAAAAGACAAAAGAAACAAGATGCATGGATGGAGGACTCAATCCACAAAGAGCTTCATTGGCTAGTCAATATTATATTATGTGCATTCATATGAGGGGGTTTCATATCCTAAAAATTGAAAACAATCTATTGCCTATCTAGTAAAAATTAGGGGGGGGTTTAATTCAGGTTGTGCATTGAGAGGGGGTGACAAAAAAAAGAGTTTAGGGAAATATTTTTTGAAGATAGGGGGATTCTTTAGTATGCCATGAACGCACGTGATATAACCCAGGCTCATTAAGTGAAGCCTTCATGACTCAATCACACCCCTGAAGAATTGCATACATCATGTATATACAAACAAATATCTTCCCATAGGAAGGAAATGAGACTACATAGACCCCCCATAATGCACAATCTCCTATAGAGATGGTGAGTTCTTGAAGACAAAACATAGTTCAATGCCTACAAACAACATTTCTCCCCTTTGGAAGAAGATACACCAAGACAAATGCAAAAATACTTCCCATTTTGGATAGGAATTAAGAAGTGGAATCCAAATGTAGGATGATGGTGATGTCTCTGAAATTTTTTCATGTGTTGTAAAGACCTTGGAAGATGATGTCCTGAATCAATCATATGCATGTCCAATCATAGTAGAAGGTGACAAACAAGGAATCAATGAAAATTGATTATGAACAAGCTCCACAGACAAAGATGAAGTGACAATAGTTATTCCACAACTATCATCAAATAGGAGAGATAAACCCTCAAATGTGTCTCCCAAAGCTGAAATGTGAGACTCCATAAATAATGAACAATGTTTGTCAAATAGGAATCCCAATGTGAGGCCCCACCCCGACTTAGTCTAACATTTTAGTGTTTTTATGATGAGGCTATTACGGATGCTTTATTTTTATGCATTATGGATTTAGAACTTATATGATTCCATGATTTGGATAACATTGCTATACGTTGATGCTTTATTTATGTGCTTTATGATATAGAACATTACATGATTTTCAAATAGGATGAATTTGCGGTGATAAATGTCGTTATTGAATTTGCAAGACTTTACTATGATGATAGAAATATGATGTATGTTTTATGTGTGGATCAAGATTATGAGAATTAGGATAAATTGCTTATGTGAAATTGCTGGGATATAAGATGTATTAAATTGTTCAGATGTAAATTGTATGCAAGTGATGATGTGTATTATTATTCTTGTGATTTATATTATATGAGGTTATGTGAAGTTACTAATGTGTAATTGAGATGCGTAGGAAGTTATCCATGTGACCATGGAAATATTATGGAGAACCAAACCTAGACCTATGTATGTTCGTAAAGCCAGGGTTTGTTTATTTGGAGAGACAACACCCTGTTTGTGTTGTATTTTATTCATAATAGTAAATGATGCATGTGTGTTAAGTGTTATTTAATTGATTTATATAAAATCCACAAGAGACATGATTTCATGTATAAATTTGTAAAAGTATTTTCTTTGTGTCACTTGACACGTGTGGATTTATGTTTGAATTTTTAAATTTGTCTCTTGGTGGGAATTGTTTAATTATAGCTTTTTCAATTAATGTAATGAGATTCCATAAATGTCTTAGGTAAAGAATCTTTGGGATGGTCAACATAGGTTTGACCCGAAAATAAACTTCAAAGGGGTTAAAAAAGGGTTAAACGGACACCTAGGGGTAGGTTAATAGGGTTTCCTAAAGCCCGTAAGGTATACCTAAGGGTTAGGGGTAATTTTAGGCAAGTTTGTACTCCCATGTGACCTTTTAGACACCCTAAAAAGTGACTTTTCTAAGTTGTGCGAAAATTGAAATTAGAAGACTTGAACTAAGTTGTAAACCTTCCTTTTCGAATGAGAGTTCCCTTTCCCATTCTACCTTACCTTCCTTTTTGGTTTTTAGAAACTTGTGAGAACTCTCACAAAGGGCTTCTTAAGCAAGAATTAAAAAATTAGTGGGTAATCATCCACTCTCCATTTTTGGAGACGAGAATTTTGAAAAGAAAAAGATGGAATTTGGTTTGAGAATTTTGGCTAGGGGTAGAAAGAGAAGAGCTGTGGAATTGGGTTGCTCATCCTCAACAAAACTAGCATACCTTTGGGCAGTTTAAGGTTGGTTGTATTTTTCTTATAATGATTTCTTATTGCATGTGTTTTGAAAGAAATGTTTGTGTAAAAAACTAGTTTTCATACATGTATTTCTTGGACATTTATTTGGTGTTTTGTGTTTTTGCATTGTATGTGTTTTGGGAGTAATCAAGACCTCCTAATCTTGGGAGAGAGGAGGATCTTGTGGGTGGTAGAAGTGACAGCCCTCGAGTGAGAGGCTCTCATTATGAGAGTGATCACAAGGGATTTTATGTGACCCTTGCTGCATGACTTGTTTATACATTAGGGGTCATAAGGAGGGAAATAAGGCATGAATGCCTTGGGGGGCATAAGGAATATGGGGTTGTGATACTTGATGTATTTGGTTTGCCATGAGGTGGCTATATGTTTTTCCATACTTGCAGTCTCCTCAGGGTACTTGGTCCACTACCACCCTTGAAAGGACATCACAATGAGTGGTGTAGTGTAGCCTGGGTTGGGATTGTGTTTGAGTTTGTGTGTTTTCTGTCTTTTGTGTTGTATGTGTGTTACCTGTCTAGGGCTTGGCTCTCCGAGCTCAGGGGTGGCTACCAGTTAGCCTAGGCTAGGAGGTGAGCTCTCCATGGTCATAGCTTTTGATTTAATTGTAGGTTGTTAGAAGAAAATAGCAGGACAAGTAGGTGTGGCTAGATTTAGTTGTTGCAGAAAAATGATGTAAATAAAATTTATGTTCTTTGAAAGTCCTCACTCGATTGAAAGGAGAGACCTGTTTGTATAGTGACTATAAAGTCTTGTGACTAAGTTTAAAGTTTTGTTATAATTATTCATGCATTGTTGCAGAAAAGAAAGAAGTACCTTTGGTTTAATTTTCTACATTTTTGGAAATTTACAATGTTGTGTTTTATGATATTTTGATAAGAAAAGAATTTATTTATTTCCTTTTATGTAGTTATACTACAATATTAGGAAAGCAATGAAATTTGATTTGCATGCATGTAGGAGGCTGAAGATAAGAGCTTTTAGATCAATCCAGGAAAAATGTAAAAGTCATTTTATTTGATTCTGTGAATTTTATTATATCTGTGATTGTATTTTTTTTTTTTAAAAGGGTTAAAAAAAATAAAATAATAAGAGCAAAGATTTTGTAGCCATCTATAAGGTTTTCAGATTTATAAAATAAGTGGTTATATGTAGTTGCTGTTAGATTTATTAAAACATGTCATTTAAATAGTTGCTATAGATTTTGCAAAGTCTGTCGATTTATTTATTGCAGAAAATGAAAATCACAATCTATTATAGTTTTTATTTAAATAAAATCTAGATTTATTTAGTTGCTGGTAGAATTATTAAATCTAGTCATTTATAGAGCTGAAGATTGAAATAAAACACCTACAGTAAACAGTTTAAATGAAACAATAAAATTACTATACTCTTACTGTAAATGAATCAAAAATTTATTAATCCATCTATTTTATCTTTACATCTAGGACATTTACGAAAGGAAATAAATCAACAAGAAAATAAAATAATATTTCAGTATTCTGTTTGAATACATACCTAGAATCAAAATACTAGGATTTATTCATTACATAATTTTTGTCATATAAAATATATATTTATATAAATATATAATTTATAGACATGCAAATTACATGTATATCTTTATATATATTTATATAAAATACATTTATATAAATAATCACGAAAATAAATGTATATATACCTACATACATACAAAAATGCATATAAATAAATAAATATATATATATATATATATATTTAAAAATATATATATATAAAAAAAAACAAATAAAAAAAAATATAATAGGAAAAGGGGGGCGGCGCCCTCGGCACCGCCACTATGTGACCACACAGTGGGCGATGCCCTCGGCACCGCCACTGTGTGAACACACAGTGAGCGGCACCGCGACACCGCCACTGTGTGGTCACACATTGAGCGGCGCTGGCCGGGGATGGACCGCCGCTCCCCTCCTCCAACAAACAGCCTCTGCCATCCACCATGGCCGTCGCCCGGGGTTTCCAATTCGGCCTTGCAAAATATATTTTAATCAAAAAAGATAAGTATAAAACCCTAGCCCGGGTAGGGCTAGGGTAATAACAATAGAAATGGTATATTTTATAATTTAAGGGTATTTTATAATGCAACATCCCTAGCTAGGGTTTGCATGATGTTGATTCTTTATAAAGTTGAAAATTTTTTTTGTTATAGTAATTTAATATATATATTTATATATGTAATTATATATAAATATAAATATTCAAATACTCATATATGAAAATATAAATAGAAAGTTGTAGTTAAAGAATAAAGCATATCTTTAGGATTAAATATTTATTTAGTGTAGTTGATCTATTTAGAGTATATAAAATCAAGTAGGCAAACATTATTTTTTATCAACCTAAGGTATTTCAAAAAAAATAGTGATTTAACTGACATATGTGGATATAGGTTTTGAAATTAAAACTTATGGGACGTTTTCATCATGGGCTTAATTGTATCTTAGTTAATTTAATTTGAGCACATTTTAAGTAAGGATTAAAATGGATTAATTTAAGTATATTTTAATTATGGATTAAAATGGATACTAGGAGAATAATTTTTAATTAGCTTTCTAAAATAAATTAATGGCTATCCGAGATTAATTTTGTCTGCGTTAAATTAATTATCTGAGTTAGTTGATTTTTAAATTCGAGTAGACAATAAAACTATTCACTTAGAATTCCGCATTTAATTTTATTTTATTTTGAATGTTTGAGCTAGTAGATAAAGTTAATCTAAACCTAGTTAAGACAAAACATGTTGCAGTATTTTATACTTGTCGATTTTATGCTTTTAAAAGTTATGTTTTAAAAAAAAATTTACCCCGATCTTGCCCTAAATTTTGGGCATGACACCTAATCAAGAAGATGATGATAAACCTGCTGATCAAGAACGATGGAAGTCTCAAGAGAAGGCAAATCAACTACCTCTAACATGTTTGCAAGCTCATTTGAAGACTCAAAACTTTCCAAAGGATCATAGACATGAGTTATCAACTTAAAAGAAGGAAGAGGCACATGAGAATTAGAAAGAGGATCATCGAGAGATGGCGGAGTAGCATGATCACCATATACCTCTCAAATGTGATTCCAAAGAGAATGGGGGCATTCAAAATGAATAAGTAACTCCAAAATTTCATCATGTACATTTTCAAAAATAACTCTAAAACATCGAACCCTATAGCCTTTCCAAATACTAATCTCACAAGGTGTGCTAAGAATAGAAACATCATTATACAAATATGGGAATAAGTGAAGCTTACTAAGATGAATGATTATGAAATTAATCCATTTCCTATAATTCCCCCTCCAAAAATAAAAGAAAAACCCATTTATAATAATGGATGGGGCCTATATGGTGAATTGAGCAAACTGGTCAAAACAAACAATCAAAGAAACTGTGAAAAGCAACTTTTACAGCCAAAATGCCTAGTAACATAGCCAATGTGGGACAAAAGTCTGGATTCTTTTTCCACTAGAAGGCTGTGATTGGGCCCACCACAAGCACCCTAATCCACAAATATGTTTGCAAAAACTATAGTCTGTTGGCAAAAATGCAATAAATTGACCAATCAGAAAGACCTTGTAGGCTACAAGCAAAAGTTGCGACAAATAAGATGTTGATGCAGAGTGCAATAATCCGCCAATGCTAACAAACCAAAAGTCTGCCACTAGCTTATATCAACTGCCAATATTAATTAGGGGCCAATGAATACTAAATGTAGTTGATGCAATTTGAATTTGATAGAACTACCAACAATATGGAAGGCAATAAGGAGAAAATCAGAGTGCTAAACCAATGAGAAACAAACACTGATATTAATTACACCTGTAATAATATCTACCAAAACAAGCAAACTTCAAATTCACCCTTCACGTTGACTCCAAACTTCTTCAATCTGCCACATAATAAAATGCAAGGGGGATTGCTTCTAAATAAGTCACAAACCAGATATAGAATGCAGCCAGATGATAAATAAGGTGAAATAGAAAACAATTCAAACATCGGTAATCAAAAGATCAGCAGAAGAAAGTATTAGATTTGCAATTAATCCAGGGCATCAAATGCCTTAACTACATAGTGACTTTCCTAAGATCTTGTAAGGAAGCAAAGGTGTGCGGAAACGCTTCCTACGCTAATCTTGAGAGGACGATTTTGCAAATTTCAACTTAACTATCATAGAGATCACAAGAAGTAAATAGAGTAGAAATAAAACAAGAAACACATAACACAATGATTATCGTGGGGAAAACCCATACGAGTGAAAAACCCCACACTCTAAAACCTGCATAGTATATTAACAAATCAACAAGAGATTACAATACACTTGCAATGCAAGTTCTTATAAGAGCATCACCTCAACTCAAGCTCAGAGAGACTTCACTAGCATCCTTCTAGCACCCAGTCTTGCAAACCAAACTCCATCATACAAACTCCTCTCCAAGCCCTCATTATATAGGAATTTTACAACCTGGAAACCATTTGTGGTTTTACAATACCATGGGCAAAACCTCCATGACATGTGTTGCCCACCCTTGACATTTGTTTTTCCAAGATAAGAAAACCAGGTTAAAAATAGTTACTCACGTCCAAACTCTTATCCCCTATTTTTGACCCTGATAACTAAAATAAAATGTGTCATATAATCTCTAAAAATGGCCCTCCTATATTATACTATTGACAAGGCATCTTTTGACAACTCAAATACCTTTTTCCAAGGCACCGAAACATGGAAAACCTCCCAACTACATTTGGAACAATTTACTAAAAATTGCAAGGTTGAGACACATGTATCTCAACAAATCTCACCTCAAAACCTCTTAATGAAAATTCCCAAGAGCGGAAGGAGACACAAGAAGCTTTCTCTCACACCATGTTGGAGCATAAACTCCACTCTAGGACCTACAACCTACAAAATAACCTTCATTGGGAGAACAAATATTTCACAAGAAAATGAAAATGTATTAGATGTCAAGCAATATGCATGAGCTCTCCTTATATAGGGAAGAGCAGGGATGAGGTGTGAGGGTAGGTAGGGTAGGTACAACTATACAAATAATTATGTACTTAGGAATATCAAATTATGACAACTAATACCTAAGTGAAACTTAAGCATAGAGAAAATTATATTTACTTGAGCATTAAGACCCCTTAAGCCATTCTCTTAAATCCCCTTGAGCCATCATCTTTCCTAGGTCCTTAAACCATCTTTTAATCTCCTTAAGACATTCTCTTAAATCCCCTTAGTCCATTATATAATTGAATAAATTAGGGATTAAAGCTGAAAATATTCTATACTAATTTTGATTTTAACTAATGTAAGTTGCAACATAGACCTATAAACTAAGATGTTAGATTCTAGAACAAAGAAATGAGATATTTATGACATGTTTTTAGAACCCTTAATCTTATGTTGTCATGATTAATTTAAATCGACAAGGTTTCATTTCGTAATAGAATGACTTGTCCTAAGTTGTTTACTATACATCTTTAACAAGTTTGTAAAAACTTAGAGCATCTAACATTGTATATATCTAACTTGTAAGAAAAATCTAGTGAAGCTCCAACCTATTTTGCTAGGGTTGAGGTGTGCAAATTCCTTAACCATTAATTTGGCCCCTAGGAGATCAAGAATAAAAAAATTCATTGTAAGAAGATTAAAGTATGAGATTGAATGGCAAGGTGACTACTACACATGAATGCTAATAAGCTAATTGAACTTAATTTGTTGTTAAAGATTGATTTAATTGGATGAAGGATTGTATTTGAACTAATGGAATACTTTTGTCCTAAGTTGTACTAATGACTAGTTCCTTCTGCATTATTAGTGGCTCAAGGGAATTGATGACTATTTCCTTATACCATACGCATCCTCTTAAGACCCCTTAAGCCATTCCCTTAAATCCCCTTAAGACATCATCTTTCCTAGGACCTTAAATCATCCTTTAATCCCCTTAATCCATGATATAATTGAATAAATTAAACACATTATGCTATATTAAAATGGGAGAAATTAGGGATTAGCTCAAGAGATTCAAGACTAATGTTGATTTTAACTAATGTAAGTTGCCACATATATTTATAAAGTGAGATTTTAGATTATAGAACAAATGAATTTGAGATATTTGTGACATGTTTTGGAACCTTAATTCCTGGGACATACAATTTTGTTGGCATGATTAATTTTATTTGATGACTTGTTTCATTCTAATGGAATAATTGTCCTAATCTTGATGGGGCTCTCTATATCTCTCTATATTTGATTAATATATTAAATAATTTTGCATTTATTCAAATTTATAAAATATTGTGAATGATTCACAAGTTAGACCAAGTATAGCATTTTGGAGATCTATGCCTTGACAACCAATATTAAGATTATAAAGGTCCAATTTGTTTTTGCATTTAGAATCTTATCTTTCTCTCACTAGCTAACCAATACATTCTTAAGTGGTCTTGTTTATCTAATTCCACCTCAACTATAAATGCTAAAGTATTGTCCTTCTAATTGCATCATTTGAGGCATAGAGATTGACAATACAAAAATATTGGTTATCTAAATTGAAAAGAACCCTTAGGGCCTTAAGATGCTTTGTTAGTGGGATTGCAACCATGAGTAATGTAATGGGGTTACTATTTTAAATTAAGTAATGAACTCACAAAACCTTGACCTAGCTCATTCAATACTGTTGAAATGTAAAAACTACTATGCTATATGGCATGGCACGTGACTAAAAGCAAAAAACTAATAACATTAATTTCTTGGAGAAAAAGAATGTTGGATCCTTAATCTACGGTGGAGTTATAGTTCCAACTCTTGAAAAGAGAAAATCCTTACAAGAGGTGGGGTTCTTAAAAATTGAGGCCTAAAAGACTCTTTCAAAAATTCATGGGTGGGTTGGGGAAGAGTTGATTGAATTTCAAATCAAATGTACCTATTGTTATTACCATTTAATTTCCCATCATTATTCCTGCCCTATCAACCAAGAGAACTGCTCACCCCTACATTTAACTCAAAACTAGTTCTTATATGGCATTTCATACATTAAAGGCCCAATACAAAGACCTATACATCTAAACTTTCAAATCGTTGCCGCAAAAAATCTATTTGTGAATTCCCCTAATAGAAAACATCTTAATTATAGTATACATATTAATCTCAATTACTTGATGGAAACGCTTTAATATATACTTGGTGATTATTTTGGGTAGAGTCATGACATTCCTAAAAGGTTTCAACTACACTAAACCTACACAACCTAAGAGTGAAAATAATTTATTTTAGAGATCGGGATTTATAATGTCAAAAAATTTCATACCTGACAATTTCCATATTTTGTTTGCACTTCTTTGTCTTTATCCTTATAACATGTCTTAGAGTCATTAAGTAATGAATTTTTCCCAGTTTTTCTTATGTAGCTGCTAGTGTGATGTTTTTATGTTTTCTTCATGTTGATATGGTATTTAAAAAACATAAAACATAAAAATTAAATTTATGTAAAGACATATAAACGTTCTAACTTCAAAAAATAAAATGAAAACTCTTTATTCTTAAATAAATTCATCATTCTCCTAATAAATTCATTTACTTCTCTTAGTATTATCTATAATTCAATTACGACATTCATATAAGATCCTTACATATGCGAATACCATGACCGAAATAACAAGACCTTTGTAAACAAAGAGATATAAATTATTATTATGACAATATAGAGTATCTTTGTAGTATTTCAATCATTCTATACATCATTCATAATTACATAATAAGACTTAGGCATTTCAATTGTCTTAAGCTGAAATATGCATATACAATAAAGAGAAAAGATACATCCTTTGATCTTCAATCCCTAAGCTATCTTCAGTGCAATCTTTTGTATGAAGACGAGAACAAGATTTAGGTGCTTTTCCACCCAACCTTGAAGCATACACTTCCCCAAAATTCTTAATCAATTTAGAATACCCAACCTTGCACAAATTGCTTAGCAAGAAGAATTCAATATACAAGATGGAATCTGGTGCGTGCCTAGAATGATACATGCATTTTCAGTGCATGAAGATTGTTGGCATTTGCATGAAGATTGCATTAATGATACATTATGTTGTCATTAATGTCAATTAAACCGGTAATAATATTGTTGATATTGTTGTAATATTGTTACTATAACCAGTAGGAAGAATTTGTGGAGTGAACCAGTAACCGGTGTAAACCTTATCTATTGTTGTAACCTGTAAACCCTACCTGTTGTTTTTGATAAACCCTAACCAATTAAGTTTGGTGAATTGGTTATATTGGTTTATGAAATGATGATGAGCGGTAATGATTATGACACGTATGATTATTGTATGAAGATAATTCAAAGAGATTTTGTCGAGTTGTTGTAATGGTTTTTGTCTAGGGAATGAGCAAATGTATTGCATCTAATGCAAAGCATGTGATGAGTTACTAAGTTCGATGAAGCGGTGATCAAGGAACAATCAAGGTTTTCTTGATTGATGTGCAGAGATTTCTATGTAATCCAACGGTCATACTTGAACCAATTTGTTTGTAATCTCTATGAGAATTAGGTTTTTGTTGTGTTACCGACTTGATTGCTTTGTTTATAAGGTCAATGAAGTTGTTTAGTTTAATGAGTTGGCAAAGAGTGAGCATAGATCAGTTGAGTGTGTAGTTGCCGAAACATGTAATAACCCACCTTAATTAACCCAACAAAATTGACCATTCTTTTTTTTTTGTTTAATTTAATCATTTGTATTTGATTCAATCACATACTCTGGGCATCCATCCATTTGGATTAGGCATTCATCCATTTGGGATGAGCATCTAACCATACAGGTTGGGCATCTATCCATACGGGACATAAGATTTCATCTATCCAATACGGATAGGCATCTACCCATACAGGGTAGGCATCTATCCAATCGGGATAGGAGGTGATCTGGCCAAAGACTTAGACTCATCCGGACCATTCGGGTCCTAAGCCACTCACTAAGTACTACACTCTTCTAACAAAAGTGCACCAAGGTCGTCGTCCTTAGGAGTAATTAAATAACATAATTCAAGCTTGAATTCCACCTTGAAATTTGGCTTAAAGCCTCGGGAAGTCAAGCGAATCCATACGGGATTCCTTCCGAGTATGCATTGAATTACTTTTTCCATTTTATTATACTTATCTTTCAAATTAGGATTGTTACTCAATCCTTCTTCTTACCAAGCCTAGACCCCACCCATGAATGCTTGAGTACTGGGGACAACTCTGTCCCAAGACTACCTACATACCCATTTCGGCACGGGATCAAGGTGTAAAGTATGTAGTTCTATTTTCTACTCTATGGTTTGATGTAAACTGATTAGTGGGTATGCAACCCTTTCTAGGGTCAATGTCCCAGACAATTTGTCTGTGGTTGCTACCCATGATGGTAGCGCTTAAGCAAAGGCTCAAGATGGCCTATTGCTTGTGGCCTAAAACAACTAGATCCTAATTCTTATCATGAGCATCACCCTTGACCAATTGCCAATCGATATTAATTCTTCAAGATTAAATCAATTTCATAAAAGAATTTCACTCATCATCCCTATAGGGGTTTACTATGGTTTAACTTAGCAGATGAAAGAACATTTTAGAATTATCTTATTAAATTATCAATCCAAGGGGGATTACCTGCCCCTTAGATTTTAACTTCCAAGTGTCCCTTATTACTCCCCAACAATTTATAGGGATGATGCCACAAACATCGTTGATGTAGCTTTATTAGGTGTTAAGTGCAGTAGTTCAACACGATGCCATTACCCGTAAGCGTGACCCAGAGGCACTGTATATACCGAATGCTACTAGGTCTTGGTTTCCATCTTCCTTTATTTAGTTTTCTAACTAAGAGCTATGAAAACATCATACTTTGAAAACAATTACTAATTGAACATGTATAATTAGACATTGCAAAGCTCAATTAATTGAATTAACTACTTGATGAATTACATGGAATAAAAACCATAACTAAAATTATTTATTTTTCAAAACTTGAAATATAACTTGCATAATAATA
Source organism: Cryptomeria japonica (assembly GCF_030272615.1). Lineage (NCBI taxonomy): Eukaryota > Viridiplantae > Streptophyta > Pinopsida > Cupressales > Cupressaceae > Cryptomeria > Cryptomeria japonica. The sequence continues at coordinate 239,723,301 of NC_081410.1, read as the reverse complement.
ATTAAACGTGTAACTTACATGAAGATGAAGGAAATGTAACTTTGTCCTTAATAAATGCAAATAATGTATAAGTAATTCGCATGAAACATGCAAGGTTGAGAAATGTGTTGATTTATACCATGAGAAAAATCACTTGTAGAGCCATTGGTCCCAAAAATAGCAACTCGCTTAGACATTTGGTTTGAATTATATTAATATGAATTAATTGCTACATGCCAACTAAGTGCCCCAATGGGTCTTAAATAGGTTGAATGATTCTAATTATAACATTTGATATAATACAACTTACAATTATAAAATTTTCTATAGATAAATTAATTATGAATTTAGTACACAATAATCCCCAATATCTACAAATTTTTCTAAGTTAAATTTAATAACTTAAAGTTTATACTAAGGAGAAAAATTAACAATTTCTAAATTGCAACTTATACATTTATATTTATATAAAAAAAAACCTAAAAAAAATAAATATATAAAAAAGAAAGAGAGGCGAATTTTTTTTGTTTTAAGGGATAGTGGGGAGTGGGGCCCACGGGTCCCATCACCACTGCGGGTCTGTGAAAGTAAGCCTGCAGTGATGAGGGGACCCCGTGGTCCCCTCCACTACCCTACGGCCACTGCCATGACAATGACCGTAGGGGAAGTGGAGGGCACCACTTCCCCGGTGGTTACAATAACCGCCTCCCCCATGTACGCCACCCGATATTCTTTGAAACAATTTTCGAGAACATGTCGTTTGCTAAAATATAATCACTTTGCAACATTAATGTATTTTAACATTTGAAATAAATTATATATATATATATTCCCAATTATTTAATGATATATATATATAAACAAAAGGAGTATTTATTTATGAAAGAAGAACATGAATAGAATAGATAACAAAGGTAATTGCTTTAGATTGATTTTACAGTAAACAGGAGATTAAGAATTACAGAGAGAGAGAGAGAGTTTATTCCAGCATTCACAGGGAGAGAGTTTATTCCTAGTATTCACAGGGAGAGAGATTTTATTCAACTAATATTTACAGAGATTCAACTAATATTCACAGAGAGGTTTTATTCAACAATATTCACAGAGAGATTTTATTCAACAATATTCACAGAGATTCAACTAATATTCACAGAGATTCAACTAATAATCACAGAGCGGTTTTATTCAACAATATTCACAGAGAGATTTTATTCAACAATATTCATAGAGATTCAACTAATATTCACAGAGAGGTTTTATTCAACAATATTCACAGAGAGATTTTATTCAACAATATTCACAGAGATTCAACTAATACTCACAGAGATTCAACTAATATTCATAGAGAGGTTTTATTCAAAAATATTCACAGAGATTCAACTAATATTCACAGAGAGGTTTTATTCAACAATATTCACAAAGAGATTTTATTCAACAATATTCACAGATATTCAACTAATATTCACAGAGATTCAACTAATAATCACAAAGAGGTTTTATTAAATAATATTCACAGATAGATTTTATTCAACAATATTCACAAAGATTCAACTAATATTCACATAGAGGTTTTATTCAACAATATTCACAGAGAGATTTTATTCAACAATATTCACAGAGAGATTTTATTCAACAATATTCACAGAGATTCAACTAATATTCACAAAGAGGTTTTATTCAACAATATTCACAGAGATTCAACCAATATTCACAGAGATTCAACTAATATTCACAGAGAGATTTATTTAAAGAATGAGATTCAAATTTCCATTCGAAGAACCAGAGAAATGAATTAGAGAGAAGCAATAAGGATTAAGATTCAAATCACACAGGACAAAGTTTTAATCTCAGGAAAAGAGATTTAAAAATAAAAAATAAAGGAAACATGATTTTTGCATAGATCTAAAATCTTTGGTAAAACAAATGCAAGATCATATGTATATTTTCTAAAGGAAATAAAATAATAATAAGGCTATCTTTTGCATGCATTATGTGAAAGTATTTTATCAATATTTATTCCTAAAAAGAAAAGAAGAAAAGATTTACAATAAAGGAAAATCTAGAAACTATATTTATTTGATAATGCAAATTTCTCATATGTAAATGAGAGATGACAAAAGGAGAGAACCTGGCTTATCGAAGCTTGATGTTGAATCCTCTAGCTATCCCTTTTAGATCCTTCCTTGCAACTTGAGAGAAATCTTTCAACAATAGCTTAAAAATCCTGCAACAAAAAATGAGACTACCAAAGAAGATCCTACTACTAAAAACTTAGGAAATTTTCTCCAAAACATAATCAACTCCCTTCTTTGAAACTTGCATACAATTTTATAAGAAAAATCCTCTATTCCACTATCTAGAGAATTTAATTAAAAAAAGAGATTCTTTTCCAATATTGGACTCATGCAAATTGATTAAGAACTTAGTGGGAGAGTTACATGCAAGGCGGTGGAGATTCCTCTAGAAGCTTCCAAATACTCCTACAACATGTGTCATAATTGGGAGTGGGAAGAAATAAAATAAAAATAAAAAATAATGTCTTTGAATTATATTCTCCAAGTGTGTGTGTGTGTGTTTATTATTATTTTTATTCTTTTATAACATTTATTCAATCATTTCCAATAGCTCAACTAAAAATTATATAGTAGAATTGTATCATATCAAAAGTGATAAAGGAGGGTTGTGACAAACCGGATGATGTATCTACAGTTAGAGTAAAGGCAGATAGGAGCATGAAATGGATCTGATCAAGAAAGTGTAGTGCTATTCAAACAGATCAGCAAACTCTTGTTGTTTTCTAACAATTACAACATAATTGAAATCCCCTAATTGGGTAAGCTCTAACAAGCTTGGTCTTATTCAAATCCTCTAACAAGGTGATCCATTAGATTGGATTTTTCAAATCCTCTACCGAGGTTACTCCTTAAAGGGTATTGCATCTAACAAGGCATTTGTAGTCAATCCCTTAACTGGGTGATTCCTAACAGGATCAGATCTTAACAAGAATTTTTGTAAAGCTTTAACAGGCTAGGCTCCTAACAGGGCGAACTTTAGAAGAGTTTAGATAGATATCTTGTGAGTCTCATCTCATCATGGTTTTTACCTATTTTGGTTTCCACATCAAAAATATTTGTGTCAAGTGGTGAATGTTTTTGTGGTTATGTTTTCATGGTTGATTCACTTAACTACTTAACTATTTTGATAAGTCATGATAACCGGAAGCATTGAGATATGAAGAAGTTGTTTACTGTTAATTTGTTGTAACAGTCAACTAGTTTATCTTATAGGTTTTTATCTTGACAAAGGTATTACATTGTTAGTTCTAAGTTTACTTTGAGAGATTGATTTTTGAGATTGGTGAAGTTTGTATCAGTTTTTCTATCTACTGATTCACTCCCCCTCTCAGTAGTTGACTAGGTACTTATTTTCTCATCATACCATCAATTGGTATTAGAGAATTTCAATTCCTCTAAGGTCTAAGCCTAACAATTTGAGATAAAGATCTATAGATCATGATGAAGAAGGAAGTTCAAAGTTTAATAGAGAGAACTACAAGATATAGAGTGACAGAATGAAAATTTATATCAAGAGTTTGGGAAACCAATATTGGGAACATGTCGATACTAAGTATGTTGCACCTACTGGGATGTTGACTGATGATTAAAAGAAAGAGAAACATGAAAATCATCAAGCATTGGAGGCTATTATCAGTTCTTTGTCTGGTGCAGAGTATGTAGATGTTCATGGTCTGAAACTGCATATGAGGTATGGAAAAACTTGAAGAGATTTATAGCAGTGATGAATATGTTAAGATTGCTAAAGAAGAGAGTCTAAGAGGAAAGTTTGATGACATGTGAATGGTTGAAGGTGAGAATATCCAACAGTATGGTCAAAGGATAAAAGAGATAGTCGGTGAAATTAAGAGTGTAGGAGGTAAAGTGGAAGATTCCATAGTGATTAGTAAGGTACTGAGAACCCTACTACTAGTCTACGCTATCTGAGTTGTAGCTATTCAGGAGCTGAAGTCCATTGATAAAACTAAGGTAACTCTTGACTCCATCATTGGCAAGCTTACTGATTTTGAATTAAATGGTTATGATGGTAGTGTATAGAAATCCAAGTCTGCATTTAGAGCTTTTGTTTCTAACCCATCTATGAGGAAAAGTAGAGATGCCAATCACAGTTATGAATCCAGATCCAGTAGAGAAGCTGATGATGAAGACAATTTAGTTGAGCTTGAAGCATTGTTGGCCAAGCAGTTGCCTAGAGGTACAGGTAAATATAGAGGCAAATTACCTATGAAATGTTTTGCATGCAACAAGATTGGACACATTACTGCTAATTGTCCTAATGGTGATAATGAGCACAAATGAGATCAATTCAAGAAGTACAAGGGTAAAGGAAAAATAGACTGTCTTATTGTTGTTGATGGTGGTATCACTGATGAGAAATTTGATGGTGATGCTAATGAAGACATTGTGTTTGTAGCCATTAAAGAAGAGATGTCAAACCAGAAGGCATTAGTATCTAGGATGGATAACTTTGATGATTGGATCATTGATAGTGGTTGTTCACATCACATGACCGATGATCGGAGCAAATTTCTTTCTCTGAAGGAATATGATGGCAGAGTTGTAAGATTTGGTAATGACTCACCCTGCATGGTTAAAGGTAAGGGAACTATTTCTCTTAATGGAAAGAGTAGTGCAGATGATGTCTACTGGGTTGAAGGTTTAAAGATTAATATTTTAAGTGTGGCACAACTCAATGACAAAGGATACCCATTGGAGTTTAAAAATGGTATGTGCAAAAGCTATGGCAATAAAGGTGAACTAATTGTAACCGAGAAGCCAACTAAAGGTAGCTTGTTTCACCTTAATCCTAAAGTCAACAACTATTTAATTGCAAAGATAGATGATAGTTGTCTTTGGCATAGGAGATTTTGTCATATAAACTTTGATAACATTGTTAAAGTGAGTAAGTCCAAGACAGTGAGAGGTTTGCCTCAGTTAGACAAACTGGTTAATGCTTTATGCAAATAATGTCAGTTGGGAAAGATGACATCCTCAACTTTTAAAAGAAAATCATTTTCAGTGGAACATTTGTTAGATTTGGTTCATACAGATCTTTTTGGACCAATAAGAACAAAAAGTATTCAAGGTGATAGATATTTTATGATCTTCACTGATGATTGCTCAAGGATGATGTGGGTCACATTCTTAAAGGATAAGACTGAAGCTTTTGGTAAGTTCAAGGCACTCAAGGCCATAGCTGAGAAAGAGAGCGGTAAGAAGATAAAGTGTCTGAGGATAGATCAAGGTGGTGAATTTACTTATGAGGATTTCACTAGGTATTGTGAAGAAAGTGGTATAAAATGACAACTTTATGCACCCAAGGACACCACAACAAAATTGTATCGCAGAGAGAAAAAACCGGTTAGTTGTTGAAGTTTGTAGGACGATGTTGATACAATGAGGTGTAGTGAAAACTTTCTGGAGAGAAGCTGTCAGCACAGTTGTCTACATTATGAACCAGATTCTGGTAAATAGAGGTAAGGACAAGACTCCTTATGAATATTGGTATGTTAGATCACCCGATGTTAGTTATTTCAAAATATTTGGAAGCAAATGTTTTATTAAGAGAGGTGATTATATTAGCAAATTTGAGGCTAAAAGTGATGAAGGTATATTTCTTGGCTATTCCACCAAGAGTAAGGCCTACAAGTGTTTTAACAACCAGATACAGAGAATTATTGAGAGTGTTGATGTTCAAGTGGATGAAAATCCTAAAGTCTCAAAGGAAACTAGTTCAGAGAAAAAGGATGAAGATCCTTGTATTTTAATTTTGGAACTAGAAACTATGAAATTTGAAACCGACAAAGCAAATATTGATGTACCAGTTCAACCGAAACAGATAAATTCAGAATAAAATGATGATAATGAAGAAGCTGAACCTGAAGATAATGAGCATGTTATTCCAAGATATGTGAGACTAAATCACAATCCTAAATAGATTATTGAGGATAAGGATGTTGGAGTACTAACCAGAAGAAGATCAGAGAGAATTCTTGCATGATCTCCACTATTGAACCAAGTATTGCTAAGGAAGCATTTGGTGATGATCATTGGGTTAAAGCTATCGAGGAGGAATTAGATCAAATTGAGAAGAACTACACAGGGACCCTAGTACCCCAGCCGGTAAATAAAAATGTGATAGGTACTAGGTGGGTTTTTAGGAACAAGTTGAATGAAGATGGTGTTGTAGTTCGCAACAAAGCTAGGTTGGTTTGCAAAGGGTATGCACAAGAGGAGGAGAAGACTATGGTGAGACTTTTGCACCAGTGGCAATACTGGAAGGTGTCATAACTTTACTTGCATTTACAACACACAAGAAATTCAAGGTATACCAGATGGATGTTAAGTCTACATTTTTTAATGGGATACTAGAAGAAGAAGTATACATTGACCAGCCAAATGGTTATTCTCTTACTAATAAGAAAGACATGGTATGCATATTGCATAAAGCTTTATATGGATTAAAGAAGGCACCGAGAGCATGGTATGAAAGGATTCATAGACATCTAATGAAGATAGGCTTTCTGAGAACCAGTGATGATAGTAACATATATCTCAAATATGAAGGAGTTAAAATACTAGTCAACAAAGTATTTGTTGATGATATCATATTTGGAGGTAATGATGACATGAGCAATAGTTTTGCAGATGAAGTGAAAAATGAGTTTGAAATGTCTTTAGTGGGAGAAATAAAAAATTTCATAGGCTTGCAAATACAGCAAATGAAGAATGGTATTTTTGTCACACAGTCTAAGTATGTGAAAGAGGTCTTGAAGACATTTGGCATGAGTAACTGTAAACCATTTGGGACACCTATGGTTACAGGTTCTAAGTTTTCTAAGGAAGATGAGTCCAAATCTGTTGATGAGAAGGAATACAGGTCAATGATTGGAAAATTGCACTATGTTGTTCATAGCAAATCGGACATAGCTCATGCAGTTGGCATAGTTGCTAGATTCCAGAAGAATCCTAAGGAAACACATCTAATAGCAACCAAAAGAATTTTTAGATATCTGAAAGGTACTATTGATTATGGGTTATGGTATCCATATGGAGGAAATTTTGACTTGAAGGTGTATACAGATGCGGATTGGGTAGGAAATGTTGATGATCGGAAAAGCACAACTGGTGGAGCCTTTTTTCTTGGAGGAAGACTTCTTTCATGGAGTGGTAAGAAGTAGACTTGTACTTCACAATCTACTACTGAAGCTGAGTATGTTGTAGCTTACGTGAATTGTACACAGGCCATATGGATGAGGAACATTTTGGAAGGTTTTAAGATGAAGATTTCAGAACCTATAAAGATTTTATGTGATAATACAAGTGCCATAAATATTTCTAAGAACCCTGTATTGCACGCACGAACCAAACATATTGAATTGAAGTATCATTTCTTGAGGGAAAAAGTACAGAGTAAAGATGTGATCTTGGAGCATGTTTCTACCAAGGAACAACTTGCAGATATTTTTACTAAACCTCTGCCTAAGACTACTTTTGAGTATCTTAAAAGTTAGTTAGGAGTTGTCCCTCTTCATGAAGTTAGTTAAGTATGATGTAGATTACATCAGTCTCGGAGCTATTTGTAGAATTTTATAGAAGGATTGGTGTAGAAGTGGATTTATTCCACATGGGGAGCATCAAGTTGTAGAATGTTGATGATGCACAATGAAATTTGACATTACATGTTTTACTTCGAATTTGGCATTGTTGTCAAAGGGGGAGAAGAATTATGTGATTATGGGAAGGAGAACCAGCGACAAGCTAAAGACATGGAGAGTATGGTGAATACTTGGTAATGTAAACCAAGATTCCTATTCACAATCACGTAGAAATCAATGGTATTGATATTTGTATTGCCATCAATGCCAAAGGGGGAGATTGTTGGAATTTGCATGAAGATTGTATTAATGATATGTTATGTTGTCATTGATGTCAATTAAACCGCTAATGATATTGTTGTAATATTGTTATTGTAACCGGTAGGAAGAATTTGTGGAGTGAACCAATAACCAGTGTAAACCTTATCTATTGTTGTAACCGGTAAACCCTACCCGTTGTTTTTGATAAACCCTAACCGATTAAGTTTGGTGAATTGGTTATATTGGTTTATGATCTGATGATGAGTGGTAATGATTATGACACATATGATTATTGTATGAAGACAATTTAAAGAGATTTTTCTAAGTTGTTGTAATGGTTTTTGTCTAGGGAATGAGAAAATGTATTGCATCTAATGCAAAGCACATGATGAGTTACTAAGTTTGATGAAATGGTGATCAAGGAGTGATCAAGGTTTCCTTGATTGATGTGCAGAGATTTCTATGTAATCAAATGGTCATACTTGAACCGATTTGTTTGTAATCTCTGTGAGAATTAGGTTTTTGTTGTGTTACTGACCTGATTGATTTGTTTATAAGGTTGATGAAGTTGTTTAGTTTAATAAGTTGGCAAAGAGTGAAAACAAATCAGTTGAGTGTGTAGTTGCCGAACTAGATGATGTATTTGCAACTAGAGTAAAGGCAGATAGGAGCATGAAATGGATCTGATCAAGCAAGTGTAGTGCTATTTAGACAGATCATCAAACTCTTGTTGTTTTTTAACAATTATAGTAAAATTAAAATTTCCTAACCGAGTAAGCTCTAACAAGCTTGGTGTTATTCAAATCCTCTAACAAGGTGAACCATTAGATTATATTTTTCAAATCCTCTACCGGGGTTACTCCTTACAATGAATTTGTAGTCAATCCCTTAACTAGGTGATTCCTAATAGGATCAGTTCTTAACAAGACTTTTTGTAAAGATTTAACAGGCTAGACTCCTAACAGGGTGAACTTCAGAAGAGTTCAGATAGTTATCTTATGAGTCTCATCTCACCGTGGTTTTTACCTATTTTGGTTTCCACGTCAAAAATTTTTGTGTCAAGTGGTGAATGTTTTTGTGGTTAAGTTTTCATGGTTGATTCACTTAACTACTTGATTATTTTGATAAGTCATGATAACCGAAAGCATTGAGATATGAATAAGTTGTTTACTGTTAATTTGTTGTAACAGTCAACCGGTTTATCGTATGAGTTTTTATCTTGACAAAGGTATTACATTGTTAGTTCTAAGTTTACTTTAAGAGATTGATTTTTGAGATTGGTGAAGTTTGTATCAATTTTTCTATCTACTGATTCACCCCCCCCCCCTCAGTAGTTGATCAGATACTTATTCTTTCATCATACCATCAATCTTCAGTGCAATATTTTGTATGAAGATGAGAACAAGATTCAGGTGATTTTCCACCCAACCTTGAAGCATACACTTCCCCAGAATTCTTAATCAATTTAGAATACTCGACCCTGCATGAATTGCTTCGCAAGAAGAACTCAATATACAAGATGGAATCTGGTGCGTGCCTAGAATAATACATGCATTTTCTATTATTCTAAGTCAATTAAGAAATAAGAAAGATCATAACAAGGATATGATAGATGATGATAAATAAATCCATCTATTCCAATGGTTAATGAGTTACTTGGCCGAGTATAATGCCATGCATAGCAATAAAGATAGTTTGGAAAAGCAAACTATACTCTCTAAACCCCATATTCGGCACCCATCCCGGAATGTAAAATTTCCCCAAAACACATGACAAACACATCCAACCATCTATCATGCCTATTTATTTTCAATTTACATCTTTAAATATATATGATATTCACTTTCATTCACAAGCATTCATAGTTCAAATATACACAAATTGTAGATTCAATTTGTAAGTAACAATCAATCTTTTCAGTTTTAAAGTAAATTAAATAAGTTCAAATAAAAGAAGGTGTAACTCATGCATGCACATATTGCATATAAATTACATAAAATAATTACACGTTCTTGCAGTTTTATTCCTCTCAAAGTTTCAAGTATACTTTCATAATATTTACAAATCCACTAACAAGTTTACTATTTACCTGTGTATGAAAACACAATTTTTGAGTGTAAACAAAGAATAACAGTCATAAACTTGTGTTCCAAACAATAATAAGAATACATAAAACTACAACTCAGATTCAACTTTATGACTATTCTAGTTTGCTACACATCAACTATAAATTTTCTACAAAAGTAATTTAAATTCCGCTACAGGAATTGATTTAGTTCTATTACAATAATTCATTTAGCTAAAGGATTTTAGTTTATTACAAGAATTACTTCTAATAACATCTAGATATTCCTAAATTTCCAAGAATGTTTCAAAAAAATGGTTGAAAGAATATCTCAGATTTTGTGTGTTTTCATCAAGTTTATTGTCTTTCAGTTGAGATCTGAACATGTATATAGTTAGTATATATCTAAAAACAATTCTCATGTTTGTATATATATATATATATACACACACACATTGTTGATGTATCTTCAACATTTGATCAGAAATACGAGAATGCCAGTAATTTCATTATCAACAAACAATAAATAAATGATAGTCTGTTGTCATATAACTATGTTCAGTTGATCTATTCCTAGGAGATAAATATATAACTTATATTTCAAACTTCAAAAGAATATCACAACACTTTAGAGCCTACCTATGAGCTCTGAGTCGATTCTACAGAAGATAGGCATTGTGTCTAACTATTCTCTTGACCTAACTAGTGAAGAATGTGACTGGTATAGCTTCTTTCCTCTCCTATGTTTGCCTCCCTGTGAATTCTAGGTTTTCATATTCTTTTGTCCCTGTTGTGTGTGTACTAAACAATGGCTATTCAAGGCTTATGCTGGTTGGGCATCTCTTTTTCCCTGATTTCGTGGTTTAACTCCTTTTCTTTTTATGTTTGACTGCCACTCAAATAATTCTAATGGCCAGTGAGAAGCACGTATTTCCCTCTCAATCATGGATTATTTAATGTGAAAGCTAAGGTGGTCGACTTAATCGCCAAATTAATGTGAGTTCGGTTGCAAACACAGTCCTTATCATCTCCTATTCAATGAGCTTTGGAGAGTTTCAACTCCCCACGTCGATAGTCTTATATTGGCTATCCTTAGCATTAACCATTTGGCGCTATATATATGTGAAATCTCCATCATGCATTCGTTGTTTGGTAATATATGATCTGCCAATATATATATATATATATATATATATATATATATATATATATATATATATATATATATATATATATATATATATATATATATATATATATACATCTATATGTATATATATGCATATATATATATGTATATATATATATATACATACATGTATATATATATATATATACATACATATATATACATATATACATATACATATTTATATGTATATGTATATGTATATGTATATGTATTTATATATATGTATATGTATATGTATATGTATATGTATATGTATATATAAGCATATGTATATATATCAATTCAAGTTTAATTATCAATTCTTTTTCATGACATAATATATATCATATACGTATATATATGTGTATATCCTTATTATTATATGTAGACACGTAAAATTAATTAAATTAATATTTAATTAATTTAAGCCTCTCCACATAATTAATTAATTTAATTGTGTGAGTCCCTTTCTTCTTAAAATTAATTAAATCAAATTTAATTAATTTTATCACTATAGTCCAACAATTAATTTTATCATTGTGGTTTGGGGTGGCTTATTGGAAATGGAAGGAATATTCTCTTCTGGGAGGACTGTTGGTTGGGAGAGAAACTCCTTGCTTCTTCCCCCCTCCCTTAGAAGGCTCCAGGATGCTACCAAAAGCTTCTTTGGAGAAAGGGTCAGTGAATATTTCAGCAACTGCACTTGGAGGGCCTTGGAGGACTGTTGCATTGATCATCCCTTCCTCCTCCCTACTTCTAGAGAGCTCCAAAAGTTTTTGGCTAGTACATTCCTTCCCCTTTTTCATAGGGAAGATAGATTCATTTGGAAGTGGGACCCTTCTCAAGACTTCTCTGTTAGAACTGCCTACACTAGCTTTCTAAGAGAACCTGTTTACACCATTATCTAGAAAGAGGTCTAGAATCCTCAACTCATCACCAAGGTTAATTTATTTTGGTGGACTGCTCCCCTCAACAAAATTTTGACCCAAGACAATCTAGTCAAGCAGGGATTCCAATTCCCTAATAGATGCATCCTCTACAAAAATGATGAGGAAAGTCCTTCTCATCTATTCCTCCACTGTGCCTTTACTCGGGAGCTTTGGGGCATGGTCTATAACAAGCTCAATATCTATTAGTTTATGAATGACAAATTGTTAAATTTGTCTCAGGAGTTTTGGGGCCCCTCTTCCAACCCCCTTATCCAATAATTGTGGAAGCAGATCCCCCCTCATGTGAGTTGGAGTATCTAGAAGGAAAGGAATGACAGTATATTCAGAGACAAAGAGGCCTCTATGGAAACTGTGTTTGCTCGATTCCTTAAATTAATTCTTGAGAATATCTTTGTTTCTAAAACTCGGATGGCGTCGAAGCCCCCCTCTACCTAGGACTGGGAAATTGCTAGATGTTGGAACATCCCTCCCTCATTCTCTCTTTTTGTCTGCTCTAAAAGACTCCTAAGGAAAAGCACGGTCTGGTCCCCTCCGGCTATACATTCAATTTTGATGGGGCTGCCAGGGGGGTCTGGCTACTAGTGGAGGGGTTATCAGATCCCATTTGGGGGCCCTTGTTTTTGCTTATGTGGGTAACCTGAATGGGCATTCCTCTAATCAGGCTAAAGCTATGGTCTTAGCCTGGGGAATTCATCTTGCCCTCACCATGGGAATCAGGATTATGGACATTGAGGGTGACTCTAAGGGCATCATTGATGTTGTCAAAGGGTGGAATAAGATTAATTGGACCATTGAGGGAACCATCAAGGACACCCTAAGGCTCATCTCTGAGCTTGACTCATTTAAAGTCATGCATTTATTCAGGGAAGGCAACAGAGTGGCAGATGCCCTAGCGGCCATTGGCTTAAATCTCTCAAGCTTGAAATGTTGGAGGAGCCATAATTCCCTCCCAGACCATGTTAACTTCCTTCTTTAGGAAGAGAAATCTAAAATTATTACTAATGATTGAGTTGATGCCAAGTGTTTTCCTTACTCTCCTCTCTTCCCTTGGGGCAGTCTGGAAGTGTTGATTTCATAATTCAAATTATGAGAATATCCCTTCGATCTAATCTAATGTGGTGGTGACTCATTTGACTAGGCTGGCAGTGATGGATGTGTTGCTTTGTTGGCAATTCCTTTGGGCTTACAGCGTCATGACAAGGTATGATTGGATTAGTAACATGTTGGTTTCTGCCAGTATTTGCTAGCTCTTCATGCCTCATAACTAGGAAATCATTTCTAAAAGTGATTTCAATTTTTCCCATGCGCCCAACTTCATGTCTCATTTATTGATGTCGGGCTTGCACACTTCCCATTATCTTTTCTTGGCTTGCTTCTTGAAGGAACTCTGCGAAATTTTTTTCATGAATAAAGAGGCTTTGTTGGTGGAGGATATGGGGGGCGATAGAGTTAGATATGAACTGGACAATCCGGATGATCTCAAAAATGACCCCCTGGTCTGGAATTTCTATGTTGAAGGAGGGGTTGCCGATTTTTTGGAATGTCTGTAGGGCCACAATGAGAAGCTCTCGGTTGCTTTTGCCTCCTCCTGGTTTGGGAGGTGTGTCTCGGTGGGTGACATTTCCTTTGATGTCTCTAAGGATACTATTGAATACGCTATGAAGCTGACCCTTGATGGTCGATGCTGGAAGCGTACCAGCCATGTTGCCAGTAGCGAAGGTTTGAAACAATTCTTGCGAAACCGCGAGGAACCTGCCAAACTCCATGGTGGGTTTGCTTGGGAGGAGCTCAAACACCCATGGAACATGATCTACCTCATGATCATGAAGTGCTTCACTCTTGAGGGTAGGTACAAGGTATTCTACTACTATCATTTTCCCCTTATGAATCATTTTCGCAATAATGATTTATTAAACACAATGCACCACTAAGAGGGGGAGGGGGTGAATCAGTGGTTCTCAAATCTTTTCCCTTTACTAATCCTATGTGAGCATAGATCTACCTCAATGCATACTAATCAGTTAGTGGGGAGACCAACACAGATACAATCACATAAGGGACATCACATAACACTAGAATATACGAGGAAAACCCAAGATGGGAAAAACCTCGGTGAGCAATGCTGCTGGAGTCTACTACTCCAATCCAGCCTCACAATGAAAATATAGCTACAAAGTTTAGGGAGCCAACCCAAGGAGCACCAACCCCTGACTTTAGGGTACCAACCCAAGGAGCTACAACCCCTTCCTTTAGGGCATCTACACAAGGAGCACCAACCCCTGCACCGAGCTACAACTTAGTGTTCACAATATAAACATCAAATACATAAGTAGTTATCTTGTTACAAGTGAATCTTGCAACCTTATCATATGTCTTACTCTACTAGTGAGATACCTTCTCTACTACACCAACTCACTCTTCTGCTGCTTAACTACTGATGAACTCTATCGATACACTTATCCTCTTCTTCTACTCTGTTGGATCTCCACCTTACTCTCTGCTCTTCACTGATATAACACTTTGCCAGTTCTTTGTCTTCCTTCTCTACAACCTCCTTCACTTCTGCTCTGTCGGTATGAACACCATGGGTTCTTCTCTCCTACTAGTTGAATGCTTCAACTAGGTTCTCCCTCACTCTCACTCACTTCTCAGATGCTTGTCAAGCACTAAGCTGATTTTCTCTTACCTACAGAAGTATATACTTTGCAGTATCACCATATTCTTCTATTACAACAACTCCTAATAATGTATTTTGCAATCATCTTTATTGAATGGTTTCCCGCCAAAAGACCATTTAAAAAATAGGCGGTTAGGGTTTCTTCACCACCCTTGAGGCAAAACCAAATCCAATCAGATCCTATCTGATCTGATCTTTCAGACTGCCAGTCTGCATAACTTCACCATTTACGTACCTCCTGGATCATGTCTTCCATCTCTCATGATCTACTTTTTATCCTAACAGTAGATCTCTTGGTCAAAACACACAAAATCCATCATGTTATTTCCTTCATTGCCTTGATCTCCTCAATCGCTCTTATATGGCTTGTAGTTGTCCTTCATACCTTGAGCCACAAAGCCCTGCAACATGCCCTGTGATTTGTGGGACCTTTCTATTAATGTCGACCAACTCTACACCTACCCCGTTGATGTACATTCCATCTTTATCCAATGCAGGTTCACCATCTCATGCACATTTTCCATTTCATCTTCTCATGCCATCACTATCGGTATCCACCTCATCACATTGTTATGTCAGTTTATGCCTAGTCACTGAACATTCAAACAACCGGTTCCATCTACCGATAATCAACCCCTACTAGCATATGACACCTTTCTAGTTGTCCTTCTTGTCATGACCTTTCTTAATCTATCAGTGTAACCCTCAAACCGGTCTTCAGACATGATTGACCTATGCATGCACAGTCCCATCAAGTATCTGCACCTTGTCCATATTAACAATGAGCTTACATACTGGTTACCACTCTTGATGAGGCCATGTCGTCAACCTTCACAATGTTGGAACCCTAAAATTTGAAAATTTTAGGCTTATAGATTCATGCCAAAAAGAGGATTTCTCAATGCAATTGTATGCACTACCTATGACCAGCTCCTAAAAACCTATGAACATGTTAAGAGATCGATTTCTAGGTATGTATATGTATTCAAAACTTGAATTTTTTAGGTATACCCTTCTGAATCAAAATTCATTTCATTTGAGTGTAATTATGTCAAGTTATTGATTTCTTTGCATTTAGTGTACATTCAAACATTACCATGTCAAATTTTAGAGCCTTATGATATTATTTACTATATCATTTTTAAGTAAATTTAAATAAGTCCATTATGTATCATTTTGAATTTTCTTTAAATAATGGCATTTGGATATTAATGGTTCTCTTTCTTGCAAGATCATTACACTAAGCCAACCATTTCCTTGAAATGATTATGATTTATTCAACCTAATGTAGAATTTTGGAACCATATGTGTTCATGTCATATGAGAGTCATTTTATTCACATCTTATTTTAATTTTTCTTGCATAAAAATATTAATTTTGATATATTAATTTAGATATTGTTATAACATATTCATTTATTTGTGTTATAAGATTTCAAATGATTTTTTTTATTAACACAAATTTTAATTGGCATTGATGTGTTATATGCAGGGTTACTATAAAAGTAAATAAAAGTTTATTTTCAAGAGGGTAAAATATGAATGCTTTTACAAAATATATATCAAGTTCTATGGAGAGCCTATTTTGTAAATCTTTTAAATAAAAGATTTAATATATTGCCAAAAGGAATAAAAGTTTTTCCCAAAAGGTAAAACATTTTTATTTTAGAAAACTTTATAAGTAAAATTGGCTTTTGTACAAAGTGGGGCCTAGTGGGTGAAACCCATCGGGCATCGGGGTAACTAAAAAAGTGTTATACCCCGATAGAGCAAGATACCACGATGGACAAAGCACGAAGGTATTGAATTTTAGTTTATTTATTTTTAAAAGGTAAAATTGATTTTAAGAGGTTATTAATTAACATTTTACCTTTAAATTTAATTTTTCTTGAAAGTAAATAATCTCATGTTTTTTCTATCTAATAAATTTACATTTTGAGAATTTTTAAATAATGTATGAAGTGACTTTTATAGATTTATTTTCTTTAATCTTTGATTATTGTAATTTAAGGAATGTCTCATTAGATATTTTGCCTTAATGGTTGTGCCATGTAAAGTTAATTTCCTTTTAGGGTAAATTAATTTTTATGAAATATTTCTAATGGCATTATATTTCAAGACAGCCATATCAAAGGAAAAGTATTGAGTTTATTGCAATATCTCATTATGGTATTTTGTGTGCAGAAAATTATATTTGTTTCTTGGGCGAACATTTGGAGGGAGTATTTCTTACTCAAAAGATTAAACATGATTCTTGATACCTCCTTATTTCAAGATAATAATCTCCTATTATTCTTAAAATTATTATTGTAGGGAAATGTTATTATTTCAAACACTAATGATTATTAGTTTTCCAAAAGTTAAATTTCCTTACCAAAAGAGGTTATTATAGCAAATTTCTTTATACTTTGGAAATTATTCAAGTGAAAATAAATCACTCTCATTGGAATATTTACTCAAGGAGATTTCATTTACTTTTGGAGCCTTATTATATCATATTTTTAAGAAATATTTTTACTCTAATTATGTCTAAAGATTATATATCTCTTTAGGGTAAAGTATTTCTAATTTTTTCAAAGCGGGTCATTAAGTAATTTTTTTTTTAGGTTTTGGAAAGTTTTAATTCAAGTGTAATGTATTCCCAAAATGTTATTAATACAATATTATTATTCTTAGGGAATATTATTATTTTTGAATTTTTTATTTTGGTAAATCTTGTGACTATATGGCATAGTATTTTGAGTTATTTTTTTCCCTAAGTATATCTGGTATATTTCCTTTTAGGTCAAATTTGATCTCGCAAAATGGTTCTAATGTTATTAAAGATATTATTTTAGCCCTAGAAGGATAAATGTTTGATTTATTGCAATATCTAAATAGTGTCATTTCATGTGCAGAGAAAACATATTATTTCTTCCATGGGACATGAAGTATTTCTTACTTTAATAAATTAATATAATACTAGAAGATGTAATGATTTTAATATTTGTGAAAAATACATTAAATCATTATATTGGAAATACTTCCTCAATGGATGAAATATATTCAATAGTATTCATGAATAATATTGGCTTAGTCAATTAGATGATATTTTCACCCTAAGTGAATAAAGTGGAACATGTGTATTAGGGGTTATTTTTTTATGTGGACTCAAAGTGTGAATTTTTGTAAAAGTATTTTCTAGAAAAGTTGTAAAAAATTTGATTAAGGAGAATTATTATTTATGTATCTGAAAAGATCTAATTTTTAATGCAAAACTTAACCAAAGGAAAATCATGATTTACTTTCCATTTGAGGAACCTGATTGGTTTATTTTATGTGCAGGAAACTTTTATCAAAGCTTGGAAATTAGGAACTCAAGCGGAAATGAAATATTAAATCTACATTATTAATGTCTTAGTGTTGTATTTTAGGGATTCATTTGTAAATGTTTTTCAAACCAAAGGGTGTGTCCTTTGGGAATGCAACTGTCTATAACTCCCTCCTGTGTATGAAAGGGTGTGTCCTTTCATATGTGCCTTTGGATTCATATATTTAAAGGGACTCAGTTTTACAGAGGGGAGGCAGATTTTTCATAGAACATCATGTTGTTGTAAGGACTGAAATTCATTTGTACTAGGGAAGTCTATAGGAAGAAGAAGTACCATTTTGTGTAAGCAATTTGTAATGGAGTATCTGCAAGTGCAACTTATGTATGCAATCATTTCCTGAAGGTTAATATACAAGGTTCACTGTTTCTTTTCCAAATATTGTGCACACTTTTGTTTTGATGATTATCTTTGTCCTCTTGATAAATTTGTGTATAGATTTGCTATGATGTGAATCACATGATGTTGCATTAATTGAAAGATTGAGTTCTTATTGTTTTTGTAACACATACTGAACCTTCATAGTTGATGAGAAATTGTCTCTTGAGTTGATAAGATATTCTGTCCACAAAGTGTCATATATATCCCTAGATAGAGGCATTGGTCTCTTATTGATTTTTCAAGGTTTTGATCTATACGCATTCAAGGTCCTTGACAGAAAAACATTCTTCCCAAATCCTATATGAACTGATCTATGCATATGTCTTTTACATCCTAAAAGCAATCTCATTTTCAATATACATTCACAACCATATCTTTTCAAGGCGTTCACTTAAAGCACATAATAAAGCATAATTGCAGAACAATCATTTGCCAATTTTGCACTTGCTAACCATAAAGCTTAAATCCACTTTAAATAATTATTTTTGTGCTTGAGAGGGAGAGGTATACCCACCTAGGTTCAGTGGAGCCTTAAGTGTAGAGGGATTTGGTCTTCGACCATCCATGTTCGTTGGCCAAAGCTAGTTGGATTAGTTGAGGATTTGGCAAACCCTTAAGTATTCCAACCTATGGTTTTTGGAACAACAGATTGGTGACTCTGTTCAAGAGTTGTCATACATACTTTGACATTCACCTAGAAGCTTTGGTGTTTTTTCATTGAATATTTGATAAGTTTTGTTTTCCCCATCCGATTCACACAACAAATTGGCGACTCTACTAGGGAGTTGTTCAGAAGAAGTTTTTCAGAATCTTTGGTAGTTTGTTTTAGACTGTATTGGAGGAGGATCCCAGAAGATCAGTTAAGCTGGTAATATTTTCCTCTTAGGAGGTGGCGACTCTATATTAACAATTTTTTCAATTGGCGACTCTACTAAGGGAGGAAACCTGGAGGGAAATGAGAATTCTTCCCTTTGATAGTAATAGGAAATCTATTACAAAATGTCTCAAAATTGGTTGAGTAAACTATTATTTCCAGTGGACAATAGGCCATTGGACCTTAGAAGATTTTCATGTGAGATTGATGATATTGTAGCGTCGTAAATTGTACGCACTTGCTAGGGTGGTACAATTTCACACCTAGTTTAGCACCCGCCTTGGCGCGTTTTGCATTTTGCATTGTATTTCCCCTTTAGCACTTAATTAATTAAATTAATTAGGTCTAAGGTTCTATTTTATCATCTCCCATATCATAAAGTTGGGCCCTTTTCATTAAAGTGTGCCCCTTTCATTTTATTCTTCCAATACATCATTTAATCTAAAACCCTAATTAGGTCCTATTTTGAACTTGGGGGCTTGATTTCGGGGGTCAAAACATCTCGAAATCAGCTGTAACTTTGGGATTCTCTCTAAAATCATCATATCCGACGACCCTAAAAATTTAGTGAAAAGTTGTCAGGACAATGGTGCCTGGCGTGCACATGGTCTCGGACATTTTTCCTAAAATTTTAGGAGCACAATCCAATCATAAAATAAAGCTTAACCCCAAGAAATTGGTGGGAGATTCAATCTCTAGGTCGGCCAAAAGTTGAAATTAAGACCTAGGGTTTCATATATAAGAGCTCTCTTTCTTCATTTGAAAGGATCCAGATTTTTGGTTTCAAGGGCCTTCTATGCAGCGAAAGAGCAGATCTTTGAAGACTTCAACAACATTCAACATCCATCCATCAAGCATTCATCAATTTCATTCATCCATTTAGGGCTTTGAAGACATTGAAGAGCAATAAGGGATCACCGACTTAAGATTGGCTTGTACCCCTCCCTTGGGGTTGGGTATGATTTCATGTTGTTTTCATGTCTTTGCATAAGCCTCATTATATCACTTGTATTCATGCTTTAGATCTCTTTGCATCTTGATTTGGAGCACTTACATTATCATTTACAAGCAATTAGGGTTTACTTTCTAGGTTGCTCTAGTTTGCTTACTTGCATTTTAGGATCTTGCACACACACTACTTTTACAATACAACTTGGCTATTCGTGGAGGTGGAAATCACCAAAGTGGGGGTTTGACTAAGGCAAAACCCTATATAGCCGCCCACCATACCTTTTCAGATATAAGTGCAGGTTTCGGGATTTGAACGACGCCGCAAGTTGTAGATCCGGTGGAAGCAGACGGAGACTGAACAACACACCAAATTTCAGAGCAAAAGACCAGGACAGGGGCGTGGGGTGCCCTGGTCCTGCCAGGACAGGGGCGCTGGGTGCCCTGGTCCCTGGGACAGGGGCGCTGGGCGCCCTGGTCCTTCTGTCAGACAGCAGTTTCAGCATTTTTCTGACAGCTTTTCAGGTTGCAAAACAACAGTTTCAGGTGCAGTATCAGGACAGTGGCGCCCGCGCCCCCGTCCCGAACATTTTCACTCAAATTTTAACTCCGGGTACGCATCTGCATTCTTGTCTTGTCCTTGTGTTTATAGCTTTCCATTATTTAATCTTAATTCTGCAATCTTGTTACTAGTTCATACTTACACTTTAGGGTTAATAGTTGAACTTGCATCATTCTATCTATCATTTGCAACAAAGAAATAGAAATCCTAATAGGTAGCCCGTGGCTCTCTCTTCCACAAAAAGAAGTAGCCAATTGTGTGATACCTCTAGGCTCTTTCATATTCCACAATGTGTGTCAAAAGGTAGGATTAGGACATGTTAGCCTAGTCTCACTTTTTCCCCTACACATTTTGGTGAACCCGACGTGAATTCCAATCTTCTCTAATTCTGATTTATGTTTTCAAATTTGAGTGTTTATGCTATTTCAAATTCAAATTTGTATTTACAAGTTTTAATTTCTTGCAAGATTCAAAAATTTAGAGGAAATTTTTGCTAAAACCCTAATTTTTCAATTCAAAGTTGAACTTGTGGATAGCTTAATTGGGATCAATAATTTCAAATCTGATTTAGGAACTCATTTGAATCATAAATTTCATTTTATAAATCTACATCCTAAGTGCTTGCATTGGTTAAAATTAAACATTTCCTTCTATTTTGCATGTGTTATCATTTGAAAAAGGAAAATTGTTGTCATGATGCATTCATTTCATAGATGTGATAATGGGTTAGCTTCCCTTGTTTCAATTTTTCCTTCTCCTAAAGAATCTCCCCCCATCTATAATAACATTTTAGTGCCTAAAAGAGTTGCTACCAATCCCTTTGAGACTCTCCCATGCTCTAAGGATGAAGAATTTAAGAGTGATCTTGACAATTCTCCTAAAATGTGCCCTTCCTATTTAGCTATCCTAGAGGAAGAGAATGATATCATAAACACCTTTCTTAATGCTACTTCACCTTCCCTACATGATGCCTCTCTAAGTGAAAATGCATTGATGGACATTGACTTATTTTCTCCTAAAGTTGGTCCTTCCAATGGGGGCATGTTAGTGCAACAAGAGGTTATGAACAATTCTTTCAAAGATCTCCTTCCTAAGCATGAATCTTTGGAGAAATATGTTCATGTTCCTCCTAAAAAACACTCCCTTCATGAGGATCCTTTTGTGCAAGAAGATGACATTATCCCTACACTTCCTAGTGATGGCATTTCTTTTTCCAACAAAATTCCCACTAGAGATGGTGAATTAATGATAAATGCTTACCCTTCTCCTAAAGTTTGTCTTACCCATAAGCATCCCTTAGAGAAAGAAGATGAAATAATAAGCAATTTCCTTAATTCTCTCTCCCCTAAAGATCATATTGAACATATTTTGAGGAAAGAGGATGAGTTTAGCACATCTATTGATGCTCTCCCTCCTAAGGATGAGGAATTAATAAACAATGTTATCTCCTCTCCCGAAATTGACAATACTTCAAATATTCCTTTCAACAACCTCACTATTTGGGATGAACCATTAGAAGAAGGTGTAGATTATTCTCTTCCCCATGAGAGAACCCTAGCCAAAGGGGATGAAATCCAGGTTGAAAACTCCCTTGATAGTTTCTCACCTTCCTTGAATCTCAATTATTCTCCCTCTAAAAATAAAGCATCTCCCTCTCCTCAACTTGGTTCTACTCATAAGGATACCCTAGTTCAAAAAAAGATGGTTAACATCTCTTTCAAAGATCTCCCTCTCAAAAATGAGACTTTAGAGAGTAATGTTGATCCTTCTCCTACAGAGTTTTTTCCCCATGTAGATCCTTTGATGATAGAGGATGATATGACCTTTCCTAGTATTACTTTTCCTACTGGAACATCAATGCCTACCCCTTGTCTCTCTCCTAAAATTGATTTTATCCATGATAAGATTTTAGTGCAAGAGAAGACTATCAATAATTCTTCCAACACTTTTGTTCATTCCTTTAAACCATGCTCAATCAATTTGATACGTGTGAATGAAACACCTAACAAACCTCTCTTCACTCTCCAAGGTGCTTGTCCTTCTCAAAATTGTCAACCTTTAAGTAAGCCTATCTTAGTGGTTCAAGGTGGTTATGCTAATGATTCTTTTTGCACTCCTAAGAAACCTATTATTACTGTGCAAGGAGGTTATTCTACTAAGAGCCCTTATGAGTATGCTAAGCAACTAACTAGACAGAGTTATAATGCGGTTGCTCATACCTATAACACAAGAAATAATAGGCAACCTAATCCTCCTCCAATTATCCCAACTTCACTTCCTCCTTCCCAACCTATTCTTCCTCAAGCTCCTCGTATTTCACAAGTTCTTGGTAAGGAATATGATCTCTTAGAACAACTTAAAGCTACCCCTGCTAAGATATCCCTTTGGGATTTGATCCAAACTTCTTCTGCTCATCATGGAATGTTACAAGATGCCTTGAAAGATTTGAATGTTCCTCCACCTAATACATCTAGTAATATAGTGTCTTTGGTTAAATCTGTGATGAATCCTAAAGCTCAAATTGTGTTTACTCAAGATGAGTTGCCTACTAGTGAAATTCAACATCAATATGATCCCTTGATGATTGTGGTTATCATAAATGACACTGCTATAAGACGAACACTGGTAGATAATGGTTCTAGCCTTAATGTGTGTAGCATTAATCTATTGCATAAGATGAATGTGGATACATCCCTTATTGAGCCTGACTCTCATCCCATTCGAGGCTTTGATAATGTGGCTAAGTCTTCATTAGGTATTATCACCTTACCCATCATAGTGGGACCTATTACTTTGCCTACTCCTATCCATGTTATGTCAGGAAATCTAACATACAACTTTTTATTAGGGAGACCTTGGATTCATAGTATGCAAGTTGTCCCCTCTACATTGCATAGACAAGTTAAATTTATTTATAATAATAAGACATATACCTTGATAGGTGATACTAATTTTCAAGCTTGTTTGCAAACATCTACTTCCAAAGGGAGTTCTTCTAAGCCTTCCTCTTCTAGTGATGACTCGTTAAACAAGATACCTATGGATGGATCATCACCCTCTGATAATCAAAATTCTTTGGATGAGTCTGAAGTTCCTGAAGAAGACTCTTCTCAACTTGAATATACACATGAAAATGCTTTTTATCCTAAGAAGGTTCTCGCAGAAGACAATTGGGGATCCCTTGATTTCAATCCCACCTTTGTAGGTGAGTATAGGGTTCCTCCTAGAGAGCTTAAAGTTAAAAAGAAGGAAGAAACTAGAGATCAATCTGTCTTACCTGAACCTATGAGCAATAATTTTGTGGCTGCTTCTCAAACTTCTTCTCCTCACACCTCTAATTCTGAAGAATTTGATTCTTTGTCTTATGAAAAACCACCTTTTCTTTCTGAAATGGCTAATCGTTATGGTAGTGGTTTTCATAATTTGGCTAAGAGTGGCTATAGTGGAAATGGTTGTGGCGCAAATGAACAAGGAATTAAAGTTCCTTTAGAACATAACATGCATGAATATTCATTTGGACTTGGATATAATCTTTCTAAACCCACCAAAGCATCTAAAAGACCATCTCTCAATGTGAATGCTATATTTAGTAGTGACGATGATCTCACTTCAACTAAATCATCTTCTACTTCTATCAACTCTCATTCCCCTCATAAGGAAATCTTGGCGATGAACAAATCTCTTTATGAATCCCCTCAAATTTCTAAATCCACTTATGAATCTTTATCTCCTATTCATCATAAAGTCCTTTCCTCCAGGGATAAGGCTCTAATAAATTACACTCATCCCTCTTCTAAGATTTCTTGTGACTTTTCTTCTTCAATTTTTATCATTTTATACATGTTTTTGATCTCACTTATAGTTGAGCATTTAGCATGTCATATTCAAATACCTCATTCAATCTATCATGTCTTTAAATAACATTAATGGCTATTATGTTTCTCATCATTATGTGACATTGGTAGCTCATTTACTGGGGGCTCATTGTCATTCATGATGGTACAATCTCAAGTGCAATCATATTTTTGAAGCAACATAATAGCCTAATTTTTCTATGTTATCTCTTGTTCCTATGGGGTAATAGTGTGGAAATATTGATCATCTTTGCTTTAGAATTATCTTTTCCTAGATATGGGAGAAGATGTGTATTCTCTTTCTTATCCTACCCACTTCTTGTGAGGAGCATTTTACATACACTAATGTCTTGCTTGCATGAACTCATGTGAGTATGTAGTACATTTTGCTTATGTCTAAATCTCTCCCTAGAAGATTGTGTAAGTCCTTCTCATTGTCCTTATCCTTGGGAGGCAATTATCTTTCCTTATTTTTATCTAAGGATCCACTTTTTCCTATTTCATTGATGGTGTGAACTTTATTACTTGATGTTATTCCTTGCATGCATTTGTTGTTGTTTGTTCAAGGATTCTCTCTCACAAGAGGTGTAAGTCCTTGACTACAACCTCTTTTGCACTTGGTAAAATACATCCATAATGAATTCACTCTCCCAATTGGGTTAAAAAGAGCGTCATCCTTCATTAAAAATCACTTTCACCTCGCAAAAGAAAGGAAGTATTGCATTCTTATTCTCTTCTTTGTCTAAGACAATTCCTCTCAGGGATAGGTGTCTTTTGTACAAAGATCTCTTCTCCTCTAAGGATCTCCTTTACACATACTACAAGATATCCCTTTTTCAACTATCTTATCATTGCTTAAAGAGTGCAAAACTCTCTTGCTTGGATCTATGACATTGTTGCATTTTTTGGGGTATCTTCTTTTGTGATGAAGGTAGGTATCCTTGTTCTACTTTTCTTATGATATAAACATTACACTTTTTGAGCAATGGGTCATTCTCAGAACCAGAGCATGGACTCTTAGAGCGAGATGTCTCCATGCAAGGTGATTATTCTCAAAACCAGAGCACAGACTCTTAGAGCGAGATGTCACGCTTTTGTACTATACATATACAGGTTGTAGCATACTCGAGCATAGACTCCTATGAGGTGCTTCTCACATCCCTTACACACACATGCACAAGGTTGAGTGGAACTAGCGGCATAAGGCTAGACTTTCTCACTCTCCTCCCTTACATGGATCACCTAGACAGACCCTAGGGGCTAGTTTTCCATGTCCTTTTCCCATGGATCACCTAGACAAGATCTAGGGGCGAGAAGTCCATGTTTTCTCTCTCACTATTCTTCTCATGGATCACCAATGTGTGTATTCATGCTTTTTTCCTTTCTTTTCTTCTCTTTGCATTTTGTTTCCATTTACATACTTCATCTTGTGTTAGAGAACTCTCAAATCCTCACACTCTTTGTTGTGTGGGAATTGAGATTTAGTCCTCTTTCTTACCAAATGATTCTCCATTAGTTTTTGATCTCATATCAAATCTTCTTGTGAGCATTTGTCATCAATATTCTTTAACAATTCGAAGTGGTAAACATGATACCCTGTTTCAACTCACTAAAATTAGCAAGCCGAAACAGGGGGGGGCATATAGCTACCCTCAAATTTTCATCACCTTCCTTAGTAAGCATTAGGTGATTTTGTGATCTAACATGTGTTTTGTAGGGTACGGTTCCTAACTGTGTACTGCAGATACCACTGGGGGATTCGTTCGACAGACTTATGGATATATCCTTTTTCAAATAATGTTTACTTTTTTGTACTTTAGCTTGCATATGCACGTAGTGTTCATATGACCACTAAAGTGGGGGCTAAATGCAGCGTCGTAAATTGTACGCACTTGCTAGGGTGGTACAATTTCACACCTAGTTTAGCACCCGCCTTGGCGCATTTTGCATTTTGCATTGTATTTCCCCTTTAGCACTTAATTAATTAAATTAACTAGGTCTAAGGTTCTATTTTATCATCTCCCATATCATAAATTTGGGCCCTTTTCATTAAAGTGTGCCCCTTTCATTTTATTCTTCCAATACATCATTTAATCTAAAACCCTAATTAGGTCCTATTTTGAACTTGGGGGCTTGATTTCGAGGGTCAAAACATCTCGAAATCGGCTATAACTTCGGGATTCTCTCTAAAATCATCATATCCGACGACCCTGAAAATTTGGTGAAAAGTTGTCGGGACCATGGCGCCCGGCATGCACATGGTCCCGGACATTTTTCCCAAAATTTTAGGAGCGCAATCCAATCATAAAATAAATCTTAACCCCAAGAAATTGGTGGGAGATTCAATCTCTAGGTCAGCCAAAAGTTGAAATTAAGACCTAGGGTTTCATATATAAGAGCTCTCTTTCTTCATTTGAAAGGATCCAGATTTTTGGTTTCAAGGGCCTTTTATGTAGCAAAAGAGTAGATCTTTGAAGACTTCAACAACATTCAACATCCATCCATCAAGCATTCATCAATTTCATTCATCCATTTAGGGCTTTGAAGACATTGAAGAGCAATAAGGGATCACCGACTGAAGATTGGCTTGTACCCCTCCCTTGGGGTTGGGTATGATTTCATGTTGTTTTCATGTCTCTGCATAAGCCTCATTATATCACTTGTATTCATGCTTTAGATCTCTTTGCATCTTGATTTGGAGCACTTACATTATCATTTACAAGCAATTAGGGTTTACTTTCTAGGTTGCTCTAGTTTGCTTACTTGCATTTTAGGATCTTGCACACACACTACTTTTACAATACAACTTGTCTATTCGTGGAGGTGGAAATCACCAAAGCAGGGGTTTGACTAAGGCAAAACCCTATATAGCCACCCACCATACCTTTTCAGATATAAGTGCAGGTTTCAGGATTCGGACGACGCCGCAAATTGCAGATCTGACGGAAGCAGACGGAGACTAAACAACACACCAAATTTCAGAGCAAAAGACCAGGACAGGGGCGTGGGGTGCCCTGGTCCTACCAGGATAGGGGCGTTGGGCGCCCTGGTCCCTGGGACAGGGGCACTGGGTGCCCTGGTCCTTCTGTCAGACAGCAGTTTCAGCATTTTTCTGACAGCTTTTCAGGTTGCAAAACAATAGTTTCAGGTGCAGTATCAGGATAGTGGTGCCCGCGCCCCCGTCCTGAACATTTTCACTCAAATTTTAACTCTGGGTACGCATCTGCATTCTTGTCTTGTCCTTGTGTTTACAGCTTTCCATTATTTAATCTTAATTCTGCAATCTTGTTACTAGTTCATACTTACACTTTAGGGTTAATAGTTGAACTTGCATCATTCTATCTATCATTTGCAACAAAGAAATAGAAATCCTAATAGGTAGCCCGTGGCTCTCTCTTCCACAAAAAGAAGTAGCCAATTGTGTGATACCTCTAGGCTCTTTCGTATTCCACAATGTGTGTCAAAAGGTAGGATTAGGACATGTTAGCCTAGTCTCACTTTTTCCCCTACACAGATATATTTTTACATTTTGCGCAAGTTATACCAAAATTTTATGGTGAACATAATGAATGAGCAAAGTGGCATTTAAAAATATTCTATTTGTTTATAGAAAATCATGACATTGATGATGAAGGATAGGTAATGATGCTATTTGTTAGAACATTGAAAGATATGGCAAGAGAGGAGTATGATTCATTACCCACATAGTGTCTTTCATCATGGAGGGATTTCGAGCAATGGTTTTTTCATATGTTTCATGATGCAGGTGAGGAAGAGGATGACATCTGCTATGAGCTTGATGGAAACCAGATTTACACTATGGAGGAAGAATCTTGCATTTCTCCTCTGGAAATATTTCTTGGCATAGAGAAATAGGAGGATGAATCTGCAACACAATTATGTGTGAGGATGTTCAGTATATATGCAAAAATACCTTCAAACATCAAGCACTCATTGTCAGAAAAAATGCAGGAGTTGGGGATTTATCATGATCCCCAGGTAAGGTTTCTACTTGAAATTATATATGAAAGCTTGTTAGAGGAAGAATATAGTGATGATCCATTTTCAAATAGAAAAGAAACTATAGATTTAAATATCAAAGAATCCATACGCGTAGAAGCAAATATAAATAATAAAGAGGAAACATTTCTTAATACAGAAGAAATTTCTTATCTGTTAGAAAAGGAATATGAAAGGTATGTTCAGAAAAATGGTCTAATTTTTTTTCAAATAAAGAAAACTAATGGATTAGGGCACATTCAAGGTGTGTTTGATGAAGTAAGTGATGATCCCCAGGAAAATCTGTCAAAGGAATTCATACATGGTGATGAGTATAATCAGGGATGTGTGCCTGGAAATAGTTTTTCAAATCTTTAGTACAACAAATCTCAAGAGGAAATTGAAGAAAGGTTTCCAAGATATGAATTCTTTTCTAATCCATTTTGTGAAATAGATATACATACATTTTATGCATAGGAGGAGGTCTCTATAGAGGACATTTGTGAAGACATTATTCCAAAAGATAAAGCATGTGATCAACCACAGAAGATTTTTCATGAAGGTATGCATAACTTTTATACTCATCCATTGTGTGGAGAAGTAGAAGAAAATATGCATGAAAATAATTTTGCAAAAGTAGTATACATAGAGACTATAAAAGAGAATATGACAATACTGTGCGGTAAGCAGGATGAAATATTTTTGCAAAATAGTCATGAGGATAATATATGCCCAAATCTATTATATGATAAAAGTGAAGTATTTCCTCAAGGTTTGGATAATACTCTGAGAGAAGCGAATTATAAAGAAAATCTACCACAAAGGTTCTCTCTCAAAAATAATGTCAATATTTTTTCAAATTTTCACTATGATAAAATGATATGTGAAAAGGGTTCTTATGTGTGCCCTATTTTCCTAGTTAAAGGAAATGAAATATTTTGCCAAAATAAAGAGATGGTAAAAATGAAAAATATAGATTACAATCAGAGAGTATTAAATCATTTGGAATGCTACAACAAGGGTTGTGCAGAGCCTAATATGGATATTTCATTGGGAGATCCAAACATTTTTCAAGGAAGAGGAAGTGGAGAGACTTTTATTTTCCCTCCAAATAATATTGCATAGTTGGAAAATAAATTTCAAGGTAAAAAGGATATTCAAATTTATGATTTTAAAATCCTCTGTGAAAATTACACCCATGTAAAAATTATGTATAGTGAGGTTCATTTATTTTCTTCAAGAAAGGAGGCATATGATGAAACATTAGGGTTTTCATTTGAATGCAAAGAGCAATGGAAAGATGAGTGTAAGGTTAAAAATCATAGAACACAATTTGCACCAAGATGTGAGTGTAATTACTTATTTGTAAACCAAGTAATATTAATGAAATGCATTTGTGAGAAATGTGATAAAATAGAGAAGAGGATTATAAATGTTTAGGGAAGTGAGAGTAATATATTCAGAAAGTTCACATGAACCCTCATCAAGTGTTTGACAGAGGGAAGAAATGATGTAAATTTTTGGGGGCCTGGGGCCACCAATTTTTATTCAAATAAAAACCTACAAACGGGAGCGCTTTTACATGGTCTACTCTTCCAGAGTCAATGGAATCTCGTTATCCTCTTAGGGAGCATATGTCCCCAGAAAGAGCCACTGTTGGAACCCTAAAATTTGAATAGATTCATGCCAAAAAAGAGGATTTCTCAATGCAATTGTATGTAGTACCTATGACCAGCTCCTGAAAACCTATGAACATGTTAAGAGATCGATTTTCAGGTATGTATATGTATTAAAAACTTGAATTTTTAGGTACGCCCTTCTGAACCAGAATTCATTTCATTTGAGTGTAATTATGTCAAGTTATTGATTTCTTTGCATTTAGTGTACATTCAAACATTACCATGTCAAATTTTAGAGCCTTATGATATTATTTACTATATCATTTTTAAGTAAATTTAAATAAGTCCATTATGTATCATTTTGAATTTTCTTTAAATAATGGCATTTGGATATTAACGGTTCTCTTTCTTGTAGGACAAGCCAACCATTTCCTTGAAATGATTATGATTTATTCAACCTAATGGATAATTTTGGAACCATATGTGTTCATGTCATATGAGAGTCATTTTATTCACATCTTATTTTAATTTTTCCCACATAAAATTATTAATTTTGATATATTAATTTAGATATTGTTATAACATATTCATTTATTTGTGTTATAAGATTTCAAATGATTTTTTTTATTAACACAAATTTTAATTGGCATTGATGTGTTATATGCAGGGTTACTATAAAAGTAAATAAAAGTTTATTTTCAAGAGGGTAAAATATGAATGCTTTTACAAAATATATATCAAGTTCTATGGAGAGCCTATTTTGTAAATCTTTTAAATAAAAGATTTAATATATTGCCAAAAGGAATAAAAGTTTTTTCCAAAAGGTAAATCATTTTTATTTTAGAAAACCTTATAAGTAAAAGTGGCATTTGCACAAAGTGGGGCCTGGTGGGTGAAACCCATCGGGCATCGGGGTAACTAACCCCGATAGAGCAAGCTACCCCGATGGACAAAGCTTAAATAATGTATGAAGTGAATTTTATAGATTTATTTTCTTTAATCTTTGATTGTTATTATTTTAAGAATGTCTCATTAGATATTTTGCCCTAATGGTTGTGTCATGTAAAGTTAATTTCCTTTTAGGGTAAATTAATTTTTACGAAATATTTCTAATGGCATTATATTTCAAGATAACCATATCAAAGGAAAAGTATTGAGTTTATTGCAATATCTCATTATGGTATTTTGTGTACAGAAAATTATATTTGTTTCTTGGGTGAACATTTGGAGGGAGTATTTCTTACTCAAAAGATTAAACATGATTCTTGATACCTCCTTATTTCAAGATAATAATCTCTTATTATTCTTAAAAGTATTATTGTAGGGAAATGTTATTATTTCAAACACTAATGATTATTAGTTTTCCAAAAGTTAAATTTCCTTACCAAAAGAGATTATTATAGCAAATTTCTTTTTACTTTGGAAATTATTCAAGTGAAAGTAAATCACTCTCATTGGAATATTTACTCAAGGAGATTTCATTTACTTTTGGAGCCTTATTATATCATATTTTTAAGAAATATTTTTACTCTAATTATGTCTAAAGATTATATATCTCTTTAGGGTAGAGTATTTTTAATTTTTCCAAAGCGGGTCATTAAGTAATTTTTTTTTAGGTTTTGAAAGTTTTAATTCAAGTGTAATGTATTCCCAAAATGTTATTAATACAATATTATTATTCTTAGGGAGTATTACTCTTCTTGAATTTTTTATTTTGGTAAATCTTGTGACTATATGGCACAGTATTTTGAGTTATTTTTTTCCCTAAGTATATATGGTATATTTCCTTTTAGGTCAAATTTGATCTCACAAAATGTTTCTAATGTTATTAAAGATATTATTTTAGCCCTAGAAGGAGAAATGCTTGATTTATTGCAATATCTAAATAGTGTCATTTAATGTGCAGAGAAAACATATTATTTCTTCCATGGGACATGAAGTATTTCTTACTTTAATAAATTAATATAATATTAGAAGATGTAATGATTTTATTATTTGTGAAAAATACATTAAATCATTATCTTGGAAATACTTCCTCGATGGATGAAATATTTTCAATTGTATTCATGAATAATATTGGATTAGTCAATTGGATGAAATTTTCACCCTAAGTGAATAAAGTAGAACATGTGTATTAGGGTTAATTTTTATGTGGAATCAAAGTGTGAATTTTTGTAAAAGTATTTTCCAGAAAATTTGTAAAAACTTTGATTAAGGAGAATTATTATTTATGTATCTAAAAAGATCTAATTTTTAATGCAAAACTTAACCAAAGGAAAATCATGATTTACTTTCCATTTGAGGAACCTGATTGGTTTAATTTATGTGCAGGAAACTTTTATCAAAGTTTGGAAATTAGGAACTCAAGTGGAAACGAAATATTAAATCTGCATTATTAATGTCTTAGTGTATTTTAGAGATTCATTTGTAAATATTTTTCAAACCAAAGGGTATGTCTTTTGGGAACGCAACTGTCTATAACTCCCTCCTGTGTATGAAAGGGTGTGTCCTTTCATATGTGCCTTTGGATTCATATATTTAAAGGAAGTCAGTTTTACATAGGGGAGGGAGATTTTTCATAGAACATCATGTTGCTATAAGGACTAAAATTCATTTGTAGTAGGGAAGTCTGTAGGAAGAAGAAGTACCATTTTGTGTAAGCAATTTGTAATGGAGTATCTGCAAGTGCAGCTTATGTATGCAATCATTTCCTGAAGGTTAATATACAAGGTTCACTGTTTCTTTTCCAAATATTGTGCACACTTTTGTTTTGATGATTATCTTTGTCCTCTTGATAAATCTATGTATATATTTGCTATGATGTGAATCACATGCTATTGCATTAAGTGAAAGATTGAGTTCTTATTGTTTGTGTAACACATACTAAAATTTCATAGTTGATGAGAAATTGTCTCTTGAGTTGATAAGATATTCTATCCACAAAGTGTCATATATATCCCTGGATAGAGGCAGTTGTCTATTATTGATTTTTCAAGGTTTTGATTTGTACACATTCAAGGTCCTTGACAGAAAAACATTCTTCCCAAATCCTATATGAACTGATCTATCCATATGTCTTTTAGATCCTGAAAGCAATCTCATTTTCAATATACATTCACAACCATTTCTTTTCAAAGGCATTCACTTAAAGCACATAATAAAGCATAATTACAGAACAATCATTTGCCAGTTTTGCACTTGCTGACCATAAAGCTTAAATCCACTTTAAATAACTCTTTTTGTGCTTGAGAGGGAGAGGTATACCCACCTAGGTTCTCTGGAGCCTTAAGTGTTGAGGGATTTGGTCTTTGACCATCCCTGTTCATTGACCAAAGCTAGTTGGATTAGTTGACGATTTGGCAAATCCTTAAGTTTTCCAATTTGTGGTTTTGGGAACCAACACACAAGACTCCATCTTTAATCAGGTCAATCTAATTCTGACTGCATCTTCTTAGCCTTACCTTTTCCCTGATTAATTCTGTTCATTCCTCTAAACTAGTATCTCAACATGTATTCTCTGTCGGTCCTAATCTCATGTACTTAAGGCATTCCCTCAATTCATCGATGGATCTGATGTGAGCCTTCCAGTACTTGCCTTTGCCTCTTCACACGTATGCACACGGTGCATAATAAGAGATAATCTCCACTTACTGGTGGAGTGACACAATATCTTTTGCATCCTCCAATGTAATCAAGTGGCTTCCCTATTTGTGCAACATCTCTTCAGACAAGCACATGAGATCTAATGTGAGCACATTCACTATGAGTCATAGCTTCTCATTATGACTCATCTTTATTACAAACACCATCCAAACACCCTGCTCATTGTCAACACTCCATTTGCTAGTTGACATACTTTCCTTGTCGAGGATACACTATACTAGTATCTATAACCTTACCATTCCATCCACACAAGACAGACACTAATTTATGTACCAGTGTCGCCAATGATCACTCTTTCTTATTATACCTATGTTCTGCAGCACAAGGTGATATCTAAGATGTCACATCATGTACTCCTCCATAGAAATGTTTCACAACCATCTCTTCTATTGGTATTCATCCCATATCATTTGACATCAATGACAATGCAATGCCAACATGATTTTCTCTGTCTGCCCTTTTATTTACTGCATTCTATTGAAAGCTTTGTTAAAGACACCATGGACAGGGCCTCATTTTTAGGTTGTATAAATTCCATGAGGCCCTTTGCCCCCCCAAAACCTCTTGCTCTCTCAGTTCCCCATGCCTACTCCTCAGCAGCTTTACGCTATGTCTATGGCCTTCCCCAGATTTTTCCAGTATCCTCATAAAGGCTTTGCTATTACCACCATGTATCTGCCTTCTTATGCCTTTGATGTTTCCTTATCTGCGGTCTCCCCTATTTTGACTCTATCAGCCTCTCCCAGCGCTTCCCGCTCCCTATCCAAGGGCAAAGGAAAAACCCCTGTTAAACGCAAAATTATTGTCTTTGATGACAATTCGTCCTCTAAGGATGCAGAGAAGGACAATCCTTCCCCTGATTCTACGATTAAAAGGAGATCCTCCAAATTGGCTTCCAAAAGCCATAAAAAGAAGACCCCTGTGATCAAAAATATTGACTTAAAGGAGGACCACATTGGGGACAAGGAGGGAGATAACCCTAATACCACTATGGGGGCCCCTGATGGGGACGATGTGGATGTGGATATGACCAGGGACCCCATGGTTCTGACCATTGTTGGTGCTGCTGATACAAGAAATTTTGAGATGCAAATCCAGGACCTTGTTGGGTTAAGGATACGGCCCCTATGAACATGGACACTGAGGGTGTCATGGGTGAGGAAATTTATGATAACAAATCCCTACTCTGGTAACTTGGACCCGGATTTAAAGATGGAAGAATAGGTGATGCCTTCTCTCCTCCTGATGGGCCTAGGTAATGATATTGACAGTCCCCCTACTGAAGATGTGCCCAAGGAGATGGATAATACTACGGATGACATGGCTCCCGTGAACCCCCAGGGTGTCCCTACTCCGCAGCAAATGGAAAAGTTGTGCAAGGACGTGTTGGACATCACATGGAGGATTGAGAACCTGGGCCCTGTGCTTGAATTTCAGGCTATCATGGATGATGTCAATTGAATCAAGAGCAAGATGGAGGCTTGGGATGCCCAAATTGTGGGCCTTAACAAATTTCATTTGTAGGTATTAAACAACTTGGCGCTCACCCTCTGTCTGCTGAGGGAACGTACTATGGACATGGAGGAGGATAAGCAAGAGGTTAGGGACTTGTACAATTTTTTGTCCAATGAATGGAACAATGCCATTAATGCCACTGGGGTGCGAAAGGCACCCCTGTAGTTTATTTTTGTGTTTTCTACTGTTGTTTTTTTAATTTTTAAGACTTGGTCTCTTTTTGCTATTAGTTGTTGTCCATGTTGTTATAGTGTTGTTTTTGCACTGTGCTCTCATTAATAGATATGCTATGTAAAGGGTCAGTGCCCTTGTTCTCACTTCTTTTTTAATCAAAAATAATTAATTTATTAATAAATTAATCATTTCCCATTTTTCTAAAAAAATAATTTCAAATATCATTTATTCCCTCTAAACCCTACTTACTTAATTAATTTCAATTAACTAAGATAATCATGTGATTCCTACAAATCACTTCTTCTAATCCTCACTTAGCCTAATTAATTATTCTAGAAGCTTGATTATCATTATTCCTCAATATTATATTCTTCCACTCATTATCTCTCCTCATGTCACATCCTCATAACTTTCCCAGTTGCTCTCTAATCACTCATTAAGACACCTAATCAATCTCCTTAATCATTTGCACATCCCTAATCACCTTGATCCTTTCAAATAAATTCAAATTCTTTGAATCTCCCCATGCATCATCTTCCCAAGGAATTTTTAATTCATTTTCTCATTTAGTCTTCCCACACATCCTCTTATTTTGGAATTTTTAATTCCTCCTTGCTGCCCCCAAGGAATTTTATATTCCTTTTTCTCTTCCCAATGAAATTGGGAGCTCTTCCCATGTACCTTGAGAGGTGTGGAGATAAGAAATGCCTTTATGGCTGTAAAGTGGAAAATTGGATCCCAGTGGTTCCCCACCTAGGAGAGAGAAAGGAAACCACTAGGATGATTTTCACTTGGAGATACTTTACATTCAAAAGAGGGGTTGAATCCACTAGATTCAAATCCAAGGGAAATAAGAATGTGAATGCCAAGTGGATTGCAAGGGGTTGGAATGTAGTTCACCCTCTTTTGTAAATAGATATATTGACTTGTTGACTATGCAGAAAAGAAAGACAAAATGGATGAAATAAGAAGCTACCGATTTGGGATCACGTTGTAACTTCGGATCTAAGATATTTATACTGATATAGATCTATCCTACAAATTTGGACAAAATTTGTCAGGACTGTGTTCAAGTTGTACACAGTCCTCCGAAAAATCTATGAGTCGAAAAGGGTTTTTTCATCTCTGAAAATGAAGTCTAAACCCACAATTACAGTCACGCACCTACAACCTACACACAAAAAAGAAGGGAAGAAGGGTTGTGGATATGGGTTTGCCTTAGTCAAACCCTGATTGAGGAATCAACCTTGAAAGAAAGTAATTGAAAATACTTAAATGTGAATAATGGGAGTGTATACCTTGTAGATTTGCAATTTGTTGATGATGCTTTGCTTCTTGAATGTAATCACAAGTATGGCATGAAATGGAATGTAACATGAAAAAAACCTAACATGCATACATTCTTGCAAATGAATGTTGTTATGTTGCTCCAATGAATGAATAAGGAAGACACATGAAGAAGGAGAAAACTTGATGAATACTTGAAGGCTTGAACACTTGAACGCTTGTTGATGATAATGGAGACCTTCCGCTTGTTTACCCAATTTTTTCTTATCTTCGCTTCTATGAAAATGAGAGGACTAGATCCCCTTTTATACTTGCCTAAGAGGATTAATTTTCAACTCACTGAAGGACGACATAGGGGAAATTGAATCCCAAAGAGAGAATTAGGGTCAAGGGATAGATGGACCCATTTTAGGGTCACCTAAAGAGGAAGGACAGGGGTGCCACACCCTTGTCCTGCCCTATTTTAGGGCCTGGATAGGGGCACAAGGTGATAGAGGGGTTGACACAAGAGGATATTTGGAAGAATAATGCAAAGAGGGGTCCCATTTTAGTAGGGAGATGCAGTCGCTAGGGTGAGGACCTAAAATGCGGTCAAAATTGTAAGGGTCACAATTTTATGATGCTACATTGAGCCCCCACTTTAGCGGGAGTATGGCTTACACCAATACTACTAGTACAGTAGAAGAAAGAGAGAGATGAAGATGAGAGATGCAGAGCAATAGCACAAGGAGTATAAGACATCACTAATCTTGAGGAACAAAAGCCCCCAATTTTAGGATCTTAACTCATTCAAACATATGCAAGAGCACACAAGACAAAAAGAACAAGACAAACAATACAAGACAAAGCACAAAAGACACACGACAAAAGAAAAACACAAGACCATAAATCAACTAGTCAAAGAGACCTCGATACTCAAATGTCTCAACAACTAATTGAAACATAAAGACAAATGCCATCACATAAACACCAATAATTATATAAAAGAGAAAAACTGACATCATCCATGAATCATCAATAGTAAAGCTATGAGTTCATGAGAGGAAGAAGAGAGAGGACATGAATACACACTTTGGTGATCCATGAGAATAAAAGTGAAAAAAAGGAACCATGGACATCTCGCCCCTAGAATTAGGTGATCCATGGATAAAAAAGGACATGGAAAACTAGCCCCTAAATTCTATCTAGGTGATCCATGAAGGGAGGAAAATGAGAACATCGTCAGTTCCACACAACCTCATGCGCATGTGTGTAAGTGAGGTTTGAAGCACCTCATAGGAATCTATGCCGGAGAATGCTACAACCTGTATAAGATGTATAGTACAAATGTCAAGAAAGGCATGACATCTCTCTCTAAGAGACTATGCTCTGGTTCTAAGAATAATCACCCTGCATAAGAGAAAAGTGGCAACATCTCTCTCTAAGAGGCTACCCTCTAGTTCTGAGAATATCCCACTATATAAGATAAAAGTGGCGACATCTTGCTCTAAGAGGCTTCCCTTTATTTCCAAGAATGACCCATTGTATAAGAGAAAATTGATGACATCTCACTCTAAGAGGTTGCCCTCTAGTTCCGAGAATGACCCACTGTATAAGAGAAAAGTGACGACATCTTGCTCGAAGAGGCTGCCCTCTAGTTCTAAGAATGACCCATTATATAAGAGAAAAGTGATGGTATCTCACTCTAAGAAGCTGCCCTCTGGTTCTGAGAATGACCCACTGTATAAGAGATACAATGCAAGAGAAATATAATAGAAAAGGAGTAGTGTGGGTGCCCCCCCTTAAGATGTCAATGTAGTTTAATGTTGATATCTTAAGGAAAGTAGAACAAGGATACCTTCCTTTGACACCAAGAATATATCCACCATGCAACAATGTCATAAATCCAAGAAAGAGAGGTAATACTCTTCAATCAAGGATAAGATAGTTGAAAAGAGATATCTTGCTATAAGTGTAAAGGAGGTCCTTGGAGGAGAAGAGATCTTTGCTCAAAAGACATCTACCTCCAATAAGAATTATCTTATGCAAATATAACATCTTCTAGAATGAAGCACAGAAGAGAACAAGAATTCAATGCTTCCCTCTATTGCTAGGTGAAAGGGATTCTTGATGAAGGATGACTCACTTTTAGCCCAATGGGGATGGGTGTATTTATTATAGATGTACATTACCAAGTGTGAAAGAGGTTATATTCAAAGACTTACACCTCTTGTATAAGAGATAACCCTTGAGAAAACAACAAAAATTTCACATAAGGAATGGCATCAAGTAATAAAACTCACACCATCTACAAAATAGGAAAGAGTGGATCCTTAGAGAGAGAGAGAGAGAGAGAGAGAGATCATTGCCCCCCAAGTGTAGGGACAATGAAAAGAGCTTACACAATTTTCTAGAGATAAATTAAACATAAGCAAATGCATGCAAGAAAAG
Source organism: Cryptomeria japonica (assembly GCF_030272615.1). Taxonomy (NCBI): domain Eukaryota; kingdom Viridiplantae; phylum Streptophyta; class Pinopsida; order Cupressales; family Cupressaceae; genus Cryptomeria; species Cryptomeria japonica. The sequence goes on along the minus strand of NC_081410.1, from coordinate 239,683,853 downwards.
ACATTAGTATATGTAAAATACACATCTCAAGAAGTGGTAAACTTCTAAGAGAAGAGAGAAAGACCATCACATATTCCTCAAGGGAGATTAATCATTGTAAGAAATGATAATCACATATGAAAAATGTATCTCCTAAAGGAAATAATGATAAATGAGATAGAAAGAAAGAGAAAGAAGTGAAATCCTTGCCCCCCAAGTGAGAAGAACAAGGAGAAGCATTACACATTTTCTAATATTGATTATTTTCAAGCGATATGCCCTCCTAATGGAACAAACCCTCTCAGGGAAGAGACATGTACTTTACGAGAGATCATTCCATGCGAGGGGGCATATCATACTTGTGAATAACTGAAACCATAAAAGAGGTAAGGTTTCCAAGATAATAAAGGCAAGAGAAGAAGTGGATTACTCATTAAAGATACTCCCCTCCAAGCAAAGAGGAAAACAAAAGAACAATTATATGCTCACATAAGAATAACTCCATGCAAGAAAGGAGATCTAATAATGAATAATGTACAAAGATAAATCCATAGAAAGAAGAAGGAAAGTGAACTTCATGTTGCTACCCCAAGGTATATTAAAATTAAAATAGTACCACCACAAATGATAAAGAGCCCCCAATTAAGTTGGCTACTTATGTCATAGGGTGAAGAGAAACATGAAGAGAAAAGAAGTGCTGAGGTACTATGTTTTTGTCAAGAAATATAACTAGATCTATTGTAAGACAAATTCGTGCAAGATCATATTGCTTTTGAACAAATTTTTAAATGCATGAAATTTTCCAAGAGAATGTGAATATGAATCATGAAAAATGCAATATTCGTCAACTTTCACTTGCGTAAGATTGTTGTTCATGTTTTTAGGAGGAAAGGAAATGTTCTTATTGTTGGCATTGTGTTGTCATTGATGTCAACTAGTATGGGATGACTACGAGTAGAGGATATGTTTGTGCAACACTATCATGTAGGAGTACACGATGAGATATCTTTGATATCACCTTGTGTTGAATAACACCGGTAAGGTAAAGAAGAGAATGTCATTTAGAGGAATGACCACTGGAGTCACCGGTACACAAGTTAGTGGTTGACTTGTGTTATTGAGATGGATAGGCTACCGGTACAGTCTGTCATCGGTAAGGAGAGCATGTCAACTATTAAGTGATGTGTTGACATGGAGAAGACAAATAGACCAAGTGAGTGGTTGTTAACTGACAAGCTTATGACTAGTGTACAAGAAGGATGGGCAAGGCTCTTGAGTTGTTATTTGTGATGAAGAGGTGGAATGCTACCTAAATCACATCAACACAAGAGGAGAAGGATGAACTGGTCACCAGTATGCTGTAAGGATGTAGAACAACAAGACTCCCACCGGATGAAGATGCAATCACCATGTGAAGAGATGACTAACAGTGAAAGTGCTCACACCAAATCACATGTTCCTGTTTGAAGATATGTTGCACAAACAGGGAAGCCACATGAGTGCATTGCAGGATGTAGATGGCATGGATCCACTACCACTGGTAAGTGGAACCTATCTCCTATTATGCATAATGTGCATTATAGTTCTATGAGATAAGGAAGAAAAGGTAAAGGCGGGTGTTTGAAGGCTAACACTAGATCTAATGGTGAATCAAAGGAATACCTCGAGTGCATGAGATCAGGGATATGCACTAGACCGACAGAGATGGTATGTTGAGTTGCTGGGACAGGTGAAGAACTGATGAGTTTGTCACTTTGACTAACTAGTAGAGATGATGTCCTATCTAATGATGAAGAAGGCAAGGCTGAGAAACTGCAGATAGAGAGTGCAACTGGCATGAAGATGCCTCAGATGAAAATAGTTGAATATTGATGACATGGTGTCATCAAGAGTGTTTACCGGTATGTAAGTCCACCGGTAATATGGACAAGATGCAGATGCAGAAGACTTCTCACCTTGTGAGAATGAGCATGCTATGGATAGACATGTATGGTGATCAGTTAAGGTGTATGACCAACTATTCAGCAAAGAGCAGAGATGAAAGTTAACTGGTAAAGTGTGAGACACCGACAAGGTTAGTAAACCGGCAGAAAGAAAGAATCGATTGTGTGTTTGGTCAGTGATCTTGTCTGAACTGACATAAAGGTCCAAGCTAGTAGTTAGTCAACGAAGGTGCCATGTGGAGCTGCAGTGGAATGCATGCATAGTTCAGTGAAGTTTACATCGACATGGTTGTTCGAACAGTTAGTCGATATTGATGAAACAACCACATATCATGGGATGCTAACAGATTGGTGCGGCTCGAGGAAGAATGAATGACAAAGAAAGATCAGGGAGTTGGTGGATCCTGAATGGAAGAAAGGAAATCAGATTGTGGGAAGAGCTTGAGAAGGAAATAGCTGAGATATTTATGGCATTTTGACAGATGCAGGTCGAGATGCAGGGTCATGTTTACTAAGTTTATAAAACTCGTATTAGAAGGAAAGACAATGGTGGTGATATGCAAACAACTGCCTATGTGATCGATCATATAAGATCTAATTAGATTTGGTTTGCCTTGAGGTTGATGAGGAAACCCTAACCGCCTAAAGTTTGAATTGGTTCTTGGTGAGAAAACTTGGCTATATGTATGCGAGCCAAAGATATTGAAAAGTGTTGTTAAATATAAGAGGATAGAGTTGTTGTGAAGTGATTGAGTGTTGCATGAGAGAGTTAGATCAGTCAAAATAAAAATAGCTAAAGATAATAGTGACTGAGTGAGTATAGGTTAAACTGGTGATAGGGTTTGACAGAAGGTATAACCGGTATGGTCTGAGCAACTGGTATAGCAGCTAGATTGCATCAGAGGAAATAATCGGTAGGTGCTTTTACCGACAGTAAGACAATTGAGAGGACTAAAGAGAATAATAGTGAAGAGGAGATCTAGCAGAACAAAAGAAGAATAGAGGTAAACTGGTAGAGTTTACCAGTAGTACAATAGTTGATGAGAGAAATAGAAGTGTTAACCGGTGCAACAAAGAAGGTGTCTCATCAAAAGACTATGGTATATGAAATGGTTACAAGATTCAATTGTAATAGAATGACTAATTTTGTATTTGAATTTATCATTGTGATCACTGAGTTATATCTCCTTTGGGTTGGTGCACATAAGCTAGGAGGGGTTGTAGCTCCTTTGGGTTGTAGCCCATAAATCAGTTAGGGGTTGGTGCTCCTTGGGTTGTTACCCTAAATATTGTAACAAAGATTCATTGTGAGGCTAGATTGGAGGAGTAGACTCCAGCAGCATTGCTCACTAAGGTTTTTCACATCTTGGGTTTTCCTCATACATACTAGTGTTATGTGATGCCCCCTTGTGTGAATGTATTTGTGTTTAGTCTTCTCACTAACTGGTAAGTGTACATTCAGTTAGATTTTTTAATTGGTATACTTTCATAAGGATAGATAAAGGGAAAAGTTTGAGAACCACTGATTCACCCCCCTCTCAATGGTACATTGTGTCTAACAATTGGTATCAAAGCATAGGTACCTAGTTTATCAAGCTTTATCTCGCTTGGGTAGATTTTGGCTTAAGGACACAATGATCTATTTAGTGTCAATCCTTGCTCTAGTTTTTTATTGTTCAAACTATTCTATTTGGAGTTGTAGAATGGAAATCTACTTGTCCTCTCTAGGGTTTGATGTATGGATCTCGGTTGTCAATGGTATCCCTAGGAATGTCTGTCCTCCCACTAACTCTAAAGAAGAAAGAAGATGCATGTGAAATGAAGAAGCCATGAAGGCTATATTCAGTGGGGTCACAGGTGATGTTTCTTCACAAGTGGATAAATGTATATCGGCAAAGAGTCTATGGGATAGACTAAAGAAGCTATATGGAAATGAACCCTGTACCACTACATCAGTTTGTGAGAGTGAGAAGAATAGTGCAACAGATACATGTGCAGATGATAGAGGCAGATCAGATTGTTGCAGTAGCAACGGTGATGAGGAGACTCATCTCTTCATGGCCCATGAGACAAATATTGAGAATCGCACATCAAAAGAGGTTAATGAAGATAGATCCCATCGATATGATGTGTTTGGCAGTAATAATGAAGAAGATGAAGAAGAAGGAGATAAGGCAGATAGATCTAGCCACCAAGATCTATTTGATAGTGAAGAAGAAGAAGAAGCAGAAGAAGCAGAAGTTGATCTTGAAGGAGAGCTTGTAAATACATTTGAAGAACTCAGTACAGTAAGAAAGGAATACAAGCTATTCAAGAATGTTGCTATTGTAGAGCAGAACCGATTAACAAAATACCTTGAACAATATGAGAAAAGCATCTTAGAGTTGTAGACTCAAGAAGAAGGCACCAAGGAGTGTTGATGTATTGATCTAGCCTATGTGCTGGAAGTAAAAGATAAAGAATATCAAAAGCTACTTGGAGAAATGGAGGTTCTACAAAATGACCTTGAGAAGTGTCAAGATGAGCTCAAGGTAAGAATCTGGTTCGATGGTAGTAGTGATGCCTTGGACAAAATATTGAAGAAGAAAAAGCATGCCAAGGACACTGAAGGTTTAGGAAGTGGTACCGGTGAATTCTCCACCAGCAAGAATGTCCCTCACAATGGCATTTTGTTTGTCTCTTCAAATGGAGAAAATAAGGGACAGACCTTCATAGTGAGAAATTCTCCCTGAAAGAAGGTTGACTTAAATACAACCAGTGAAGACTTGCAGACAAGAATGAAGACTGATGTTGCAAGAAGGAGGAATAATGTAGATCCCAAAGCTAAAGGGGAGATGGGAGAAGATAGCCTCACTTGAAGCAGAAAAATGAGAAGATAGCAAAGAAGACCTCCTAGTGGTAGAAGACAAGGAAGTGCTACCACCCATAGGACAAAGCAAGTGTGGGAGAAGAAGAGATCAGATGGAGGAAATGCAAAGAATGGACAACCCAGGATCCATCCTCAAAGAAGTAGAAATGGAGATGCTAGACCGGTAAGATCTCCCCATGCATGGTAGAATAAATTTATAAGTCATATTCCATCCTTTACTGGTTATTGCTTTGCATGTAATGGTTATGGCCATAGGGCAGAAGAATGTAGAAAGGGATCTAAAAGGAATAATCTAAGATCTCATAGTTTTCATGCATATGAGCAAAATGTATCCAAGAGTAGATACATGCATGTCCCCTCTCCCAGTTATGTAAATATTGTTTGTTATAACTACAATGGAATTGACCATAGAGAGGTTGAATGCAGGAAGAGGAACTTGCATTCATATGGAGGTCAATATAGCAACTATGCTCTGCAGAAAAGTGGATACAGAGTATATGGAAGTCAGAGATGTGCATGGAACCAAAGAAGAATTTTCCCTGCAGGGGCAAGAGGTCCCTCGGTTTCAATTGCTAATCACAACAACATACCAGGAGAAGATGGTCAAATCGATATGCTAAGAGATTCCCCAATCATGAAGGTGGGATGGATGTTGTGTGCTACTATAGAACTACTTTTGACTATAAGGCACAATCAGGAAATGGAAGAGCCCATCAGCAGAAGAAGGTAAGACCTGCTCCCAAATCTGAAAATGGGAAGAGAAATGAAACCAAATAGGTGTGGAGGAAGAAGTCCATGAACCGACGATGGGCATTCAATGCATAGGTGATATCTCCTAAGTCCTAAAAGGAGATGCAAGACCTCAGGGGGAGTAACATATTGATTAGATCATTCACCCCCTCATTGAAGAAGGACACTTGGAGGAACAAGTTGCTGCTGGTATGAAGGAAGTAAATGAGAAGATAAGTGTGTGTAGAGGTTTCCTTGTCTACACACCTACAAATCAAATTTGGATGACTACTACATGTGTCAATGGATGGAGATTAAAAATTGGAATCAAATGCCAAGTGACACAAAATGTTAGGAGTTACAGGAAGGTGCTTAGATAGTAATGATGGATCGGTACAGGAAACTAGTATGAATAGGATGTTACCAGTATGGATGCTAACAAGTAATTGTAGGTTATGTAAGACAATGAGTTTAGAGATCATTGCATTAGCCTCGATTGCATGGAATGTGGAGTTTATGTCTCAGGTGTATTGGTAAAGACCTAAATGACATATGTTGGCCCAGTTGTTGATCATGTAGGAATGCATGTTTTTGAGCTAACCAGTTTGATTCTTGGCATAATGATAACATTGTTTGGCATTGTGTAGGTCTAGGATCATGTCATGGGCTATGGTGGAAATAATGAAGCTCAAGGATTATTAGATGATCACAGTTGTATAGCTCAACCAGTATATGGTGAAGATTGGAGTCTTGATATTGGACTTGACTGCAGATTAGGACCTGAGATGTATGACTCATGGGGAGTTCAAGTGTTTTTGAAGTTGAGTGAGCATGCTTGAATTCGTAAGTGTAAGTGTACTGACTGCTCAAACTGCAGATGATGGAAATTGCAGTAGGAGTACTCAGGAGAATTTCATGGTTATGGGTATCTACTTGTCATTTGGTTGGTTGTATTCATAGTACAATCAAATTTGATTATAAAGAAAATTGGGATCAAATAGGAGGTGATGCAATTTGACCGACAGGTAAGCAGTATTCATTGACACATCCTTCTGAAATTGAGTACTTTAACAAATGGTATCAAATTTTTATACTCAATTGGTGTCACTTGATGGTTGTGTCTTCCATCTCAAGTGTTTCTCCTTGAGATGATATAACAAGTGGTATCAAAAGAGGACATGCATCCAGTAAAGTTAAGAAAAATAGGAGAAAGATGTATCTCAATGCCCGGTAGAAACAAGGAGGAGTGAGACCCTAACAGTGCCCTTTGTCATTGTTGTCAAAGGGGGAGAATGATTATTTAGTATACCACATACAACATATGTGAGAATCCATGGATCATAGAAAGGGGAAGAAAGATTATGTAGTATGTCAGATACTACATGAGTTGACATCAATGCCAAAGGGGGAGATTGTTGGTATTGATGTCAACTGATATGGGATGACTACCAGTAGAAGAAATGTTTTTGCAACACTATCATGTAGGAGTACAAGATGAGATATCTTTGATATCGCCATATGTTGCAGAACACCAGTAAGCTAAAGAAGAGAATGTCATTCAGAGGAATGACCACTAGAGTCACCAGTACACAAGTTAGTGGTTGACTTGTGTCATTGAGATGGATAGGCTACAAGTAGAGTCTGTCATCGGTAAGGAGAGAATGTCAACTATTAAGTGATGTGTTGACATGGAGAAGACAAATCAACCAAGTCAGTGGTTGTCAACCAACAAGCTTATGACCAGTGTACAAGCAGGATGGGCAAGGTGCTTGAGTTATTATTTGTGATGAAGAGGCAAAATGTTACCTAAATCACATCAACACAAGAGGAGAAGGATGAACTAGTCACCGGTATTCTATGAGGATGCAGAACAACGGGACTCCCATTGGATGAAGATGCAGTCACCATGTGAAGAGATGACTGATAGTGAAATTTCTCACACCGGATCACATGTGCCTATTTGAAGACATGCTACACAAACAAGGAAGCCACATGAGTGCATTGCAGGATGCAGATGGCATGGATCCACTACCACCGATAAGTGGAACTTATCTCCTATTTTGTATAATATGCATTATAGTTCTCTGAGATAAGGATGAAAAGGTAAAGGTGGATGTTTGAAGGCTAACACTGGATCTACCAGTGAATCAAAGGAATACCTCGAGTGCATGAGATCAAGGATATGCACTGGACCAACAGAGATGGCATGTTGAGTTGTCGGGACAGGTGAAGGACTAATGATTTTGTCACTTTAACAAACTGGTAGATAGGATGTTCAGTTTGATGATGAAAAAGGCAAGGCTAAGAAACTGCAAATAGAGAGTGCAATCGGCATGAAGATGCCTCAGATGAAAATAGTTGAATATTGATGACATGGTGTCATCAATAGTGTTTACCGATATGTAAGTCCACTGGTAATATGGACAAGGTGCAGATGCAGAAGACTTCTCACTTGATGAGAATGAGTGTGCTATGGATAGACATGTCTGGTGATCGGTTAAGGTGTACCACCAATAGTTTAGCAAAGAGTAGACATGAAAGTTAATTGGTAAAGTGTGAGACACCAGCAAGGGTAGTAAACCAGTAGAAAGAAAGAACCGGTTGTGTGTTTGGTTGGTGATCCCATATGAACCAACACAAAGGTCCAAGCTGGCAGTTAGTTGATGAAGGTTGCATGTGGAGCTAAGGTGGAAAGAATGAAAAGGTTGGTGAAGTTTCCATCGACATGGTTTTTGGAACAGTTAGTCAACGTTGATGAAATAACCACAAATCACGAGATGGTAACATATTGGTGTAGCTCGAGGAAGAATGAATGACAAAGAAATATTAGGGAGTTGGTTGCTCCTGAATAGAAGCAAGGAAATCATAGTGTGGGAAGAGCTCAAGAAGGAAATAGCTGAGATATTTATGGCATTTTGATAGATGCAGGTCGAGATGCAGGGTCATGTTTACTAAGTTTATAAAACGTGTATTAGAAAGCAAGATAATGGTGGTGATATGCAAAAAATTGTTTGTGCAATCAGAATGTATAAGATCTGAATAGATTTGGTTTTCCTTGAGGTTGATGAGGAAACCCTAACCACTTAAAGTTTGAACTGGTTCCTGGCAAGAAAACCTGGCTATATGTATGCGAGCCAAAGATATTGAAAAGTGTTGCTGAGTAGAAGATGATAGAGTTGTTGTGAAGTGATTGAGTGTTGCATGAGAGAGTTAGATCAGCCAGAACAAAAATAGCTGAATATAACAATGACTAAGTGAGTATAGGTTAAACTGGTGATAGGGTTTAATAAAAGGTTTAACCAGTATGGTTTGAGCAACTGGTATAGTAGCTAGATTACATCAAAGTAGATAATCGGTAGGTTCTTGTACCGACAGTAAGACAGTTGAGAGTACTGGAGAGAATAGCAATGAAGAGGAGATCCAGCAAAGCAAAAGAAGAGTAGAGGTAAACAGATAGAGTTTACTAGCAATACAGAAGCAAATGAGAGAAACAGAAGTGTGAACGGGTGCAACAGAGAAGGTGTCTCATTAACAAACTGAGGTATATGAAATGGTTACAAGATTCACTTGTAATAGAATGACTAATTTTGTATTTAAGGTTATCATTGTGATCACTGAGTTGTATCTCAATGCAGAGGTTGTAGCTCCTTTGGGTTGGTACCCATAAACTAGCAAGGGTTGTAGCTCCTTTGGGTTGTAGCCCATAAATTAGTTAGGGGTTGGCTCTCCTTGGGTTGGTGCCCTAAATATTGTAACAGAGAATCATTGTGAGGCTGGATTGGAGCAGTAGACTCCAACAACATTGCTCATACATACTGGTGTTATGTGATGTCCCCTTGTGTGAATGCATTTGTGTTTAGTCTTCTCACTAACCGGTAAGTCTATATTCAGTTAGATTTGTTAATTGGTATACTTTGATAAGGATAGTTAAAGGGAAAATTTTGAGAACCATTGATTCACCCCTCTCTCAGTGGTATATTGTGTTTAACACGTATCATATTTCAATCTCTAATAGATTCTTATAGATAGCCTTTCGGAATGATAAATATGTTTGAATTCATCTTCTTGACATGGAGGAGAAAAATTGTTAGAAGAAGAAGGATCATTATCCATGATTCTAATTTTTTCATTGTCTATGCCTTCTTGAATAGATTTCCAAAAATCGGGACAATCATCAACATTGTGATCCTGGGTTTGATGAAATGAGCAAAAAGGATGTTTTGAAGAAGAAACATTCTTTCGGGTTCTTATCATTTGTTGTCTTTGGATATGGTTTTTAAATTTTTGGAGCCTAAGGAGTTCATCCATAGGGAGAGGAGTCTCATTTCCTAGGCCTTTTGTAGAAGGTTGTGTGGGAGGGTTTATAGGGACACGAATTCCTTGTTCAAACTTTCCATGTCCTTGTCCTCTAAAACCTTGTTTTGTTATCATATGAAAGCCATGACTATAAGAATGTTGCAAAAGACTAAGTGGTGGAATAGGATCATGAATTTCTTTGAAATCTGATGTGTAAGAGGGAATAAAAGGAGTTTTAGATGAAGAAGGAATATCATGTGAAGGGATACTCTCCTTTCCTTTATCATGCTTATCCTTTGGAGATTGGGAATGAACATATTCATTATCTAAAGGCTCATTTTTACTTATTTCTATGTGAGGGGAAAGATCATGAATAAAATGCATAACAACATCATCCTCTCTACATATATTTTGATGTTGAAGATAGGTCCTAGGAGAATAAGGAGGGTCTAAAGATGTAAGAATGTTACTAGTTTGATGGTGCCCCCCTTTCTCAAGGGTATGTGTATGAGAAGAAGATGGGCCCATGTCAGTTTCTAATGCTTTCTCTCTTGTAAAAAGATCATTGGTTGAAACGTTAGCTCTCATCTCATTCCTAGGAGAAGAACAAGGATTAAGATCTCTAAGATTGGGATCTACAAAATCGTTAAGGTGATTAACATATAAAATGCATTTTGTTAATAACATCACCATAATGCAACATAAATGATACATGAAAGCTTTGAGATTAAAAGGAAATGAATTTGAAATCCTAACAATACAATATGACCAAGTGCTATGAATGAAAAGAAGCAACATGAAATGAAAGAATCCATTATCCAACACATGATTGTAATAAATATATGTTAAAAGCAATGTAACCATATGTGAAATAGCAAAGAATTACAATCCATTGATTGCCATTGAGAGTGTTTTAATTAAAATCTTAATTTGCTGAAAAAGAAGATCTAAAATTAGGACCCTTCTATGATAATTAATTTAAAAGTTGAGAGTGTTGAAATTTTGAATTTGTTTTTGACCTTAAGAGGTGTAAAAATTGTGAAATTACACTAGGCCAATTTCCTGGATTTAAGTAGAAAAATACAGTCAATTTCGAGTCCCAAAATTTTGGGAAAAAAGCTAGGGACCATGTGCAAGTTGTACACAGTCCGACCAACTTTTTCTGAAATTTTCAGGGATGTTAGAAATTATAATTTTATTGCAGAATCCAAAAAAATAGTTGATTTGGAGATGTCTCGATAGGTCAAATTAGCAGTCAAAGGTTGGAATAGGAGTTTCTTAGGGTTTTGTTGTTTACCACTTAATTTTCAAAATGAAAAGACATATTTGAATTGCAATTTTGAAATATAAATCAAATCTAAAACAAGCAACTAAAATGCTATATTTCATAAGCTTAATGTTCTCAAAATGAAAAATTAGGGTTTTTATGCAATTAACCTCTAAAATTTGCAAAAAGATCAAACTTGGAAATGAAATTTTGAAATCCAAATTGCAATTATTTATATCTAACCATAAGAAATTAGAATTAAGATGTAAGACCTCAGGTTCACCAAAATGTAAAGTGAAAAATTGGATCCTAGTGGTTCCCCACCTAGGAAAGAGAAAGGAAACCACTAGGATGATTTTCACTTGGAAGATGCTTTACATTCAAAAGAGGGGTTGAATCCACTAGATCAAAATCCAAGGGAAATAAGGATGTGAATTCCAAGTGGATCGCAAGGGGTTGGAATATAGTTCGCCCTCTTTTGTAAATAGATATGTTGACTTATTGACTATGCAAAAAAGGAAGACAAAATGGATGAAATAAGGAGCTACCAATTTGGGATCATGTTGTAACTTCGGATCTGAGATATTTAAACTCATACAGATCTAACCTGCAAATTTAGAGAAAAATTGTCAAGACTGTGTTGAAGTTGCACACGGTCCTCCAAAAAATTTGAGTCGAAAAGGGTTTTTCCATCTTTGAAAATGAAGCCTAAACCTGCAATTGCAGCCGCACACCTGCAACCTACACACATAAAAGAAAGGAAGAAGGGTTGTGGATAGGGGTTTTCCTTAGTGAAACCTTGGTTGAGGACTCAACCTTGAAAGAAAGTAATTGCAAATACTTAAATGTGAATAATGGAAGTGTATATCTTGTAGATCTACAATTTGTTGATGATGGTTACTTTTCTTCTTGAATGTAATCACAAGTATGGCATGAAATGGCATGTAACATACAAAACCCTAACACACATACATGCTTGCAAATGAATGTTGTAATGTTGCTCCAATGAATGAATAAAGAAGACACATGAAGAAGGAGAAGACTTGATGAATTCTTGAAGTCTTGAATGCTTGAATGCTTGACGACGATAATGGAGACCTTCCACTTGTTTACCCAATTTTTGATTATCTTCGCTTCTATGCAAATGAGAGGACTAGATCCCCTTTTATACTTTCCTAAGAGGGTTAATTTTCATCTCACCGAAGGCTGACATAGGGGAAATTGAATCCTGAAGAGAAAATTAGGGTCAAGAGTCAAATGGACCCATTTTAGGGCCACCTAACGAGGGAGGATAGGGGGGTGCCCCTGTCCTTGATCAATAAATGATGAATAGTTAGTACCAAACTAGTACTGAGAGGGGGGAGTGAATCAGTACTGATAAAAACACTTTTCCTTGAACTAGTTTGACTGAGAACACTGCACTTGACTGGAAAGCAATAACACCGGTCTAAACTACATTACTACCGATTAAACACAGTGAAAGACATAAACCAGTAACTCAGCTTTCTACACAATCTAACATCTTATTTCTACTTCACCCATATGCATACACTAGTAATACTTCAACAAAAATGTAAAGACTTACTAGTTCAACATGCTTTACTGCTTAACGGAGAATAAAAAAGCATCACATGAAAAGCTTCACACATAACACACATCTTTTTCACGTGGAAACCCAACTAGGAAAAACCATGGTGGGGATGAATACCCACAAACTATTCTTTGAACCCTTTTGAAGTCCGCTCTGTTAAGAGCTGAGTCCAACTAAAGACTTTACAATAGGTTTCGTTAGGAACCGATCTTGCTAGGGATCACCTGGTTAAGGGATGACTAAAATATCTGGTTAAGGGTTAAACCATGTTAAAGGTTACCTTGTTAGAGGATTTTAAGACCTTAATGATTTTGAGTCACCCTGTTAAAGGATTTACAACAAGCCGGTTAAAGCTACCTTGTTAAGGGATTTTCCAACTGTTGAAGTGATTAGAGGTCAACATGTATTACAATGATCAGGTAACAACACTCAATGCCAATGCAGGTCCGCTTTAGTTCCTTCCTTCTGCAATCACACTCTGTAGGTATCTATTCTTTTATCTGGTCTAGCAAGAATCACATATCTCTGCACTTGGATACACACACAACATTTGCCAACAACCTCGACATGAAAAACAACATTGACCTTATAGGAAACAGATAGGTTGGTAGCATAAACCCTAAACCCTAAACATTTAGGCTAAGCAATTCAATCAGTTCAATCCTAACCATTGATCATATTGCATTGATTACAACAGTCTTGAACAGATCTCAAGATGTTCTCCAACATTCGTTCTTCACCGCTTCTTGGAGGCTGATAACCCATCACACGTTCTCCATCATTTATAGAGACTTTGCACATTCCCGAGGTAGATAGGATCAATCTCCTTCATGCAAGATCCTTCACGCGCTCAAGGCTAACATGGCAACACAATCTGTTCTTCATTACAATACTAACTCATCACCTGATGTTATCGGTTGAATCACACAGACATAGAACACTTCAACCAAAAACCCTGAAGCTAAGACTACTAGCCGATAGTCATACCATATTAAACCTTGATACAAAACATTCCATATACCAGTTCACTTGGACAAACATACCGCTTCACTTTTTCACATATGTCGGTTCACATTCCAACATACCAGTTCACTTGGACAAACATACCGCTTCACTTTTTCACATATACTGGTTCACAACATCATACCGGTTCACTCTTCAGCATATTGACATCAATGACAACATACAATATCATCATGTCATCATACTCTGCACATATGCCAACAGTCCTACCCTATTTTGGTGCCTAGATAGGGTCACAAGGTAACACAAGGGCTGAAACATGAGGAGATTTGGAAGAATAATGGAGAGAGGGGTACCAATTGAGTAGGGAGATGTAGTCACTAGGGTGAGGACCTAAAATATGGTCAAAATTGCAAGGGTCACAGTTTTATGATGCTACAATGGCATATCTCTTGAATCCCACACCTTGCCCTCTCAATCCATGTGCTCCCTCTCAAATCAATCTCAACCCTTCATCCCCAAATCAATCTTGGCCCTTAATTTTGGCCTCCTCCAATCTATAAATTGGAGTCCCATCTCCTCACAAATAATCCTTTTCCATCATATTCTCATGTTGTCCATTTGAGGATGAAAATCCTCCATCATGCCCTCATAATGCCCAAATAATATCATCTAAGCCATATCCATCCTATCCACATTTATCTTTTAATCCAATCCAATCTTGTTGTGGAGTGGAGAACATTCCACATCCTATCTTGGACCAATCCAAACAAGCTAGGAAGGGGCGCATTTTTAGCTTCATTGAAGGTCAAATCGGAGGAACAATAGAGAACTCTCTCTTGGAAGGTATATGATTTGTTGGTTTAATGTTTTTACTTGATTTCTTATGTTATTTGGGTTTAAACTAAAAATCTAACCTTGTATTGGTTTTCCCTTGGTTTATTTTGGCACGCCCGATGGGACCCACGTCCCTATTTCTAACATTTCTAAGTTTTTAGTATTTTTAGCTCGCAGTTTTCTGTTCAGCGCGGCGATTTGCACATCAGCATGTCTGCCTCACTGGTTCAGCGCGTCCACCATCAAAAAATGTGAGAGATTTTAAATTTAGATTTTCTAACCACCATTTTGTAGGTTTTTGGTTAATCAACGCTTGTGCATACATCAAAATGTGTGCACTTAGTGGAAAAATCCTCCCGCCTTTTTTTTTTTTTTTTCATTAAAAAATTCAAAATGTGTTGGAAAGGGGACTCGGAGATCTAAAATGGGTTGTCATTAATTTTTGTATATCATTTTTCAAAAATTATTTTAACACGTTCAAAGTCAACCCTTATTTTTTAACTTTAGATGCACATAATTTTAGCATATGAAATCGTTTTTTATCAAAAAAAAATTTGAAATTACTTAGAAAATCATAAGGAAATTGATTTTGCAATCTTTTTGGGCTAATCATATTATGTTTGCAGCTTCTTTTTTTTCAAATGCCCAAGATCAATTATCATAAACTACTAATCATTGTTGCAGGACATTTTGTTGAAGAAACTCATGCTTTTCCACTAAAGTAGATTTCTTTTTCATGTCTTAGTTTAGAAAACATATTTTTGGGGTTAAAAATAACTTGTGTTTTCTCTGTCTTGTGCACTTGCACATGTATATGGTGGACCCACCATTATTCTTAGTATCCTCTCCCCTCACCTTCGTGGATCTTAAGTGTAAGAGAAAAGTGATTAACAACGTCCATTTTTTTCTTTTTGTAGTGAGGGGTATTCTTGATGAGGATTTGATCTACTCACAAGGGTATCTCAAATTAGAATATTTTGGGGATATCGACTCTCTCAGTGCGATCTCGAGCAAGTTTTTTGAGCTTCTATAGAAATAGGTTGGTCAGACAGTTGAGGTGTTGAGTGAATTCGATGTATGTGGAGGTCTTCCTTGCACTGATAAGCTCAGTTAGAGCCTTAAGTGGCTTGCTTTGAGAATTCATTTTTGGATTGGTGATCCCTTAGGATTACACAAAGAACCTTGTTTTAGTAGCCCAAAATCCCACATTCATAGTGTAGGGGATGCAGATCATACCCTGAAGTTACCTCTCATGTACCCACTCAAGATGAGATAACAATTCCCCATGTAATAGATCCTCGTATCTTTGGGGTAAGAGAATCTGGTTTGCTTGAGAAGTGAGTGTGTTGTAAGGGGGAGTCAGTGCTTCCAGAATCTCTTTTTGTCTGCTTGTTTGAGGTATCACTTGTGTGAGAGACCTATTGAATGGTTTCCATCTTCCAGCCTAAGTCACATTGTCCTCAAGTGTCTTCAATTGTGATACACCTACAAAATCAATTTGGGCTAATCTAGTCCCCCCCATCACTTGCACACTCATCATTGAGTGGTATACTTGGCCAATGTGCTTGTCATTGTTTGATTTCTCTTGCCAAGAATACATAACATCCAAAACATTCCCAAATTTGACCAAACATTCAACCCAGCCCTTCAATCTTCACAATTCCATTATAAACCCCTATTTCATCATCTTTATTCAAGTCAAACCCCCAATCCATTTTCATCCATCCAAATGATCATCAATCCCCGACCAATATCTTTGGCCAATCATCAATTTAGTGTTGGGTATCCTTCCCCTTCTTCTACCTATCATCAATCCATTCTTCCATAATCATTTCCATTCCATCCTTAAGCACTTAGCACATCAACTTAATCAATCCTAATCAATCCAATCAATCAATCAATCAACCTCATCCTAAGGTCGACACTTTGTGAAAGTTTAATTTAGACCTTTATCTTTAATCAATCAATCAATTAGCTTTTATGCTTGGGAAAGAATCTCCCACAAGCACATTTTTCTTAATCATTTTGGGTTCATCAAAACCCTAATCCTTTTACCCTCTTTTTCTTAGGAACCTAAGGCTACCCTAAGTAGAAGATGGTTTGATCAATTGCAAAGGTCTAAACTTTACCTAGCTTCGTTGTCACCTTGCTTGTGGTCCACATCATCAATTCCCATTTAAGTCCTAATCTAGGGGCTAAGGTGTCATCCTAATCCAAATCAATCTTGTCCTAATCCAAGGACCAATCCAATCCAATCAAATCAAATGTCAATCAAATCCAATAAAATCAAAATCCAATCCAATCCAATCCAATGCAGTGAAATCCAATCAAATCAAACCCATTCCAATCCAATCAAATCAAATCAAGTCCAATCCAATCCACAAAAATAAGATCGAATCCAATCAATCCTCAATCCAATCTGAATTTGCTAAGTCCTAATCCTCATCTCCATATACACTCATCTCATCACTTTTCTCAAACAAGTCTATCCATCCAATTCCAAATTGTCTTCCCATTCTCATCATCTTAAGGTTACCCTTGCATTGTCAAAATAAAAAGTTGGCCACTGAAAATCCACATTCAAACGTCATGGCTTGGTATGAGAAAATGGTTGTGGAAGTTCAAGGATCACCCTATCAACCATGCCCATCCAAACTCATGCATGCCTCAATTCTATCCAACTTCCACCTACTCATGTCTCCCACCCCAACCCACTTACCAAGTCAATCCTATAACCCCCAATCCATGTACCATATCTTCATCCATTCTATCTCACCAAATTATATTCAATCCCAATAATCCATCTTATATTCTTTATCCTTCTTCTACCTTTGACAAGGGAAAACCATCTTATTCCCCATCCATGTCTTCATATTATTCCTCATCCACATACCCCTTCTATCCAACATCTATACCTCCATCTTCTTCCCCATCCACATCCCAATCCAATCTTCCATATAATCCTAAACCTTCACATAATCCTAATCATCTAAAATCCACATAATCCCCATCCCCCAAGTCCTTTCTTCATAATATTATCCAAGAAATATGAGCAAAGGAGACAAAACCCCCACCTCAAAACAAAGTCCCCCAATCTCCCCAAATCCTCCATCCACCTTCATCCCCTCCACATCAAGACAACCCTCAATCCCCTAACCTTCATGATACCACCATCCCCCCACCTACCTAAGTTGAATAACCCACCCCCTCCTCCATTAAACCATCTCCCCAACTCCAAACATCTCAAGTTCTTATTCCAAAGCATGCCAACATAGACCCCTCTCCACCTCATGATCCCATCCCCTCCACTCCATCTCAAGAAAAAATAATCCCTCCATCCAATGATCCCCTTCCATCTCAAGATCCAATCATCCCTTCCACTCCATCACATAATTTTATCCCAAGTCAAGATCAAAGTATTCCTTCATCTCCATGTCATGATCCCAATCCATCTCACAATCCTAATATTCCTCCTAATCCCCCACAAGATCCCATCACCCCTATCCAATCTATCCATGAATCCCATACCTATCAACTCGAATCTTCCACCTTCATCCAATTTGGTTTCCTCCAAGAGCTTACAATCCCTTCTACATCCCATCCCCCTCAAAATGTACATGCATATTGTTTCTGAAATAATAAGTTTCCTATTGGAAAAATAATGTGTGAAAAAATGAATTGTCAAGGCAAACGGTTAGGCCTCCATGAACAAGGCATATTGGAACCCCTTCAAGTCAAAGAAAATACAAGTTCATATAGCCTTAGATATAAATTTAATGCTCAAGATGTTGGTATACCTTCCATCCCTCCATCTAAATCCAAACATTTCCATCACCCATCTTTCAAACCCCTTTTGGGTCCTTACATTCCAAAGCTACATCCTTCATCCCTTCCATCCATCTTGGGGCCTTACCTACCTCCATCCACCACTCCATCACCTCAAATGATCCCTAAGGAAGATCAAAAAAGGCACACATCCTTGAATTCCTCCCAACATTCTCCTTCCATCCTCCCATCCATAAAACCTCCAAGTCATCCATCCTCATGCACCCGTACCTTTGTTATTGGAAGCAATTTGGATGCCAAATATAAAATGCATAAAGCCAAAAATCCACAAAAATCCAAGGATCAACATGTCTCATCAAAAATTCATGCTTAAGAAAAGAAAAATATGATCCAAAGGAAAGAAAAAACCAAAAAGCCACAAAGGCCCAAAAAGAAAAAAAAAAATTATGTGGATTCCCAAACTACTCATACAAGAAATGCATCTCAAAGAGAAATCCAAATTGGCATCCAATCTTGCTAATCCAAAAGATTCCTCCCCTCATAAGTCCTCCAGTCCTCCATTTAATAATCCGCCATCATAAAAATCCATTTTGGGCCCTTACATTATCTTAACTCCATCACCCCCTTCATCTATTTTGGGTCCTTATGCCCCCAAAACCAAATTTGATCCTCCATCTAATTCAACACCTTCTCCTATCCAACTCCACCACCCTTCAAGGTTTGTGCCTATGATGATCTTCCAAAAGTTTCTCAAACCCCCATCCATTATCCAACATCCATTTTTCATAATCCCATTCTTTTAGTCCAAACCTTTGAATACATTCTTATCCCCTCCATATTTCATCCATTCCATATCCCCATCCATTTCTACCAACATCTATGAGCATGCCTCCAATTATATGAGTCTATTTTAACACATCTTCAAGGGATACAATTAATGGAACTAGATGATTGAGTCCTTCCTCTATCCTATCACACATCCACTATCCTCCAAATTCACTTATACTCATCCTTATCCATCCAAGAACTTTAGAAAAAAAAAATTAAAAAAAAAAGAGAAAAAATTCATCCAATGGTGAAAACCACTTCTTGTGGCACCTTGGGTAAGTACCATGATGAAAACTTTGCAAACAAGCGTCATGTGTAATCCCCTTGTCCTCTTGCACTCTAAACTTGGGGGAAAGCTTCATCCATGTCATCCTACCATCCAAATCCTCCATATCCTTTATCCACTATCCACATCCTCTCTAAGCTCATTCTCCTTTTTTATCTTTGATCTTGACTATCCTATCCATATTCTCCATCTCATATTCCCTATCCCCCATTCCTATCTTTTATCTTGATCATGCTAAAGAAAAAGTAATATCCATGCATGCTTTGGAAAATGCAAGTGTTGATTCCTCCTCCATTCATATCCATTACACATTATCCGTCAATCTCACACATCTTTATTCCCCATTCTTCTAGCCTTAATTGGGGCATTTAACTTCCTTTGCAACATAGTTCTTGGACCCCCATTTCACCTAGCCTCCATCCTTTAGTCCTCCATATCCTATAACTATCCATATACTTAATCCCTTCATCTCTTGTTCAAGCCTTAGTTCTCCCTTGTCATTGGTTCCAACCCATTTATCCTATATCTACAATCCAATCCTATCATATTCAATCATATTCCCCATCTCATCCAATCCAACCTTTATCATATCCAATCATATGCCTCATCCCATCCAATCCTATTCAATCATTAATCCCCCTCCCATATTATCCAATCCATTTATGATCCTCATCACACTTAGCTATCCAATCAAACTAATCTTTATCCCATTTAGACTGATCTTTCCCCATCACACTGAGATTTTCCCATCTATCTGAGCTTATATTGACTTGAACATAATGCAAACACCCATCCATATCATTTTAATCAAATCCAAGCAAAAATCCTCTCATCTAGAGATCTTGCACAACTAGCTTGTCTTTT
Organism: Cryptomeria japonica; assembly: GCF_030272615.1. Lineage (NCBI taxonomy): Eukaryota > Viridiplantae > Streptophyta > Pinopsida > Cupressales > Cupressaceae > Cryptomeria > Cryptomeria japonica. The sequence continues at coordinate 239,663,615 of NC_081410.1, read as the reverse complement.
GCATCCCATCAATCTATCCATGTAATACCCTAAAAATGGTCACCTAAACCATGGGCCCCTAATCTCGACAACATCACCAAGGTCCTAACCAAATGCAATTAAATCAAATTTGAGCACACAATTAATTAATTCTTCAATCATTAAATGTCACATGGAAAGTGAATTATTCTATATTAATTAAATATTTATTTAATTAATTAAATCATTCCAAGTAAATCATTTTGATCAATTATCCTATTTAATTTATTAAATATCCTAGCATATTCAATTAATTAATAAATTTACCATTAATCATAAAAAAGAAATTAATTTATTACAAAAGAGGAATCAATATGCAAAGCAAGAGTTAAATTGAAAATAAAATAAAACAATTGAATTGAGAGAGAAATCAAATTTGAGATATTATTTCTTCTACTAAATTGGAAACTTGAAATCAGAAAGGCAATTAAATAAATTATTAATCATTCTCTAAAATTGGAACTCAAAGCTTTTAAGAAAAGAAGTTCAGTTGCATTGAAAAGACTCTTTTCTTGAATAAATCAAAGAATATGCATGGAATCACCTATTTTTATCTCAAGTGCATGGAATTAGTTGAATTTTATCTCCAATGCAAACTCGAACTTATAATCAGAATGCATTTCAATCAATCTATAATTGGAATCTATCTCAAGGTTAACTGAATCTAATCTCTCAATTATTTTAATTATCCCAAATTGTGTTTTTTCTTGAATAATCTCAACCGCTCATTGCTAATTGATCTTGACCGTTGGTCTCTCTTGTGATTCTCTATAAATTCAGCCTTCATCTCTCATTCAAAATGCCCTGGAGATTTATTGTTATTATACAGTTTTTGCTCTAGATATTGTGTGTTTTTTAGATTATTGCATCTTAGTTTAGCTTTTTGCATATTTATTTCAATTATGATTGCTTGAATTCATATAGCTAACTATTCATCAATCTAGCATAATCTTGCATCCATTTAGTTAATATCATGCTCATATAGATTAAATCCTTCTTCTTGGTGTAGTCTAGTCACTGGTACTGCTTATACAAATTTGAGAGCAAGTCTATACTCGCATCTTTTAGAATGCAATTGGTCAATTTGTTATGGTTTTATTATTCATGCTTATATTTGTCTAACATTAGATGCAATGTCTTAATTGAAGTGTTGTGTCTTACAACTTGTGGATACTTATTCCACTTTTCACACACACAATCCACACCCTACCCATTAGGATGCATCCTTCCCATGTCTGGGAGTTTATCCAAATCCATCACCTACCCATCAAGATGTATTCTTCCCATGTTGGACAGTCTATCCAGATCCATCTCCTGCTCTTAGCAAGAGATATCAGTTGGTCATGTGCATGTTGTTTGCATGATTGAGCTTTTCACTTTGATTTTTATCTTGTGTCCCAGGACTATACCTATTCAAGGTTGCCTTGATCATCCTATATCTCGATATGTCTTGGTTGGTGTATAATGGGGCATAGTTTTCTTGGTATGGTGTGTTTGATGGTTTCTCTTGTACGATCGTATAGTCTTGCATCTACATCATCATCAGTGTTTGTGAACCTGTGTGCATTGAGATACCTATTATCTGAGAGTCTAGTCCATGCCTTGAATTTTCATTAACATCCTGATTCCTATAATCAGTGGTGTAGATCATCCTTGGCAATATCAAAATTAGGTTTTCTCTCCACATCCACAAAACAAGAAATCTCATCCACTTACTTCATTTCATTCATTCATTTCATTTCATCCATTTATCTTGGAGACTCCAATTCATTCATTTCCTCTTCATCATCCTTATTCTTTTTATATTTATTCATCCTCAATCCTCTAGTTCTCTAAACCATTTCGAGAGCACACCCATGTTCTTTGAACTCGCATGTCCTCTCGAGGGGGCATACCACTACCTCCTTGTTATCCTTCCTCATCTCATTTATGACTAGGGCATCATGCTACTAGTCTTTATCCTTTCCATCCAATATGTTTTATTCTTCTTTGATATAACATCACTTCATGATGCTATATCAAAGAGGGACAAAATGTAGACACCTTAAATTAATTACTCCACATAATTAATTAATTTGATTGTTTGAATCCCTTTCTTCTTAAAATCAATTAAATCAAATTTAATTATTCTAATCACTCTAGTCCAATAATTAATTTATCAATAAATTAATTATTTCCCATTCTTCTAAAAAATCATTTCAAATATCATCTATTTCCTCTAAACCCTACTTAGTTAATTAATTTCAATTAACTAATCTATTCATGTGATTCCTACAAAATCACTTCTTCTAATCCTCACTTAGCCTAATTAATTCTTCTAGAAGCCTGATTATCATTATTCCTCAATTTTATATTCCTCCACTCATTATCTCTCCTAATTTCACACCCTCCTAACTTTCCCACTTTCTCTCAAATCACTCATTAAGCCACCTAATCAATATCCTTAATCATTTGCAAATCCCTAATCACCTTGATCCTTTCAAAGAAATTCAAATTCTTTGAATCTCCCCATACATCCTCTTCCCAAGAAATTTTTAATTCCTTTTCTCATTTAGTCTTCCCACACATCCTCTTATTTTGGAATTTTTAATTCCTCCTCCCTACCCCCAAGGAATTTTATATTCCTTTTTCTCTTCCCAATGGACTTGGGATCTCTTCCCCATGTACCTTGAGAGGTGTGGAGATACGAAATACCTTTATGGCATATGTAATGCCTGCCAAAATACCCTAGAGAAATAATCTAAAATCTACTAACAAATGGAGATAAAAAAAATTTAACTTCCATTACTACTACATTATCACTAACATACATTGAATCCAACACTAACTATGATGTAGGAGCATCCCCGGTTCATAGCAATCTTGCATCAACCAAAAACATTTTCCTTTTTGTTTTGCTTTATGTTTGCAGTTTTAGTTTTCCTTTCTGTGTGTCCTGGTTTTGGCTCACCAGATCCTGTGGAGTTGGATTCTACTTGAAGACTTGATCATCTTTCTTTCTTTCATAACACATCGTATTTTGATCGCTTTCCGGAAAGATATCACTACCGGTTTCCATGACAGTTTCTTGTTACCGGATTGGCAGTTTTTTATTACCGGATGCCTGAGACCTATTTTGGTGATCTACCAGAACCCATTTTGAAGCTTGCGGAGCCCTGGGCATTGATTTTGATGTTCCTTGGCATGTGGCTAATCTTCTAGGTTTCATCCTTTGGATTTTTTGGAGGAATCTCTTGGCGGAGACCAACCTTTGTTATTTTCATGTTAGGTCTTGTTCTTTGGGTTTTGATCCTTTTTGGGTCGACTGGATCCTTTGGATCGATATATATATATATATATATATATATATATATATATATATATATATATATATATATATATTGTAATTATTCTTTAGAATGCAATCAATCAGAGAATCATAAAGCTAGACTATACATAGAAGATAGATCTTTCGATTCAAGGTCCCAGTTGTGACCTATTATACCAGGCCTGTGAGCTGGTATGTTGTAACCCCGTTGTTACCGCTTGGATGTGACCAGATTTCATACAATAAAATTATCTATTATGCATTGCCTCCATCATATCTTTGTCTTTCTGTTGTGTTTACTCTTGCTGACCGGTACAGATTGATCTCTTTAAGGTCCCTCCTCATCGGTGACTACTTCAAACTATTAACAAGATCATATAAATCAACATGAATATAACTATAGAACTATATTACGCAAGCGGAATAAAAATATTTAAACATCAATATATCACCAAGTATCTCTAGCAAACATAACCATTCCCTAGGGTATCTCAATGACACTACTTGACATCATAACACCTATCCATCTAGAAGGTCACAATTACTCATCATTCAATTAACCATTCACTTAACATGCATCTAGGGTAACACATTCTATTGCATTACATTTCCTTAAGTTCATTTTAAATCACTAAACAAATGTTCATAACTACTCCTACTATCATCTATCATAAAGCATCGTAGATCTATTAAACCATTCATTTAGAAAACTCTTATTTACTCAATGAGATTCAAGACAACCATTACTACTCTTTCTATCAATCAATCCATAGGATGAAATATCTCAATTCCATTTCACTAACTCAATTGCAACACTTTACATAGTACCCCTTCTCGATTAGACTTTTTAGACTCATGTTTGACTTTAGTTGACTGTTCAGTGGATACATTATTGTTATACTTTATTCAGGCTTTATGCGATGTTATTACATGCTTTAACTTTATATGTAGTGTATGCTTTCATGTAGTATTTCATTACATATGTTAAATATGATTTTTATGGATTACTGACATGGACTGGCACATTTACTTTATATGTGCGATGCATTATTTACATGTTTCATGTTTCATGTTTGCAAGTGTATGGGATGCGAGGGGATGACTTTCCTTCACTCACTCTAGTGAGACAGGGAATGTCATGACTCTCCTTCATCGATGTGTGTGTCGTGTCTGTTTATATATTTGTCTATATGCACATGTGGTTCTTTGATGTAAGACATTGTAGGTACAAGAACCGGGTAGGTACGGGGTATCGACTCTACCTAGTTTCACAGGTCTGAGCGTGCCTTATTTGTTTGATGGGAGTGGAGGAGATAGTTGTTAGACCCTAAATTGACCCACAGTTACACTCATGTGTGTGTTGTCAGTCGGTCGTCTTTTCCCGTTTGACTAGTATGCGAGTCATAGTGCTTTGGTATTTTCGTTTTGTGAGTCGCCGTATGATCATTCCTCATTTTGCATGCTTTCGATTATTTGAATAGTTTTAAATTGAGTGAATTGCATATTTGGTGTTGGCGTATTTAATTTAATTAATATGCCCTGAGTTTATTGATTTATTAAATAAAGGGAGTTGTTAAATTAAATGGTTAAATTGCATGTTATATTGTGAAAATAGTAGTATTAAATTATTTGAAAAAGAAATTAGTTAAATGACTATGCTATTTGAATTTTAGTACAAATGTTGAGTTAAATTCTTATGGGAAAGAAAAATAAATAAATAAATATTTCATTTACCTTTTTGTTAGCTTTTAGATTTTATTTTTGTTTAAAAAGAATTGTGTCATGGAAAAGGGAGATTAGATTTATTTTACTTTTAAAATATTTTAATCCTATTGGTTGGGGAAAACTTTTAACCTAAAAAGTTTAGGTTAGAAATTTTTTTTCCTATATTATCAATGATTGTGTAGAATATAAATGGTTTTATTTTAATTAAATTTAAATATATATATATATACCCCCCCCCCCCACGTGGGAGGGTATACCCACCACGTAGGATGGTAGCTACTACTGCCATATGGTAGAAGCACTACCGGTTGGTAGTGATTTGTGAGTTCACGGGAAGGAGAGGAGGATTTTTCAAAACCAAAACTTGGAAACCATTTGGAAGGAGGAATCTAGATTTTGGAATTGGTATGTAGGATTGAACTCTTCTACAATTTTCTTCCTAGATTTCTCTTCGGGTTGGATATATTTCCCTCTCTTATTGTAATAAAAATTTGAATGTTTTGAGTTTTTTCCCAGTGTGTGTGATTAAAATTTGTTAAATCTTATTGGAGATTCTTGTTGAAAGTTTGATTTGGAAATAGAGTAGTTTGCTATTGAATTTAATTAAATCCCAAATCAATGTGTTTTTGTTGAAGAGATTTTCCAATATCTTGTTGGCTGTGTGCTTTCAAGTTTTTGCAAAAACATGGGTTTTGATTATTTCTCAAATTGAGTAGTAAGAAATAGATTTTGTTTTCTGTTTATTTACAAGTTTTTATTTGTTTAAGATTAGGGGGGTTATGCTAGCAAAATTTTGTCAATTTGCCTCTTTGTGTGATTCAAAGATTTTTTTTCCTGTGTGTGAAGAAATGAAGAAATGAATCAAATCCCCTCTAATTTCTTAAGTTTATTTTGAAATTTTGCCCAAGATCTTTAGATTTGGGTCTTTTATGCTTTATTGGACAAACAAAATTCCTTGTTGAAAAAAAAAAAATTGCATTTCAATTTTTTTTGTTGTTGTTCTTATTCTTTTTACCAATGATTTGTGCAAAATATGAATGGTTTCATTTTAATTAAATTTTTTTAAAACAAATATTATATATATATATATATATAAACCCCCCCCACCTGGCAGGGTATACCCACCACGTAGGATGGTAGCTACTTCTACCGTATGGTAGAAGCACTACCGGTTGGCAGTGACTTCTACCATAAGGTAGCAGCACTACCGGTTAGCAGTGACTACTACCGTAAGGTAGTAGCACTACCAAAGGGTAGTGACTACTACTGTAAGGTAGCAGCACTACCAAAGGATAGTGTCTACTACCATATGGTAGCAGCACTACCAAAAGGTAGCGACTCCTACCATTCGGTAGCAGCGTTTCCAAAAGGTATCCTCTACCACCGCTTAATAATTTTTTTCCCTCTTCATGGGATAATTAAAATCGTTGTTTTGTAATTTAAAGTGTTCATTGTTTTATAACAACGTGTTGATAAATTTTATGTTTTTGTTTTCAATATTATTTTATATATATATACTTGTCTAATCAAGGCATTAGTTTTATGTGATCTAATTGGTAAATTAGATTTATTCTCGAAGTAGATTAAATATTTTAATATAATTCATATGTTTTTTTTTTTTATATTTAATATGGATTTTTATTATTTTTATTTGGATTATTGTATTGGAAATAAAAAATTGAATGACATCTTTAGGATGATGTATTATCAATGTGGGGTGTTTTATTTATTAAAATGATTTTGACTGTTGCTTGTTCAAATAGAAAGAGATAAATTGAATTTTTATAATTAGTTAGATTTCTAGTCTTATTAGTTCAATAATCACTTGAATTTCTCTTAATCATTATGGTGATGTTTTATTAATTTTTAATCGATGAATTTGCAAGTGTGTATGACGTTGTTATTCTCAAAGATTGTTTGAGTTTGGTCTTAGTGAATTTAGCATTTCTTGCAAGGGGATTTATGTTGTTGTAGTTTCTTGCCTATGTTCAGTTGTCCTGTTGTGGTGTATTTTGTACCTCTTGATCAGGTATTGTATTTATGACCTCGCCGTTTTAACCATATTGTTCTTATTCCTTATGATTAACCAAGGGTTAGTAAGTCTTTGTTTTGGTCACCAGTATGGTTTTAGTGGTGTTATGGTTGTCTGTTGCATCATAGGATCCTCGTAGAGTGAGCATTTTTGTTTAGTGTCCTATGAGAGAGTGGCTTTCGAGTGGGGGTCGTGCCCAAAGTGGTTGACAGGATAACCCCTCGAAAGTCATATAATAAGTGATAATCTAATGATTGATTAGGGGGTGGGTAGCTTATAACATTAATTAAGATATTGTACCTCGCGCATGGTTGAGTGCTCGTATAGGCTCAAAATGTAGTGGGAAGGCCTGGAATGGCAAACCGACCACCTTGTCTTCACGAAGGGTTGGTAGGGTCCGCATGAGACTTAGATGGAACCGGGTGTTCAGGAAAGGCTACCAGGATAACCCAGGATGGGGTCGGGACCTATGGAGACCTACCTAGGGTAACCATCATAAGCTATGCGATGACACTCTCTCTTTAGGGTCACTAGTGTATGGTGATGTTGAGTTCACCTGGAGTATTGTGGAGTCGTATTGTACCATTGTCCATGTCCATCTTATGCTTGCTTGAGGGTTTTTTGCCATCTCCTAGCACGGTAGGGTGATTCCATTTAGGGATCACATCGGGTGGTAGTGCCACTTCCCATCGGATGTTCTTGTTCGCTCCTTCATGCAAGGATTGGCTTCGTAGGTGTTCCCGTGGTTCATGATTTGTGCATCATCTCATGTTGGAGATTATTTCCCTTTTGAGACCTATGTGTTCATTTGTATTACTGGATTTATGGAACCTTGTTATTGGTAAAGATGTAAATTTAATATGTATTATTGGAAGCCATGTAATTTATGAGCAATGTAATCTTAAGTTTTGGATGTTATTTTATTAGTTATCCTTATGCTTTGTGCAAATGCTTTATTAAAGAGAAAATTATATTGTAATACTTCAATCTTTAAATGATGATATATGTTATACGTAAATGGTTTATTATGCTCAATGAGTATTTGATGGTTAACTGGATTAATCTTAATTAGGGAATTTTACCTTTCATTTAATTCTTCGCTGGTAACCCTTTAGGAATTCTTGTGTTAGTCTTCTGCTTTGTGTTATTATTGTGCAATGTAGTAATTAAAGCACTTAATGTGATTTATATTTAAAAAACAAAAATTATTTCACCCTTAGTTGCTTAGTTGTATGATTTTTCTTTGGGGTTCCTGGCAGGGCATTACATTTGGTATCAGAGGTCATGTTTCAACACTGGGTACTCTAGTTTTATATTGAGCCCATTTAGCTTGACCCTTTCATTAGGTCTTAGCATTTGTGTTTTCCCTTTTTAGTATCCATGTCATAAATCTAAACTTTTTTCTCTTATGCAGTGTTAGGTCATGGCTAGGAAAGCCAAGGGAAGTGGCCATGTTGGTAGCCACAATAGAGGCAGAGGTGGGGGATGTGGTAGAGGTTTCAATCACCATGATAGTCCTTCGCCACTACCCACTCATGCGAGTGTGGATCAGGATCAGCCTATTCATCAAGATGAGCAACATGCAAGAGAGAAGGTTCCCAAAAGGGAAGAGTTGAGGCAAATGTTTCAAGAGGTGCTAGCCAGACTAGGCCCTAGACCTGAGGCTGATCAACCCATCCATGCTGAGGTAGGAGAGTCCAATCAGTAGATTCAGGAAGAGAGAGAGAGAGAGAGGTCTCCCAGAAGGAGAGAGGTCCTAGTAGACCAGGACTCACTTACCATGGGGCACATGAGGGACTTGATGTGGTCCCATCCTTCTTACTTTGATGGTAGAGGTACCAATCTTGAGGCAAAGACCTAGCTGATTAGTTTATATCGATGCTTTGCCATGCATTTGTATGGCAACAACACCAAGGCAAGATGCGCCATCATGCATCTCGAGAGTTTTGCCTCTATCTAGTGGTAGTTAGAGGAGGAGAGCATCAATGTGAGCATTAGCACCGTGTCATGGGAGATTTTTCTAGAGAGATTCAGGGAATGATTTCTCTCACCTCAATGGAGACAGCCTTGAGTAGATGAGTTTTATTCTTTGCACTAGTTTGGTATGTTTGTTGATCAGTTTGAGCACAAGTTTTACAATCTCAAATAGTATGTCGATATTGGAAATGATGAGGCGATGCTAGTTCAACACTTCTTGAGGGATCTAAAAAATCACATCAGTAGAGGAGTGAGAGTGTTTGAGCCTACTTCAGTAGAGGTAGTTGTGGAAAAAGCCAAGCTGGTGGAGCAAAATCTTAGTCGTACTCATGGTGGTCAATCTAGAGTGCAGATCGGGAGTGTGCCTTTCAGTGGGTTAAGAGTTAGAGGGAATCAGTCCAAGACCGCTGCACCTTTTAGGGGTTCTTGGGCACCCGCTAAGGGTGGGCAATAGCAGCAGAGTTTTCAGCCGAGGCCAAAATTGTTTCAGGGCTAGTAGGGTGGCAACTCTCAGCATAAGAAGAACAAGAACTGGTAGAGGAGTAGGTAGAGTTGCCCAGGGCAATCCTCTCAGGGTGCATCTCAGGACCCTAGTAGGGGAAGCTTCCAATAGTCCATTGGGACTTCTAGAGGTAAAGGACCTGGTAGGGGAGATTGCTTCTCCTATGGTCAGTTTGGCCACATAGCCACTCAGCACCCTCAGCGTTCTCACTAGATAGGTAGTCAAAGGCTAGCAGCATCAGAGCCAACAGTGGGGGATGCAGGTAGATCTGATAGAATTTTTGCAGCAATTGATGAGCACCAGGGTACTATGATCGAGACTATAGGTGTGTTGTGTGGTATACCTATCTTTGTACTTTCTGACTCTGGTGCTTCTGATTCTTTCATTTCCTCATCCATTGTGGAGTGGTACAGGCTCATGTCTAATAAGCAGGTGGATAGGTGGCAAGTAGAGTTGGCTACCGGTGTACGTGTGTCTATAGATACCTTCATTCCCAGTTGTGATTTGGGCCTAGGATCCTTTGTTACTTTAGTTGACCTTTGAGTCATCCCTCTGGGGTCTTATGGAGTTGTGTTGGGGATGAATTGGCTATCATCTCACAGCACTCATGTGGACTATCGTCAGAAGATAGTGGAGTATTTATATGATCATAGTAGGATAGTGGGGATCGTAGGAGTTCAGAGATCGATATCCTTACGTATGATTTCCGCTATGCAACTTAAGTGGTGTATGCATCGAGGGTGTCATCTTTTTGTAGTTGCTCTTGAGGATGTGGATGAGGAAGAGACTCGAGAAATCGCTCTTGATGGTCACCCTATTCTTCGAGAGTACGTTGATGTGTTTCCTTTGGATATTCCTAGTATGCCTATGAAGTGGGACATAAACTTTTGCATTGACTTGGTTCCTGGTGTAGAACCTATTTCGAGAGCTCCATATCAGATGACTACTTAGGAGTTGAGTGAGTTGAAGTTGCAGATGGAGGAATTGTTGGCCAAGGGGTCCATTCATCCTAGTGTTTCTCCTTGGAATGTGCATGTTATCTTCATTAAGAAGAAGGATGGTTCTCTTTGGATATGTATTGATTACCGACAGTTGAATAAGGTAACCATTAGGAATCAATATCCATTGCCTCGTATAGATGATCTTTTTTATTAGGTAAAGGGAGCCAAGGTGTTCTCTAAGATTGATCTGAAATCTAGGCATCATCAGTTGCGCATTCATGATGCAGACATTCATAGAACTGTGTTTCGTACTTGTTATGGTCACTATGAGTTCACAGTGGTGCCATTTGGGTTGACAAACATGCCGTCAGTTTTCATGAGCCTCATGAATGGGGTTTTCCACACCTACCTTGATCATTTTGTCCTTGTGTTCTTGGATGACATATTGATTTATTCTAGATCTATGGAAGAACATGAGGGCCACTTGTGACAGGTATTGCAGTGCTTGAGGGAGAATCATCTTTATGCCAACTTGGTGAAGTGTGATTTCTTCCAGTCAGAGATGAACTATCTTGGTCATGTAGTTTCAGGAGAAGGTGTATCTATGGATCCTTCTAATATCCAAGTCATTGTAGATTGGCCAACGTCAACCAATGCTTCAGAGGTTCAAAGTTTTATGGGGTTGGTCGGATATTACCGTCACTTTGTTAAGAGTTTTTCCCAGATAGGTCACCCGATCACTTCTCTTCAGAGGAAAGGGAAGAAGTTTGTTTGATCAGAGAAGTGTGAGTCAACTTTTCGTACCTTGAAGGAACTCCTTGTTAGTGCTTAAATCTTGCTAGTTCCTAATCCATCCAGACATTTTATGGTATGCACAGATGTTTCTTTAGAAGGTATAGGAGCAGTGCTTATGCAGGATGATCGTGTAGTTGTCTATGAGTCTCGTAAACTCAAGGACCATGAGTTGAACTATCTAGTTCATGACTTGGAGTTGGTAGTTGTAGTGCATGTGTTGGTTAGATGGTGACATTTTTTGTTGGGTTGTCAGTTTGAGATGCATAGTGATCACTATAGTTTGCAGTATATTTTCACCCAACCAAACTTGAATGCTCGACAACGAAGATGGATGGAATTTATCTGTGAGTATGAATTTGAGGTTTGATATATTCAGGGGAAAGAGAATTTGTTGTAGATGCTTTGAATCGTAGGTGACATGAGGTTGCAGCATTGTCCCTTGGAGTAGGCTTGAGAGAGAGAATTCATGGGATTTTTCCTCAAGACACTTGGTATTAGGATGTTAGAGCCCCTGACGGAGTCTGAAAGACCATTAGAGGATAGATATTCTGGATATAATCTTGAGGCAGATGGTCTTCTTCGACATCTTTGACGGATCTATGTACCTCCTTTGGAGGCTCTTCACATTTTGATCATGATTGATGCTCATCGTGCACCTTATTCTACAAACCCTAGTGTCAAGAAGATGAACGCGGATCTTAGACAGATATATCATTCAACTAGTATGAAATGTGACATTGCTGATTTTGTGTCGAAGTGTTTAGAATGTCACCGAGTGAAGGTGGAGCATTAGCACCCTACAGGGCTTTTATAACCTAATTTGGTACTGGATTGGAAATGGGATCATTTCCATGGATTTCATAGTGGGGTTGCCTGTTTCTTCGCGTTGTCATGATGCCATCACGGTCATTGTTGATAGATTGACCAAAGTTTCTCATTTTGTTCCTATTCAATCTTCTTATACAATAGCAGTGGTGGCATGAGTTTTCTTGGAAGATGTGGTGAGGTTGCATAGGATTCCTAGGCGGATCATTTTTGATAGAGATCTTGTCTTTACTTTAGCATTATGGACCTCACTTCACCATGCTTTGGGGACCCAGTTGAACTTTAGTTCAGCTTATCACCCAGAGACTGACGGTTAGACTGAGCATGTGAATCAGGTCTTGGAGGACATGCTTCGCATGTATGTTATGGACCAGTAGTCGCGTTGGGAGGAATATATTTGCCTTGTGGAGTTTTCTTATAGCAATGGATATCACAACTCCATAAGCATGTCTCCCTTCCAGGCATTGTATGGTTATCCTTTTTGAACTCCTTTGAGTTGGGATCGGTTAGAGGATAGGGTGCCTTTAGGACCAGATATGCTTTGATAGATGGAGTTGCAGGTCAAGCAGATTCGTGGGCATTTGGTTGTTGCTCAAGATAGGCAGAAGAAGTATGTTGATGCTCATAGAGTGGATCATAAGTTTTAAGTTGGCGATCATGTGTTCTTGAGAGTGTGTCCATGGAAGAGTCTGATCCATTATGGAAAGGGTTCTAAGTTGGCACCTCATTTTGTTGGCCCTTTTGAGATCCTTGAGAGGATGGGACTTGTTGCCTACCATCTTGCCTTACCACCGAGTCTATCTTGCATCCATGATGTCTTTCATGTTTCTATTCTTCGACCTTATCATCCTAATGTGACTCATGTTCTTGATTGGAATGCTTTGCAGGTTGAGCACGGGAACCTTTCCATGGAGCCCATGTGCATTCTTTAGTGTCGAGATTTAACCCTCAGGGGTCGTACCATCGACTAGGTAAGGATCCTATGGGACCCAAATGATGAGACCTTAGTGACATGGGAGGATGTAGCAAAGATGAGAGAGCTTTATTCTTATCTATTTTAGGCTTCCAGGAGTAAGCCTAGTTTTGGGGGGGAGAATGTGGTACCCCTTCTCGATCAGACTTTTTAGACTCATGTTTGACTTCAGTTGACTGTTCAGTGGATACATTATTGTTATACTTTATTTATATTTTATGCGATGTTATTACATGCTTTAACTTGATATGTAGTGTATACTTTCATTTAGTATTTCATTACTTATGTTAAATGTGATTTTTATGGATTACTGGCATGGACTGACACATTTACTTTATATGTGCGATGCGTTATTTACATGTTTCATGTTTGCAAGTGTATGGGATGCGAGGGGATGATTTTCCTTCACTCACTCCGGTGAGACAGGAAATGTCATGACTCTCCTTCATCGGTGTGTATATTGTGTCTGTTTATATATTTGTCTATATGCACGCGTGGTTCTTTGATGTAGGACATTGCAGGTACAAATACCGGGTAGGTACGGGGTATCGACTCCACCTAGTTTGATAGGTTTGAGCGTGCCTTATTTGTTCGATGGGAGTGGAGGAGATAGTTGTTAGACCCTAAATTGACCTGTGGTTACACTCGTGTGTGTTGTCAATCAATCATTTTTTCCCGTTTGACCGGTATGAGAGTCATAGTGCTTTGGTATTTTTTGTTTTCTGAGTCGTCGTATGATCATTCCTCATTTTGCATGCTTTCGATTATTTGAATAGTTTTAAATTGAGTGAATTGTGTATTTGGTGTTGGCATATTTAATTTAATTAATATGCCTTGAGTTTATTGATTTAATTAAATAAAGGGAGTTGTTAAATTAAATGGTTAAATTGCATGTTATATTGTGAAAATAGTAGTATTAAATTATTTGAAAAACAAATTAGTTAAATGACTATGCTATTTGAATTTTAGTACAAATGTTGAGTTAAATTCTTATGGGAAAGATAAATAAATAAAAAAACATTTTCATTTACCTTTTTGTTATCTTTTAGATTTTATTTTTGTTTAAAAAGAATTGTGTCATGGAAAAGGGAGATTATATTTATTTTACTTTTTAAATATTTTATTCCTATTGGTTGGGGAAAAATTTTAACCTAAAAAGTTTAAGTTGAAAATATTTTTCCTATATTACCTGTGAGTTCACAGGAAGGAGAGGAGGATTTTTTAAAACCAAAACTTGGAAACCATTTGGAAGGAGGAATCTGGATTTTGGAATTGGTATGCAGGATTGAACTCTTCTACAATTTTCTTCTTGGATTTTTTTTTAGGTTGGATAGATTTCCCTCTCTTGTTGCAATAAAAATTTGAATGTTTTGAGTTTTTTTCCTGTGTGTGATTAAAATTTGTTAAATCTTATTGGAGATTCTTGTTGAAAGTTTGATTTGGAAATAGAGTAGTTTGCTATTGAATTTAATTAAAGCCCAAATCAATGTGTTTTTGTTGAAGAGATTTTCCAATATCTTGTTGGTTGTGTGCTTTCAAGTTTTTGCAAAAATTTGGGTTTTGATTATTTCTCAAATTGAGTAGTAAGAAATAGATTTTTTTTCTATTTATTTACAAGTTTTTATTTGTTTAAGATTAGGGGGGTTATGCTGGCAAAATTTTGTCAATTTGCCTCTTTGTGTGATTCAAAGATTATTTTTCCTATGTGTGAAGAAATGAAGAAATGAATTAAAACCCCTCTAATTTCTTAAGTTTCTTTTGAAATTTTGCCCAAGATCTTTAGATTTGGGTCTTTTATGCTTTATTAGATAGACAAAATTCCTTATTGGAAAAAAAAATTCATTTCAAAAAAATAAAATTGTTGTTCACTGTTATTCTTTTTACCAGTGATTTGTGCAGAATATGAATTTTTTTATTTTAATTAAATTTTAAAAAAATAAAAAATATATAAACCCCTCCCCCCCATGTGGTAGGGTATACCCACCACGTAGGATGGTAGTTGTTGCTACCGTATAGTAGTAGCACTACCAGTTGGCAGTGACTGCTACCATAAGGTAGAAGCACTACCAAAGGGTAGTGTCTGCTACCATAGGGTAGCAGCACTACCAAAAGGTAGCAACTGCTACCATTCGGTAGCCTTCGCCACCACTTAATACTTTTTTTCCCTCTTCATGGGATAATTAAAATTGTTGTTTTGTAATGTAAAGTGTTCACTATTTTATAACAGCATGTTGATAAATTTTATGTTTTCGTTTTCAATATTATTTTATTAATATTTATATATATATATATATACTTGTCTAATCAAGGCATTAGTTTTATGTGATCTAATTGGTAAATTAGATTTATTCTCGAAGTAGATTAAATATTTTAATATAATTCATATGTTATTTTTTTTTTTATAGATTTAATATGGATTTTTATTATTTTTATTTGGATTATTGTATTAGAAATAAAAAATTGAATGACGTCTTTAGGATGACGTTTTATCAATGTGAGGTGTTTTATTCATTAAAATTATTATGATTGTTGCTTATTCAAATTGAAAGAGGTAAATTGAATTTTTATGATTAGTTAGATTTCTAGTCTTATTAGTTCAATAATCACTTGAATTTCTCTTAATCATTATGGTGATGTTTTATTAAATTTTAATCGATGAATTTGCAAGTGTATATGATGTTGTTATTCTCAAAGATTGTCTGAGTTCGGTCTTAGTGAATTTAGCATTTCTTGCAAGGTGATTTATTTTGTTGTAGTTTTTTGCCTATGTTCAGTCATCCTGTTGTGGTGTATTTTGTACCTCTTGATCAAGTATTATATTTATGACCTCGTTATTTTAACCATATTATGCTTATTCCTTATGGTTAACCAAGGGTTAGTAAGTCTTTGTTTTGGTCACCTTTATGGTTGTAGTGGTGTTATGGTTGTCTATTGCGCCACAGGGTTCTCATAGAGTGACCATGTTTGTTTAGTGTCCTATGAGAGAGTGGCTTTCGAGTGGGGGCCACGCCCGAAGTGGTTGGCAAGATAACCCCTAGAAAGTCAAATAATAAGTGATAACCTAATAATTGATTAGGGGGTGGGTAGTTTATAACATTAATTAAGATATTGTACCTCGTGCATGGTTGAGTGCTCGTATAGGCTCAAGATGTAGTGGGAAGGCCTAGAATGGCAAACCGACCACCTTGTCTTCACGAAGGGTTGGTAGGGTCTACATGAGACTTAGATGGAACCAGGGGTTTGGGAAAGGTTACCAGGATAACCCAGGATGGGGGTTGGGACCTATGGAGGCCTACCTAGGGTAACCATCATAAGCTATGCAATGACACTCTCTTTAGGGTCACTAGTATATGGTGATGTTGAGTTCACCTGGAGTATTGTGGAGTCGTATTGTACCATCATCCATGTCTTGCTTATGCTTGATTGAGGGTATTCTTCTATCTCCTAGCATGGTGGGGTGATTCCATTTTGGGATCACATGGTTGAGTGGTAGTGCCACTTCCCATCGGATGTTCTTGTTTGTGCCTTCATGCGAGATTTGGCTTTGCAGGTGTTCATGTAGCTCGTGATTCGTGAATCATCTCATGTTGGAGATTATTGCCCTTTTGAGACCCATGTGGTCATTTGTATTAATGGATTTATGTAACCTTGGTATTGGTAAAGATATAAATTTTATATGTATTATTGGAAGCCATGTAATTTATGAGAAATGTAATCTTACGTTTTGGATGTTATTTTATCAATTATCTGTATGCTTTGTGCAAATTCTTTATTAAAGAGAAAATTATATTGTAATACTTCAATCTTTAAATGATGATATATGTTATATGTATATGGTTTATTATGCTCAATGATTATTTGATGGTTAATTGGATTAATCTTAATTAGGGAATTTAACCTTTCATTTAATTCTTAATTGGTAACCCTTTATGAATTCTTGTGTTAGTCTTTTGCTTGTGTTATTATTATGCAATGTAGTAATTAAAGCACTTAATGTGATTTTTATTTTTATTTTAAAATTATTTCACCCTTAGTTGCTTAGTTGTAGGGTTTTCCTTTGGGGTTCCTGGCAGGGCATTACACTTTACATATAATTTATCTCATTACATTTTCACATAGAACTCATAAACTCATATCACATAAATAATATACATTACTTCAAAGAGTAATCAATGTTTTCTTCTCCTAAACACTACCTCAAGTCCTATTACAATTACACTTACAAATACACAAAGATATATAATTCAAAGGTACATATCTCATTTTTCACATACAATACACCATGGTGCAATGTTTCCTTTTTCCAAAACATATACAATAGCTCCATAATAATATCCACTTAATTAAGAGACCAAGTCCAATCTCTTCATGTAAGCATCCAATGAAGAGCATCTCAATGGAAGAAGGCATTCAACCACTCGACCAATTTGGAACCAAAAGGAACCACCCCCCATGCTAGGAGATGACAAAGGTTTCAACTCACACTCAATACCTAAGCTGACACCTATCAACCAAAGGATACAACATGACTTCACAAGACTCAAATATAAGAAAGAAACACAAAGGTACAACACATGGCTAAATCAATGCAATCAACCTCCAGAGGTGAAATCAATCAAATTAACACTTAAGGAACTAGGCCTCACATGCAAGGAAGAGTGTCATCACATGCTATCAAAGGATATCTTATAACTTAGTCCCAGCATCCATGATACATATGCAAACCATCTCAACCTTTGAGGAAATCAAGGGAGTTCAATTATCCGGTTACCAGATCTGCCACCTCATACGGCTGCACTATCAATCCAATCATGAGATGAGAATACACACACATATTTCTTATCTTATTAAGATGATTTAATTATACCCAACCACCTATGATTAATTTATTATGTTATCACTTGGTCATTACAAATAACCTCCAATGAGCTATTCAAATGGTCTAGACCCCGACTCCACAACACAAGGAATCCTAGCAGTCTATTCCTCATGACCTCGACAGACTCATGGAAGCCCACTCTCCCTAACCATGCTCCTAGGCCTTAGGGTAAAACATACATCCAAATAACATAATATAATATCAACAAGGCCCACAAATGATATAGAAACAATCATAACAAATTGAGAACAATTTGCCCATGAAAGAGCACATAAAGCCATACACGTGGAAGAGGGCCTTCACCAAATCATCGCAAAGGAAAAAACAATAATGAATGAAATCCATAAATGGAATCAAAACCATATCAAATCCTCTATAGTGAGGCATAGCGCATCCCACTAGAGTCATACAATCAATCTCTCAACAACGAGGGTTTATCCCTATTACCGGAGCCACATATTGCATACGAACACCTCAATGGTAAGGTATGAATCCTCTTACTGAAGTACAAGGAAACTCATAAGGGATCAAAATACATCATAACCAACTCTAAAAATTCCAATATATACTAAACAAGCCTTGGATTATTCACACAAACCAAATTTATTCACTCCAACAGACTAAAAATTAACTTTCGAAGACCCTTGGAATAGCTTAATGCCCCTAGTTCCTAGGATGGCATTCCTGGTAAGTATGCCAGCATTTTTGGTATGTATTCCAATGTTTCTAGTATGTATGCTAGTGGTTTTGGTCACTAGGGTGGTGTTTCTGGGCATTTTGCTTGCATCTGCAAATCAGGACCTTAACAGTCGTGGTATGTTTGTTAGAGCATTTGGTATGAACAGTCATGTTCTTGGGGTGAAGGATGGAGTTCTTGGCATGTAGGGTGGCATTCCTAGAGAATTCTATAGCGTTCTTGGGTGTTTGCATAGCATTCTTGGGAGATTGATCCAATTTGCAAGGAAAACATGCTCCCAAGTCAAAACAACTACCCAAATATACTAAGGGTACCGAAAATGACACTCATGACTCAACCAATGGGCCTGAGGGATGCAAAATACATTGTACACAAACAAAAATTACATGATGTAGTCAGAGGAAAAGAAAGACAGTGAGAAAAGTATCTTCCACAATGCTCATATTCAACCTTAAGGCACCTAATCACAAGGGGAGATGATCAAATCATCAAAAAAGCTTACAAAAGCCACATATAAAACCTAAAGGGAATCCAAACATGAATGCATATGCTTCCTAAAGGTTTGTTCTCAGAAATACAAGTCATAGTTAAATCACATAAAACATAATGAAGACATAGAATCAAATATGCATATCCCCTATTCCCAAACTTGCATAACAAATTGAAATCCATTAAGGAAAATCATCTCCATAATAAAATCAATCCCCAAGAGCAACCAAAATTCAAATTTGTAGACACAAAGAGGACAATCTTTTCCAGAAATGAAATGCAGAAGTAAGAGCCACCAACCTGCAATTCGCAAAACCAAAAATTGAAGAAGAAATCTGAAATTGCCAAGTCTTCACAAATTCAAATCGCAATCCAATCTTCAAACCAAATTTGAAATCCTCTTGCAATGATATGTTAGATGATTAACCCGTGCACAAACCAGCAAGCCAAAATAAATAGAAAAATTAAATTTTAGACTATAGTTTTTCCCACCAATAGGAAAATTTCATAAACCATATATCATACCTACTATTACAAAGCTCAAAAAATACATAATATAAATATCTATTTCTTACCTACTCAATTAAGCCAACCAATAAAAAATATAGGTAAAATACATCAAAACTCAATTACTTTAGTATAGGAATGACAATCAATTAGGAAATACCATTATCTCCTCATAATTAAACGGTAGGTAGAAATAATATTCCATATTTTAATTCAATAATTCCCACACAATAATTTATAATTAATTATCATTAAACATATTAACACCAATAAATAAATAAAATATAATAAATAGAACTCAAATAAATAATTAAATTAAAATCAATAAATAAAAGTCATCTCAACAATAAATCAAACAAATTAAATAATTAAACAATAAATGAAGCTCAATTAAATATCAATAAATTTGATTAAATATATTAATTACTCAATTAAATTCTTAATAAAATGAATAATCCAATCATGAAATAAAGCCAATAACCAAGCCACAACTTAGAAAAATAAGAAGCCAGACATATTTGACCTCATGACCTATGGAACAAGGTGGAAGAGACTTAACCAATACACCACATCTCTTAGTTGACCCTAAAGGGGAATCAACCAAGAAAAAGACATCAAGATAAACTAACAAGGTATACATCTTAGACCTAGAGTGTGTGAGGGAAACTATGTCATCTTCAACAACTTGCCATTGGGATAGGACACGCTCAGACCTATGAAGCCAAGTGGAGTCGATGTTCGGTACCTAAAAACCTACATCAAAGACTAAACACACCATATATGATACATATACATCATATTAAATAGGCATGTGATAGAGAATTGCGATGACATATCATGCTCACAATGACTGATATGACATTGTCTCTACTCACAAATACAATCACACAATATAATACCAAAACACTACATAGAATCATCATCATGAAATAGGTTAGTGTCATCATAAATCAAATAATCCACATGATCAATGATCATATATATATCCATGAATCATATAAATCAATCCATTAAGGTGATTCTATTTACTAACATCCATAAAAACCATCAAGTATCATATGTTATAAAGCATGTCTAACATCATCAACCATATGAAGCTCCAAAACATAATAAGTCATATCGAGTAATCATAAATCCATGTAGAGTCCTAGCATCAATGATACCATCTAAGATAGCATAAGAGTCATATAAAGTCATCAAAACATCCACCATAAGCATCAAAACATAAATATAGTCATAAGTATCAATCAAGATACCATCTAACTAGGTCTATCTGGACAACAAAAGAAGAGATAAATCTAGGAGGGGTACTACAGTATATCTCTTGAATCCCACACCTTTTCCTCTCAATCCATGTGCTCCCTCTCAAATCAATCTCAACCCTTCATCCCAAAATCAATCTTGGCCCTTCATTTTGGCCTCCTCCAATCTATAAATTGGAGTCTCATCTCCTCATAAATTATCCACTTCCATCATATTCTCATGTTGTCCATTTGAGGATGAAAATCCTCCATCATGCCCTCATAATGCCCAAATCATCTCATCTAAGTCATATCCATCTCATCCACACTTATATTTTAATCCAATCCAATCTTGTTGTGTAGTGGAGAGAATTCCACATCCCATCTTGGACCAATCCAAACAAGTTAGGAAGGGGCGCATTCTTGGCTTCATCAAAGGTCTAATCGGAGGAACAAGAGAGAACTCCCTTTTGCAAGGTATATGATTTGTTGGTTTAATGTTTTTACTTGATTTCTTATGTTATTTGGGTTTAAACTAACAATCTAACCTTGTATTGGTTTTCCTTTGGCTCATTATATACATACATATATACATATATCGAATTCATATACACATGTACATATATATATTTATATATATGTCATTATCTAAAAATCAAGAAGTGGAAATATAAGCATAGTATTTCACCCATTTCATTATGAAATTTATACATTATCTGCACACAAAATGTACATAACTATGATAAAATTACATAGATCATCTTTTCAAAATATTGAAGTCAATCTTTCTTCTAAATCAATTACATCAATTATGACCAATCATTATAAAATTTATCATTCAAATTTAAACAACACTTAAATTAAAGTCATGTAATTCATTCATCTTTGCAAGATGCAATCTATGAATTCTAATGTGGTGTGCGAGATTCCATCTCTTTACCGAAGTCAAAAAGCTAAGACAACTCTACTTGAACCAAGTTCTCACCTTCATTCACGTTCACCTATTCTTGCATTCACTTGCACTCGATTGTTCATTAGGAATGACAATCCCAAATTTCATAATTAAGATAATTTAAATCATTCACTTGCATTTAAATTTCTATCATAATCCATATCAAATTTCAATTTCAATTTCATATTCATTTCCATTTCATCCATCTAATAATAAAATATAAATCATTTCCATAATTTAATAATTGCAAGTAATTATAGATAAAACGGTTCGTGACAATTTAGAAACCCTAATTTAAAAATTATATCTAGAAGTCAAAAACATTTTAAACCTTAATTAAAAGATTTAAAAAATTAAATTAAATTTCTTAAGTTTTCAATTTAAACAAAAAAATGCAAAAAAGGAAAGTAACAACAAACTTGGACAAAAGAAAATCTCAAATTGTAGTCGGAATTAGCTAGGTGTAAGTGGGATCCCATTATTTTTCAAGTCACTATTGGGTGAAAATGAACTTGTAGTCATTTTTAAACAAAATAAATAACTCTAAGAAACGAGATCCCATCATTTAGGAAGTAGGATCCCATTTCCTCCATTTAGGCACAGTATCTTGTTTAGTAAATGGCAGGATCTCATTTGCTAGATTTAGGCACAGGATCATGTTCTCAATTAAGGATCAAGATCTTGTTTAGAAAATAGAAGGATCTTGTTCCCTAGATTAAACTTGGGATCCTATTCTCAATTAAGGCTAAGGATCCCGACATGTAATGAGATCCCATTCTTAATTAGGGTTTAGAATCCCAATGCATAACGAGATCTTGTTCTCAATTAAGGCTCGAAATACCAACACATAATGGGATCTCATTTCTAAAATAATAAGATCTTGTTTTTGTTGACGTTTTTTTTTGCATTTTGGCCAAGTTCATAAATTCCATGGGAAGTGGACTTAACTTTGTGCTTTTACCCATGATGAAGGCATAAACACTTCTAGTCCACTCAATAAGACTAAAGAAAAGCCTCAAACTTGAGGGCCAACCTACATAAGAGGTCACTCAACCAAGAGGTGTCAACTTAATAGGATCACAAACCACTTTCAAGAAACTACACACTTACCAAGGTAAGGAGATGTCTTAAATCCTAATTTAGGATACTTGTCAACATAATGATAGCCTATGAAGACTCTAGAGACCAAGGAGGCAAACTATTCGATACTAGGTTACCCCAAGGAAAGATCTACAACAACCTTCAAGTAGCAAAATAGTGTAGGTCCGAAACAAGTAACACGTGTACTCGCATGAAGGATAATTTTATGCTAGAAAGGGCATCAAGTTATGAAAAATGCAACTCACAAAGGAAGAGACATTTTTTGGAAAAAGAGAGAGAATTGAAATGTTATCCTTGCACCCCAAGCATGGAGACAAGGAAGAAGGACTATTATGTTGTTGTCCAAGTATGATTGGAAATTAAGTTGTACCACCACTCATGACAAAGAGTCCCCAATAAAAGTAAAATACAAATGGCATAGGGTAAGGAGCAACATAATAGGGGAAATGGAGTGCTAAGGCACTACTTCCAAATTTGGATTGAGAAAAACAATTAGATTAGTTATAAGAGTAATACAAGCTCTATCATATTGATCTTGAACAAAATCCTTAAAAGCTTTACAATTTCCAAGAGAATTAGAATATCTATGATGAAAGAGACAATACACATTACCATATTTTTTCTTATAATTGATCATATATATTATGAAAGTAAATGTACCATTCTTGTCATATTTCAACCTCCAAAAGATTCTTGTAGCTATTTTTTCTTTTTTTTCAGCATAGATAGGTCTTGTCTCTTTAGATGTAGAGTAAGATATACTAGTGGAAGAAGAAGGATTTTTTTCTTGTGGTAAAAGGATTGGCAAGGAAGGAGGAGGATTTTTTTATGAAGAAGCATATTTAGATGGTTGATAGTTTCTATGTTTTGCAAAGTACTCCTTAAGCATTTTAAACTTAAGAATATCATCCATAGATGATGATGAATTGGGATATCCTAAATATTTTGTAGTAGATTGTGAGGGAGGATCTATAGGGAACTTGATTCCTTGTTCTTGTTTTCCAAGTCCTCATCCTCTATAGGCTTGTTTTGAAATCATATCATAGCCAACCTCATAGGGTATTTTTAATTGTGAAGGAGAAGGACTTTGATCATGAATTTCCCTAGAATATTTTGTGTAAGGCCATATTGAAGAGCCAAAGGGATGCATAAATGGATAAGGTAGGGAGATTCTTCTTTCTATCATCATTATTCATATCCTCTTTGGTAGGTTGTGGAGGAGGATCCTCATCATCTAAGGATTCATCCTTGATCAATGTTATTTGAGGAGATAGATCATGAATAAAATGCATAACATCATATTGCCTACAGATATGTTGATGGTCAATATAAGCTCTAGGGGAATAAGGAAGATCTAGAGAGATTGATATACCAAAAATTTTGCATTTCCCCCTTGCACTAAAGTACCTTTACGAGGAGAGGATTGTGTCATGTTACTCTTCAATGCTTCCTCTCCATTAGAGAGATCATTGACAGGATTTTTTACTCTTTGCTCATTAGCATAAGATAACCTAGAAGAGGTAAAAGTGTTAGCCTTTTCAATGTTCTATCTAGGAAAAATACCATATATGGAAGGTAAGGTGACATTAAGGAAGGTTTTTATGATATCATCCTCTTCCTCTAAGATATCCTTGTGAGAGAGACACATTTTAGGAGAAAGATCAACATCGTTTATCAAAACTCCATTCTTAGGAGAGAGTTTTAAAAGAAGTAATGATAATATCTTCTTGCATGGTGTCCTCATGGGTAAGAGGAATTCATGGCTATAGATGAAATAAAAACTTAAACTATCATCATATGCACAAAAGGGAACATTATGGAGATCTTGAATACAAATTAATATTGAATTAGAAAAGCAAGATAATGACTCCTTTTATCAAATTTACTTATGATATACAACCCCCAAATAAATGTTCACTCAATGTATATAATGAAATTATGAAAAATCAGATTTTACAACACCAAATCAAAAATATATATGCAAAAGCGTAAGGTTTTGGGATTAGGGCTTCAACACCCTGATGGATGATAAAGCCACTAATTTCACCTTGAACTAACCTAACATTAAGGGAAGATAATTTGATTGATCCAATCATAAAAGGACTGATTTCATATCAAGTTAATCCTTCCCTTGTTAGAGTTGAAATTGAATTTTATGGGTTAAGTTTTTTTTCTAGATCTAGGAAAAACAATGAGAAATTAACATAAAATAATAGTAAAAGAATGTTTCAGGTGTCATGCAGAGCTATTGCAGTTCTAGATATAGGACAAACAATGAGAAACTAACATAAATTAATAGTAACAAAATCTTTGAGATGTCATGCAGAGCTGTAAACTCATATTTGAGGAGGGAAAGTGGTCAAAACCTGTGATTGAAGTTTCAAGCAAAATTGTTGGGATCGAGGAGCAGGTCACCCTTGTCCTCCAAATATCGAGGGCAGGTAGACTGGATGTTTTTTAGATCAAGATGACACATAAAATCCACTATCGGAAGTTTTTTAGAAATTCTCAGGACCAAGGGGAGTCGATTGCCCTCGTCCTCCATTTTTCATGCCTTCAAAAGCTGAGTCTAATTTGTCATCTACACTATTGAATTCCTTGCTTGCAGCTCCTAAAAAAATTTCTTGTACATAGAAAGAAAGAAATAGGGTTTTTGATGGGGGTTTGCCTTAGGTCAAACCATGGTTTAGGAATTAACCTTGAATTGAATTGAAATAGTAATTGAAATCCTACAGTAAATCTTGTACATAGCACCTGAGATCTGCAATGACTAATTGAAGTCGATGATGCAGTGCTCTTTGAATGTGATCACAAATGTTGATGCAATAACATGACTTGACATAACATGAACATGATCTAATCAAACACACATGCTTGCATGAGGATTGATGTGATTTTCTCCATGATGCTTGAAGAATATAGTGGGATGAAATGTTGCCAAGTGAATGCTTGATGATGTATGCTTGATGAATGCACAGATGATGGATGTATGCATCTAGGTCAAAATGAATTAATAGGATGTCTTTGTATATGGTTTCTTATGTAAATTTCTGATTAGGTCGACCTCTAACTATCACATTGAGGTACAGGGACCAAAATCCACCAGGGAGTGAAAGTGATTGGTCCTATTTAAATTGAGGCATGTTAAAGGGGTGCCATGGCACCTAATATGCCCTAGCTTGAATAGGCACACCTCAAGCACCTTTGTCCTCCCAAAATAGGAAAATAAATGTGGCAAATAGGAGGGTAGGGTCCCTGAATGGGGTCCACTCAGCCATGTAGTAGGGTGACATTAGATTTGGAGTAAAATGGGAAAAATGGGCCTATGGGAGAACTAGGATGGTACATGCTAAAGTGAGAGCATAAGAATGAGGTGTGAACTATACTAGTTACAATTTATGACACTATGCATCCATCTCACAAGAGAGGTCCAAAGAATAATATTACATTTATGATACAAGTGGACTCAAATATTCTTTCAATAAAAAAAATTACATTTCAATTAATGAACTAAAAAGAATAAACCAATATATGAGAAATAATGCATTGAGCATGCTCAATCCACTATCCTCAAACCCCAATAGTGGTATAAATGTCACCCAACCATGTGAAATCAAAAGATGCACAATATCTATGCTAGGAGATAATCACAGGTCCAAAAGCACTCACACACATAAGACACATGAGGAGAGGTGTATACACTCATCCAAACATGAAGCACATCCAAGATCCAAGAAAACATGAAATCCACATA
The DNA here is from genome assembly GCF_030272615.1 of Cryptomeria japonica. Classification (NCBI taxonomy): domain Eukaryota; kingdom Viridiplantae; phylum Streptophyta; class Pinopsida; order Cupressales; family Cupressaceae; genus Cryptomeria; species Cryptomeria japonica. The sequence continues at coordinate 239,636,900 of NC_081410.1, read as the reverse complement.
TGCATCAACAAGTCAACACCAACACAAAAATCATAATCACCTTCCAGGTGCTACTCAACTACTCAAGGGGTTAGATATTAGAGAGAAAGAGAGGGAAGTGTCATCGTGTAACTTGAAGGGATGGCTCATCTGGAGTGGAATAGTCTTCTATAAGAAATGAGGAGACTTGATAGTACTAGATCGATTCCCCACAAATGACTAGGCCTTCCCAAGTCATCCTTAGTCTTTACTAGCACTCAAGGCATGAGAGGGGCATCCATTATTTTGCTTCATTATTAATCATGTGCCATTATTTTTTACTTTTTACTATAATTTTCCAGCCCCTATTGGAAGCCACTCCCATCATTGACTCTAATACCTACACTCTAGGATCATCATGCTCACCAATGAAAATGGAGTTAAAATCAAACAATGTCATTTCTCAAGTTTTCACAAATTTTCATATCACATTTACAAATTTCTCAATTCGTGATAATCATATATGACACAACCCAAACATATCTAATTTTAAGTTTTCCAAGGTATATCAAATATACCTCCACATAATAATCCATCATAAATTTGGTCAAACTCACATTTTTCCATTTTCACAAATTTAAAAAATCTAGGAATTTTCTTCAAACTCTATTAAAATACCCTTGAAATTCATTAAAATTTGAAATCTTTGAAATCAATACTTCAAGAATACCCTTTTTTGTTTAAAAGTGTCCAACTTCCCATTTTCAGCACAACATTCACATTTTCATCATTCTATAAAATTTTGGGCATGGTAACTTTGTAGTTTAGAAAATTTACAAAAAAATTATAAATAAATTCCTACACTATCAATTTGATTGAAATAAAGGGAAAAAATGAATATTGACATTTTCCCAATGCAATTGCAAACTTTCAAAACAATTAGAACAAAGTGTAGTGGAGCATTTAACAAAATACCTCAATTCAACTCTCAAATCACAAACAAAAAGAACTTTGAGTACATAATGAAACCACACACAAACAAGCAGATAATTCCCCTCTTGATTCCTAACCAAATGCAACCAATCCCATCTAATTCAATGTACAATTACTCCCAAGGTGAACAAATCAAATTTCCTAACAAAAGAGGGTTTTTTCTCCCCAATCTCTCCAAAACATTCAAAGTGTAAAAATGAACCCTATTTGGTTTTAAACGCTAAAACATGTATAATTTTGAATTAAAAATAAACAAAAAAATTCCTTTTCAATTTTCAATTGATTCATTTGCCCTAATTTCCCAAAGACATAATAAACAAGCACATGTACTCCAAATTTCAATTTCAGCATTAAATGACAATTTAAAACCATAGAGGATTTTCAATTTAAATTAAAATAAAATATGAAATTATATTAAATACTCAAACACTCATTTATTGGGCATCCACATAGGGGTTAGGGTTTCTAGAATTCTATTGAGCATAGTATTTGGGGTAATTATTGATCACAATAACGAGAAACCTTACTTGAGCCAAGTATGACTATTTAGGGCTAAATAGTTACAACCAATTTAACATGTCTCATTTAACCACTATTGGGGTATATCTCAGACCTATTGAGACAAGCAAAGAAATACCCTATACCTGTAATTACTCCACAAACATTAAGTATACCTGTGCATGTTCATAATGGCCAAAGCATAGCAAAATCACTCAGCAGGGTTCAATTAAACATATACAATGTCTTTGTATTTAATTGATCTAAAGCACATGTATATGCATAAAATTCATCATAGCTAAATAGGAAATAAGGAAAATCATGAATTCTTTAATTATTTAAGCAATCCTAAACATAATCAATGAAATAGATGCATAATTGAATAAATTAAACAATATAAAACTCCCTATTTTGCATCATGGCTTCCATTGTTCTTCTCTTCTTTGTGGTATGGTGGCTCTCAGATATCGCATTGGTAACCTGCAAGTGACACAAAGATTCAAAGTTCATGATTGTTGAAAATGGAGAATTGGGCCTAAATTTATAGAGTTTTGGGTGAGATTGAATTAGAGGTGGAACTCAAGTGAGCTCACATGTTGATTGATAGTTGAACTGCTTATTTGGAGGTGGAAATCAATTGATTGAATAGTTAATTGAGTTAACTGATTGAGAAAAAAGCTGATTAAAAGATGAAAAAGAATGATTGGAGGAGAATTAAAGAATGATTTAATTATTCAATTAATTGAATTGATCAATTAAAATAGATTGAATAGTTAACTGGAAATGACTGATTGAATGTTTTTTGGAAAAAAACAAAGTGGAAGATAGAAATAGAGATTAAAAAGATAATGATTTAATTAATCAATTAATTGAATTGATCAATTAATTATTAATTTAGCATGTGTTGTAGAATATTTTATTGAAATTCAATTCCATCTTGCATGCTTTTGAACTTGATTTAGAAATTGAATTTAATCTTTGCATGATAATGAATTTTCATAATTCAATTTGATTTTTTAATATATTTAGAACTTGACTTGGAAATTCAATTTGATTTTTGAATGTTAATTGAATTCTGAATTTATTTAAATTCAACTTGATCTTTGAATTCATCCAAACCTGATTTAGGAATTCAATTTGATTTTTGAAATCATGAAATTGAAATGCACATGTAACAAAATTAGATGAGATTAGAAGAATATGAATTTGAATTTGAATTTGACGAATTAATGAAATTAAATGAAATTAGAATTTGGGGATTTGGATTTTGAATTAGAGGAATGAATTAGCTAATTAAATAATTTAAAGAAGTTATTTAATTACTTAGAAATTGAATTTAATTAAATAATAAAGATTATTCAATTAAAGGATTAAAATCACAATTAATTAAATAATTAATATTTAATTAATATTAGAAAAGAGTTAAATAATTAATCGATTAGTATATAAATTGAAACATGATAATTAGTAATATGATGAAGAAATATGAATTTAGAAGAATAAGATTAATTAAAGAATTATTTAATCAATTAGAGGAATAATTAGTACATTATTAATGAGACATTTTTAGGTGTCTACACCACATTATCATTTCAATATGAGTATTAATATCTCAAAACATCATAAGTTCATATCACATTGAATCCACATTTAACCAATTATTGCACATCATTAAATTAAAGTATAATAAAATTAGGTATAATATCATCTCACATAAATCACATCAACTATCATCATGAATGAATACATTGTCCTAACAAGAAACTTGGCACCATATCATGCACACATATCAATGCTAATAACACCAAAGGTTGACATGTTGAGGAACATCATCTTGAACATGTGAGTGGTCCATACATAACAAGAGTCATTAAGACATTGTATACACATTGAAGCATAACATAGAATAATCACTTAGGAGCAAAACACAACCATGAACTATGCATCCCTAGATACATAGTCAAATTATGCCAAGTTCAACACATATCCAATCTACAAATGGGAAGGGCATTACTAGGAACCTCAAAATGAGCAAGGCTATCTAACTACCAAAATGAATAAAAATTAGGATACATCATGATCACACACATTTTAAAATAAGAGATCTATTATATAAATTATTAGACATGATCATTCAATAGTTCATATATATACTAGATCAGATCATCTAATTAAACTTCTAGGAAATAAAAACTTAAAAATATCTTTAAAGAACATACATCATGATCATGTACATGACATAAAAAGAGTTGACCTATATGATAACTACAATTATGGTGTTCAAAGTTAACAGGAACCATATACATAAACCTTCATGGCCTTAAAGAATACATTATAATGTTTGGTTTAATTTATATTAGCAAACCATACATGAGCATATGATTAATTTTGGGATATATTCACATATCCATATAAACATTTTATGAATATACGTTTAGAGTACATTATCAATTTGGTCATGAACATGAGAGGGTCTTCCAATTGATCCAACAAATCAATTTATCACATTTAAATTACTTTTATATGATCATTATTTGCAATAATATGGATCAAGGGATCTATATGGATAACCACTAGGATTTTTATAGGACTATTCACTTGTCTGTAAGCTTTGACATTTCCTCAATGGCCTTAGACAAGATCTTAGAGCTTAGTATGATGAGATGCATAATTTCTTTCTTTCTACTAGATCCACTCGTTACCATTATGACCCTATATTACATTTAGAGGGATAGATATAACCTTTTGATACTTATCCTATTTGTTGATGAAATGATACTTATAGTTAGTTATCCTTCCATTATGTTAAGTGTATGACACAAATTGATGGAGTACAATTTAACATAAATGACTTCAAACTTTTGGATTTTGTTGGGCTACAAATCATTCAATATTTAGATGGGATATCCATTTACCAATAAAATTACTCTCATTATTTTTACACTTCATGCATGAAAATTACAATTATACATAATTTTCTCACTTATATTTACGCTTCATTTACATTACTTTAAAATTATAATTACTATGTTACATGATTTCCACACTTGTTTAGACATCATGATTTGCTTTTCCATCTCCTCTAATTCCTCGCATATAATGGATGTAACTAATTGAAGGGTGCATATCATGTTGCTAAAATTCATATTTTTAGGTTGTGGATGATATGACAATTTATTATATGCACATTTAGGTATAATTTGAAGATGACTAATAATTAATATTTAAATCTAATTTGCTAACTCGCAACAAAGTTGACTTACTATTACAATTTTATTAAGAAAAAATATAGATAGTTTTTTCTTTATAGCATTGACATAGGAAGATTATATTGCAACAATAGACTTACTCATCTACATCAAACCTATATCTAAGTCAATTCATTATTTGAATTTTATACATTTCCTTAGTATTTAATATATTAATATTTAGATATTTTACCCTTAACTCTATTATCTATTTATTTTGTGTTTATTGAGTTTTTATTAATTGATTAATCTATATAAAAAGTTAAGAAAGTTATCTGTTGTAGTGTCGTAAATTGTACGCCCTTAGTTAGGGTTGTCCAATTTCACGCTTAGGTTAGCACCCACCTTAGTGTGTCTCATTGCATTTTGCATTTTCAAGGTTCCTTTAAGCATTTAATTATTAATTTTATTAAGCCTAAGGTCCCCTTTCATCAATTCACATATTATAAAAATTGGGCCCTTAACCCTAAGTGTGCCTCTTTTTATTTCATTTTAATTAATCCTAATAAAGTCCTAATCTATATCTTCAAAGCATATTTTTACATATCTAAACACCTTGGATTGATGCACCAGGCTAGATTTGACTTTGTAATCATGACACCTTGCATCCCTAAAAAGTTGAAAAAAGGTCAGTTGAACCGATGTGACCATCATATCAGTCCTGACTTTTTCTCCCAGAATTTTGAGATCATGTTTTGGCGGTATTATAATGTTTAAATCTCGCTTTGTACAAAATTTCATCAATTTGAGGTCGGCCTATGATCAAAATTAAAGTTATAACCTTTTCCTTCCTCATTTGAAGGATCCATTCATTATAAATTGAAGGAGACCTCTTCTGAAGTGAAAGTGAAAGTTTATGTGCAGTATCCTATTAGCAAATTCATCATCAATCAAGTCATCATCAACCTTTTTCATCATCCATGGAAGCTTAGGATATATTGAAGAATAATAAGGATATCACCGACTGTTGATTCACTTGTACCTCTCCCTTAGGGTTTGGTATGGTTTCATGTTATTTTCATATCTCTATGTGAGTTTTCAAATCTACACATCATTCATTTTCAGATTTACATTATTGCTTTAGATCTACATTGCATTTGTGATTTGAAGCATTTACATTACATTCATTTAGGTTTTTTACTTAAAACATAGAGTAGAACTCTAGTTTGCATTTAAGCTCATATGAGTCTTACAAACACATGAGATTCTAAGGCACACACACTTTTCAATACTTTATCGGCTATTTGTGGAGGTGAAAATCTCCAAAACAAGGGGTTTGATTAATGCAAAACCCTACATAGCCACAAACATACCATTTTCTAGTTGGTCGGTGTAGGTACAGGTTTCTAACAGAGCTGCGAACTATCAGGAAGTCATAATCAACAGGCACATATCCAGATCCAAAATCAGGACCCAAACCTAAGACTAGAGCGCCCAATGCTTAGGTCTTGGACCAGAGCTTCCAACACCTTGGTTGTCCTTACTCTATGATAGTTTTTTGCAGTTCAGATCCTAGGCACTTCAATTTACAAATTCCCAATTTCTATCTCAGTTCAATACCAAGAACCAGAGCACCTAGTGCCCTGGTCCTGCTCAATCGGGCTTAGATTTCAGTGACAAGTGCACATCATAATTCTCTCTTCAGTTATGTAATTTGTGTTTCATTTTTATCTCTATACAATTCTATTAGTGTAATGCCCTTCCTTGATCCACCCTTCATGATATGACACATTCAATATTTATGGGTGTTCTTGATACTCCTTGCTTCTTGTTTCATTCTTGATATTGAAATTCTCGTTGATAATAAGTGGACATATTATGATTGCTATGATTACTATGGTCATGTTGATTCTATGTTTTGGGTTAATTATTGAAGTTAGATTTATGTTTAGCTTTGGGAATGTTCGCTCATTAGGAGATGTTATCTATGTTGATTTATCTTGTGCTATATATTTCATATTCACAAATGATAAAATATGGTTTTATGTGGGTGATGATGCTACATTTTCTTATGGTTTATCTTTATGAGACTCTGTTATGAAGTTAGAATTAGTTATATGCCATGTTAATGTTCATGTTATAATGGATTATGACTATGTTTCTTTATGAATAAGTTATGTTAGGTGATGCATATTGTTTTATGGTTACTAACCCACGTACTAACGAATTTAATTAGATTATGAGATGTGATCGATTATGATAGTTGAAATGTGTAGACACCTAATTTTGTCTAGTTAGTTAAATGAATTTTATATTTGTTTAATTATAATTCATCCAGCTATTAATTAAATGTGAATTTAATTAATCCTTTCTCCTTTTCTGAAATTTAATTAAATCAATATTTAATTAATTCATCTTAACTATGTTCTTCAAATTAAATAAATTATTCAATTTATTTGATTTAACTCACTTAACCATATTCATCTTATCCTTTCTCACATTTAAATAAATTAACATTTATTTAAAATCCTAAAAATTCCATCTCTCACATTTAAATAAATAAATATTTATTTAAATTCCTAAAATCCCTTACCCACTTGCACTTTCTATAAAATGCAAGTTGCAAGTTAACCCTCTTCCTAATCATTTCTAAAACCCCTATTATTAGCCTAATCGCCCTTTAATGGTTTGCACATTCCTAAAATAAAGGTTAACCAAAAACCCATCAACTCAAACCTTTAATGGCTTCCTTTAAAGTCTTCAAGCCCTTAATGGTTTCCTTCTAGAGTCTTCTTAAGCCTTTAATGTCTTCCTTTAAAGTCTTCAAGCCTTTAATGGCATCCTTCAAGTCTTCAAGAATTTAATGCTTTGTCCCTCTCTCCTCTCAAGACTTCCCTTGTTGACACTTTTCAACATGTGATTGGCTTGAAGGAGAGCACGTGGATTGAGGATCAACACTTCCTCAAGCAATCCTAACCTTTCCTCACTCAATTCAATCTCAATCCTTCATTTTCTCATTTTCCCTATAAATAGAGCTCAATCCTTCTTTGGTAGAGGTCACAAGAATTATCCATAAGCATTGTTACTTTCCTTAGAATTTGAATGTTTCATGTAGGAAGTCTTAATATTATTTTTTTTCTCTTCCACTAGTTGGAACTGCTATTTAACCTCTAATACTTCATTTGCATCCTCATTCAACACTTTGTAATGCCCCGCCAAGAAACCCCGAAGGGATAAAGCCATAACACAAGAATAGAGTGCAATTTTTTTTTTTAAAGTTACAACACATAAGATGCAACAAGATACCAAAGATTCAGATTACATAGCGGAAGACATTAACGACAATCTCCTAAAGAGTTTCTCAACGAGATTACTTAAATTCAAAATTCATTTAACTCACACCATTAATCCAATAAGCTAGATATCTTAATAACGAGGTAATTCAAAATCAGGATAATTTCTTCAAAGGATGGAATTATAAATCACAATAAAGATTCATCCATTAAGATCCATTCCTAATTCTCATTCAAGCTTTTCATTTAAAATTTCAACCCAAACATCTAACATTCTAATACACTAAGATTTCATCATAACATAAGAGATCTTTCCAAGCATATCTAAATTCATTAACAACAACTGAGTATAATTCATTACTCTAAGATACATTATTCCATAACCCAATTCATTGCAATTCAAAGGATGATTTCACACATGCATTACGATAAATCGCATCTCAACCAATTATGCATTTGATCCACATGGAATTCAAGATAGAAATGAACATAAGCATTTATAGTTAATTCCAATTATCCACTTAACCATTTTACATAAGCTAAACATACATGAAAAAGCTGAATAAAGGAACCATAAGAGAATACACCACATAACACCATAATGATCTCGGAGTTCACCCCTAAAGGGCTACATCTCTGGGTCTGCGCAACTGCAAGACCCCTCTGATAATTAATAAAGTTAAGAGTACAAGAGTTTACACCAAGTACTATCCAGCCATCAAGGCGATACATAAGCAATATACAAACGACCACATCGGTCAATCAATACATAAACGATCCTTACAAGGAACAGGATCCAGCTGAACATAAACAAAGCTAATAACATAAGAGTCCATGAGAGCATCCATGAAACTGAACCATCACCACCCAAGGCCTAGCATGAAATCGACACTCACAAGGGCAGAGACAAAAAGGACGACTCACAAGATACTCAAAACAGGACAAAACGACAACACACTAGCGAACGTAGGGACAAGTGTCATCACACAACCTGGTATGGATACCATGGCAAGTCTTCATAGGTCCCGGCCCATACACTGGTAACCCTGGCAACCTAATCCGAACTTCCGGCCCATCCAAGCCTCATGTGGACCCACACATCCTCTCGTGAAGATAAGGAAGATGGTTTGCCATTTCAGGCCTTCTCATAGCATGTCGAATCTATGATAGCACTCGTCCCATGTGTGAGGCACATTATCTTATTTAGAGATTATTTTCTAATCTACTTAGGTTATCACTTATTAGACTCACTTTCGACGGGTTATCCAGCAGCCACTTTGGGTGCGGCCCCCAATCAAAAGCCACTTTCCCATACGACACTAGACTAACTCAGACGAACTCAAACCATGGAATACACATGGTAAGACGAACGGAGTTCAAGAAGATACAATCATCAAGTCAAACATGACTCAAGATGAACACTTACTGACGGTACTCAATCTAGAGACCTGACAACTAAGGTCAACCATGAATCATCATTCGACTCACACTCAAGGAGGATATAACCCAGACGACACTACCACAATACAACAGTCAACTCGAAAATCGAGGACTAAAATAGGAACACCAAATCATCCAAACGACAGGGTCCTACTAAACAAGGCAATCTTGCCATTTCATAATAAAAGGCGATTACAGAAATTAAACTCACAAGGCAATAATCAGAAAAGACAATATTTTCTCAAATTGATTTAAGCATTAAAATCGATCAAGTTTTCTACAAGATCTAAAAACAGGTTACAGTTATCTACCTCATCAAGGGATAAGTTGTTCTTGGTTTTCTAACTCCTAAGTTTCAAAGCATCGAACAGGCAAATTATGCCATAATGAGTTCTTAAACCAAATTCATACTAATTAAACTCAAACAACCATTAATCAATTAAACAAGGTATTTAATCTCCAACAAAACATCATTAACACACTGGTCTAAAACCAACTTCTACAGTTTCGTAATTTCAATTCCAGTTACGTAATACGGATTTCGGAAATAAAAATGTAGAAAGAGAATCTAAAGAAGCTAATCATTTCCAAAGTATAGCATTTAAATTTCTAGTGCCCAACGATAAAGGTTTCACCACTTTTCAATTACTCAAATGATAAGAATAAAAACACAATATTCAATTGCGAAATAACAGTTGAAGCACTTGATTAGGAAGAAGGCATACGCCACGAAATGACGTTGACAACAATTAGCCTGTAAACTCCTTTATAACGTAAATCAATATCCAATCAACCTTTCCAGATTACTGCTACCTCATTCATAATTAGGGAGCTAAATAACATTTAACATTAAAATATCTTTCATTAAAATGACATAAGATATCATATGTTTTTCTTTTCTTTTTTTTTTTAAAACTAAAAATTTCATTGTAACCGCATTTCAAACATTGTTTAAAACAAACTACGTTTAAACAAAGAAATGCATTTAAATAAAACTAAGTTCCTTTTTATAAAAAAAAAATGCATTTAATATACTATGTTTTAAACAACACAAAAAGAAACGCATTTAAAAATGATGGAGGCGAGCTGGGCGGGCCGTGCCCTAACCCTAGCCGCCGTCCATCCCAATCCGCAGGGGAACACCCTTATGGGCGGCGCCTCTGCGGTGCCCGCAGGCCCGCGGCGCCCTGCGGCCACCGCGGCCCTGCGGCCACCGCAGTGAGCCACGGCCGGAGGCCCTAACACAGCGAAAGGTGGGGAGAAGAGTGGGAAAGGGGAGGCATAAGGGGTGCGCGCGGGGGAAAGGGGAGGGGAGCGAGTGGAGCTCCGCTCCCCGCTCTCCCAAACCCCAATCTCCACGGTGAAATATACACTCACACACCCACTTCGAAACAAGGCGTTAAAAAAAAACCCTCTTCGAACATACAGTTCGAAATAAAAATAAATAAATATTTTCCCTTTCCATAAAAACACAGTCCGAACTAAAATGGACGCACAGATCATTACAAAAAAAAACGTATAAATTTTCTTTTATTTTCTTCGAAACACAGTCCGAATTCCCAAAACCAAAAACGCCCAAAAGGGTTTGCTGAAGTTTTCGATTTAGGAAGGGTTTAGACAAAACAAGAACTATGTTATGGTATCCATTTCATTGATAATTTCCATTCTTCCCCAAGCCCAATGGGATTCCAAACCACCCACACATCATTGAGCAATAACAAAACTTCAGATAAATCTCCAGCCAAATTCAAAATGGCTAACCGAGGAACTATTTTATTTTGAAATCAAATGGTTAAACAGAGCCTACCTGATCTCGCATTCCTGGCAAGACCTGTCGAAGAGTCCAAATCTCCAGCTCCCAAATCCTCCTTCTTCCTCCAAATTCCTCCAATTCATCTCCAAAATCTCTCCCAAAATGTCCATTCTCTCCAAATTCCCCAAATTTGGGTTATATGGAAGAGTTGACCCAAAATCTCTATTTTTCGAATTAAAATTCTTATTTACAAATAATACTCAAAATTTAATTCTTTACAACTATATCAACAATATAACTTGCTTTTCAAATCAAGAAACGATTTCTCATTTAATTGAAATTTAATCTTTCTAATTTAATAATTCAACAGAACGTAATTATGTCTAACGCGATAAATACACAACTTTCTTTTTCAACAGCATATATAAAATGCATTAAATATTCCAATTCAATCATTAAATCAAATTTGCTTCCAATTTAAAATAGGCAATTCATTAACAAAGAAAATCGCATAACGAAAACCCGTTTAATCTAATCCATTAATCATCAATGCACAAACGCATATTTAAACAAGATGATTACTCAGGACTAATTAGCCAATTTAACCAAACACACCAGGCACGCAAACTGAGAAGATCAACCAAACAGACGACTCGCAAACCCAAACAAGAAGGGATTACCGACGATGACTGGCGATGCTCACTTGAGCGTGACTAAGGTCGACTAGGGTCTTACGACCACCTAATCCAACTCTAAGGATTAAAAGGTATGCTCAAACCTGCAAAACCAGGTGACGACGAACCTCGCACTCATGCGACTTCGTACCTGGAATCTCCTGCAACAAAAGATCATACATGCATACATATATAATAACTTAATGAATGCGTTAGCTCGATGAATACCATGAAATAAGAACACTAAACAACTAGCATAAAACTAGTGAGAAAACCACATCAATAGCTATGCGTAAAATCAACATCTGACTATAACATAATATTACGATTAACTAATCAAGATTAAACCAAGGTTAGAGATCGATTACGGTAGGGGTACTACACACTTCACATAATCAAACATCTCTCATCCTCCATTTGACATCCCTTTGTGCTAAGTGTTCAAGTTGAGGGACTACTTCACATGGCAGCGGGATCTTGGAGAGGAGGACAAGAAAGAGCCAAAACATGGGAGCATCATGAGGGAGTAATATTCATGTTTGTTTATTTATTTCCTAACTAGCCCCTTGTGCTAATCTTATTTGATAATGCTTTGAATGGATTTGTCTTCATGTTTTTCTTATGGTTAAAATATCATTACTAACATGATTTCTTATTGATTTTGTTGATCTCCATTTTCATAGCATTTCATTCGGTGAACCCAACGTGAAAAATATGAGCACATGAAATCTTTAGTGATTAGTGGTGTTAATATTGCTTCTCGAACATTGATATTTTGTGTCTCAATTTTGCATCATATTGATCTATCATAAAGAATTTTTATGGTTTCATTCTTATGTTTTAGGCAAAAATACATCGAGAATTTTGTAAACGGTCATGTGCCTTTTTTTGCATCCACATTTAGTATACGTATGTAGGAATGATGCTGGAAAAAGGTTTTTGAATTAAGCTTTATGCCTGCTATTAAAAATTTGCTTGGTAGTCTTTAAATCCTTTTCATCAAATCCATTTTCTAAATAAAAACATTGCAATTTTCACATTCCACGAGATGACATCCTTTTGAGACATTCTATCAAGAACATTTCAACTTCCATTTTGTTTCAAGCCCAAACAGTATTGGAAAAAAAAATTGGCTTTTCATTTGCTATCTACATTCAACTTTTCTTGAGTAGCCATGATGAGAAACCTGTGCCAATGAGGAGATTCTTTATTGCATAAACAAAGGAGATCTTGGTTTAGAAAATCAATATCCATCCAAATCTTTGGGCGAAGGTGAACCATTTGCACCACTGAACTTTTGCCTTAGACTCGGAGGACCAACTATGCCTACTGAGTTCCCAATATGTGATCCAAGCTCTGGAAAGCTTTTACTTCTATGAACAACATCATCGTGCCACCCATTGCTCAATGCTCCACCCAATCTTCTAGAGTACAATATGCATTTGCTTGAGATTTTCTTATGCCTTTTCAACTGATTTGATTTGTGCTAGAACCCTTCCAATTACATTTAAAGCATGTAAAATGATTTTCAACGTATGCATATCCTATCATCATTGCATTCCATGAGATAGTATCTCTTTGCTGAGATATATTTTAGGTTTTGATACAACATTCATATGTTGTTCCAGAGTTCCTATTTTGGCTCAAGTCGAGGGGACAGTGGCAGATACTTTGGCTCTACACTTGGTCGTTGCATTTTTCTTGAAATTATATTAAGTCTTCTCAACAAATCCATTATGTGCCTCTCCTGCAAGCATTGCATTCCCTGAAATTGACATCTTTTTAAGGCATTTTGAGAGACAGTTTGTGTAGGCCATCAAATTTTTCTTTACACCTCTCTACTGCATTTGCTTGAAAGTTTCTAAAAGTCTTTTCAACCAAATCCATATTGCTACAATTTGGTGAATCCATATTCCATGCGATGGCATATTGTTAAGGCATTTTGTCTATGCTGCAACATTTTGAAAGTATCTCTACCAGGGCATTGGCAATTGCAACATTGCACTGAATTTGACTATCCTTTATGCTATGATAGATGACCATACCCTATCCAAAGATCATGTTTTGAGCACAGGAAAGGAGGTTGCATTCAAAGGTTGGGAAGAAGTTGGAAAAGGTTGTTGAATTTGACTTTACACATGAAAATTGCATTTGCTTGAAATTTTTTAATGCCTTTCAACAAATCTACTATGCACATGTCCTGCAATCATTCATTTCCATGAGACAACATCTCTTTGAGGCATTTTGTAAACAGTCACGTGCCTTGTTTCTGCATCCACATTTTGTATACGTATGCAAGAAGGGTGCTGGCAAAAGGTTGTTGAAATAAGCTTTATGCCTACCACAAGAATTTTCTTAAACATTTCTAGAGCCTTTTCACCACCTTCATTCTGTGTACATCCTACTATAGTGTCCTAAAATTGCACTCTTGTAGAATTTTGACTGCATTGGGTCCCTATTTTAGCATTTTCACCCCTTGGCTTGATCGAGACCTGGTTATGCTTATGCCCCTTATGCATTGCATCATTATTTTACTCTTCCTATGCACATGGCCTCTTACCGTAGCCCTAAATAGGGGTGGGACTAGGGCGCCATCCTCTACCCCCCCCCCTAATTTGGGTCCCCTTTAAACCCTTTGACCTATTTCAAATTTGGGCGAGATTCCCCTCTCTATGTCAGCTCATATCGGTAAATTATCAAGTTTTTTCGATGGGCGAGTATAAAAGGAGGTTTTCCCCTCTCATTTGAAAATTTGTTAACAAGCAAGAACACAAGAGATCAAGCAATCAATAATTCAAGATAAATTGAGTACTAATCAGTCTTTCTTCAAGCCTTGGAGCAACAATAAAGTCAAGATTCAAGCATTGAAGTAGACATTTTCATCCTACTTTGTTGAAGACTTCATCAAGCCCTAATTCCATGTGGAGACTAACAAAACTTCACAAGGAGGTATATCATTTAGTTTGCAATCATTATTCATCATCTCCCTCAGAAGGAGAGTCTTCCATTGTAGCAATTTCAATTATCTTTATCTCAATTTCAAGGTTAATTCCAAAACTGAGGTTTGACCTAAGGCAAGCCCCTATTCCCAACCTATTTCCCTTTCTTTATGTGTGTAGGAAACAAGTACAGAGCTACGATCTTCAAAATAAGCATTATTTGTAGAGACGAATCAACCCTCTTTGGCGTGAGAAAATTTAGGAGGACCAGAGTGATGGGCACATTGGTCCTAGCATTTTTGGAGCTTTTTGGGGGATCAGATCTGAATTTGCATATACTGCTAAGATCTAGGTGTGTATCTTCGTCCCGCATCTATAGCTCATTGTTTCTACATGTTTACCTTCATTTTTCTGCACTTTATCTTAATTCAACATTTCAACTCATAAAAGAGGGTAAAACAATTCATCCTCCCTTGAATCCAATCAGCATTTAGTCCTTATCATTACTGACTTTTAACTAAATCTATTGGGTTCAACCCTCTTTTGATGTAATGGCAAATTAGTGGTTTTCATCCCTCACATGGTGTAAACCCTAATTTTCCACCCATTACATTTTGGTGAACCTGACTTATTACACCTTTAATTTTGATTTATGTTCTCAGGTCTGAGTGTGTAAGCAATTTAAAATTCAAGTTTTCATTTACAAGTTTGATTTCCTTGTAAATTTTAAAAATTTAGAGGTTAATTTCAACAAAACCCTAATTTTTAAATTTAAATTTGAGCTTGTGAATTGCTTAATTTGGATTAATTATTTCAGATTTGAGTGCTTTTCAGTTTTGAAATTTCCAATTTTTATTTGCAAGTTTAATTCCAATTAGTTTTAAAAATTAAGTGGTTAATTTCAAAAACCCTAATTTTTTAAATTTTAAAATTGAGCTTGTGGGTTGTTTAAATTTTGAATTTCTCATTTCAAATTTGATTGTTACTTTTTAATTCAAATTCAAAATTGCAATCAAGATATCAAATTTCATATTTAAATTTTAAAATTAAGTGGTTAATTAAAAGAAGCCTAATTTTTAAATTTAAATTAATCTTGTGGGTTGCCCAATTTTGGATTAATTATTTCAATTTCAAAATTACAACTTGAGATATAATTTTAAATTTAAATTTTAAAATTAAGAGGTTCTTTTCACAAGGCCCTAATTTATTTTATTTTATTTCCTAGTGTGTAATTTTAAATTTTAAATTTTAAAATTAAGAGGTTATTTTCACAAGGCCCTACTTTATAAATTTAAATTTATTAGTGGGTTACATAATTTTTCTGAATTTTTCTTTATCTTGCAAATCAATTTGCTTATTTAATTAAATAATCATTTTTTTCTAGAAATTTGCATTTTTCAATTATTTTACAAGTTTAAAATTTCAAATTCAAACTTCAAAATTCAAATTTTAAATCTCAAATTTTCAATTTCCCTCCCTTAGTGTATGAGTTTTACTACTATTAGTCCAACCTATAATATCCTCGTGAGAAGAAGTTATAGAATTAAGGCTTCCCAAGGTTTAATTACAGAGGAAATGGAGCCTAATTTGGATAACTTGTTACTGAGGATGTTGGTTGTTCTTCAAATCCTACAAATGACCCTATTTATCTTCATTCTTCACATAATTCTCATGATGTGGATGAATCACTAACTAGGGTTTTCGTTGAGCAATTGGTGAAGATTGATAATCAATTTAAAAATCTTCAATAATGGATGAGTCAACAATACCCAAAAAGAGAGGCTCCACCATTGATTTATGGATTAAAAAGAATGGTTCAAAGTGATAAACTTGGTGTTGATATCTTGTATGGTATTTCTCACATTGTTAACACTAATATCATGTCTATGAAGAGTTTTGCTGAAGTCTTTGGTTATACACAACCTCCTAGTCCAAACAATCATTCTATTCCTATGACTACTCCTATGGCTAGTGTTCCCACCTTTACATCTAACATCATGGCTACCTCTACACAAAATGTCATAACTACAAATGTTAGTCAAGGGAGAAAGTCCTCTAATCATAATTCCTTCATCCCTCCTCCTATAAGCCTTCCATTTGTTACCCAATCATCTCCCATACCTACCTGTCATAGTGTTCCACCTCCCTATTCTCAACCCCCACCTTTATATAACAATATCCCTCCTTATTCTCAACCTCCTCCTTCATTCAACAATGTTACCCCTCCTAAATCTAACATGTCTAATTTCAATTCTTCCACTGAAGCTATCATCAATAATCTATCCCAAATAGTGTCTTCCTTACAACAACAAATAGAATCCATGAATCAATCTAAGTATAATGTGCCCACATTTGATGTAGCGAGCCCATTATCTAATGACATTGTTCATGATGTCCCTCCTAAACATGTGCAATCCCCTCAATTGGAGCTTTATAATGGAAAAAGGTGATCCTTTAACTCAAGTTAAAACATTTCAGACTTTTTGTAGTGACTTTTCTCATGATCAAAGATTGTTGGCTAAATTGTTTACTAGAACACTTAGGGATAAAGATTTTCAATGGTATTGTTCTTTGCCTCCTTATTCTATTACTTCTTTTCAACAATTGGCTAATTTTTTTATTCAACAGTTTTACAATGATATTGATTGGTTCTAAGATTACTTTGACTGATTTGATGCATTGTAAGAAAGGCGTTAAAGAAAAAGTGATTGATTTTATCGGTAGATATAAACATTTGTATTCTCAAATTTCTTTTACTGTGCCTGATCAAGATATTCAAAGAATTTTCATTTCTAATTTGCAAAAAGATATTAGGGATAAACCTGTCTTTTCTGTGTTTACTTCCTTTACGCAGTTGTGTGCGGTACTTCACAATTATCACATTACAATAAGTCAATTGGAACAATCCTTTTCAATGGCCCCGAGTGATAAAAGTGAAAGTGCTCAACAACCTTTTGCAAAGTTCAAACCGAATAAGGGATTCATCAAATTCAATGACAACAAAAACACTCAAGTAGCACCCGCAACAGGTGTGCCTCCTTTGTCCAAATACTTTAGAAAAGAATCACTCCTCTTAATGAATCTTTGCATAATATTATGTTGTAATTGTTACAAAGGAATGTGTTGAAACTTCACCGTATTAAACCAATTGACACAACTAAGCCTTTGTCACCTGTCTTTGATTTCAAAACTTTTTGCCAATACTATCGTCAACTCGGTCATGACACTGAAAAGTGTTATTCCTTGAGAAGTAAATTTCAAGAATCGATTGATAACAATACTGTATCTCTGACTGGTTAGTGATAAATAAAATAAATCAGTAGCTCCTCCTAATCAAAATATTCAAATTTTCACTGATCATTTATCATCCCATTCCACTAATGTGATTGAGACTGATCATCTTGCATTCTCTCCCAATTATCTTGGCCTTGAGTCTAATAATGTGGTGAACCTTATTGATAAAAATGATCCTCCTAAGGACTTATGCATCACATTTGATCCCAATGAGACTATTGAAGCACTCAGTGGCCTATTATATATCACTACGAGAATCAAAGGCATACCCTCTCGAGGGGTGTTCATTGATCTGGCTTGTATGGTTAATGTGATAACCGAAGAATTTATTTATACTTTGCAATTGCATCAAGTGACATATGATGAAACTAATGTGATAGTTAGATTTTTTGATGGCTTCTCTTGTCTTGCTATTGGTTCTATCACACTTCCCATTGAGGTTGGCACTAAATGCTTACATATTTTATTTTCTAACATTCCTACATCCGATCAATTTCGTGTGAAGTTGGGACATCCTTGGCTCTCTTCCATGAAAGTGATTGCTTATAATGTTCACAAGTGTTTGAAATTTCCTCATGATGGTAAAATCATAACTGTTAATCATAGCATGTATCAACCTACGATAGGTGTGGAGATGTTTGTCTTGATTATTTTTTGTCTGAACAATTCTAGTCTCTTCAACCTAGAAGTGATTCTCTCTTTAAATCATATCAAGAGTGGAAAAATGAGATGATTTTATCCTTGAGTAAACCTAGAAATCCAACACTTAGTCTTCCTCCAACTAATGATCATATGCCTCTTCTAATGGATAAGTCTATTCTTCCTCCTAAGGATAGAGATATTCTTTCTCCAAAGGGAGAATCTATTCCTTCTCTTAAAGATGAGTCTATTCTTCCTCCCAATGATAGAAAGGATCATCCTCATAAGGGTCAATCTATTCCTCCTTCTAAGGATCTTCCTCCTAAGGTTCAATCTATTCCTCCTTCTAAGGATAAACATATTTTTTGTTGGCATTCTACACTCTTATGAGAATAGTTGATGTTGTCATTGATGGCAACCAACTGGTAATCATCTGTCAACCCACCGGCAGTTACCAGCACTAGCAAAATACTTCTACATACACCAGCAGGTACTTCACCGGCAATGACAACAATGCATACCGGCACCCCAACCGACATGGAATAAACTTTTGTTTATTGTTTTAACTTTTGTAAAATCTGACATGGTATATTGTAAAAGACTCATATATATCTATGAGATCTTATAGGTCATTTCATATGTGAATATATAGTATAGGAGAAAGGATGATACATGATAGTTGATATTTTTGTATAAGGTGATATAGTTAACAATGAAGGTTTTGGTAATGGACTAAGCTTAAACCGGTACTGAACCTGGCATAGTTGATGTTGATCTGAAGCAGTACATTGTATTGGATTTTGATAATCCATTTTGTAAGTCAATGAGACTTGTGTTTTGTGATTGAGTAGTGAGCTTTAGGCTGCTAGCCTTCCTGCATGTGCAGGTCCCTCATTGTAAGTAATATTTATTCATTGGCCAATGAGTGAATATTGTGGGTCACAAATCACACCAATTTTTTTCTCGCAACGGGTTTCCTCATTAAATATCTTGTGTTATGGTGTGTTTTCTATGTTGTCTCTATTGTTCTTGTTTACTACATTAATTATTATTTACCGGTACACTATTTTGGGATGCATAGTTCTTGATAAGGTTAAATCTTCTGCTAACCGGTTAGACACTAATTCACCCCCCCCCCTCTCAATGTCTTTGGGACTATCATTGATTCTAACAATTGGTATCAGAGCCTGGTCCTCTATTTTCAAAAGCCTAACAACTTGAGGAAGATTCTGACACCGGTACAGATGGAGAACTTAAGGAAACAATTGGAAGAAGCTCTTGTAGATTATGATGTAAAAAAAGTGAAGAACATCAGATTGGAGGAAGAACTTAATGCTCAAGAATTTCTTTTGGCACTTCAAAATAACCTGGTTATTGCAAAGAACAAAAGAAAAGAACTTCATATGCAGATGCAGAATGAGGATGATGAAAAAGAAGCTCTTAGAGAACTTGCAAACAAGTTGAGACAAGAAAACAATACTATGAAGAATGAAATGCAAGATAATACTATGAGGTTTTGTAAAGACATTGAAGAGAGAAATAAAAATGAAGATGACTTGAATAGGAGACTCAATGATGTTGGAAATGAAAATCTAAGACTTAGTCATGAAAATGATATGTTGAAGACAGATCTGATTCACATGCAACATGATAAAACTGAGCTTATGAGACAAAAGGGAATTCTGGAAAATGAGTTGGCTACTTCAAATCAACACAAAGAGAAATTCAAGAAAATTTTAGAGGAACTCGATAACATGCTGAAAAGTCAGAAACCTAATGGAGATACAAATGGACTTGGATTTGAAGTTGGAGAAAGTTTTGGTACTGCAAACAATCTAGATCAAAACAAACTGGTAAGACAACCTAATACTTATAAGTTTAAAGGAAAATGTTTCAATTGCAACAAATATGGTCATAAAGCAAATCAATGTACATTTAGAAACAATCTGAATATTAATGCACCCATCCGTCAATGTTCCAAATGCAACAAAGCTGGTCATAATTTAGAAAATTGCAAAATGAATGTGAAATGTTATGTTTGTGAAAGATATGGACACTTATCTAATGAATGCAGAACACAAACTGACATAGGATATGGAAAAGCTATTCAGAGGAATAATGTGACTTGTTATACTTGTAATAAAATTGGACATATTGCAAAATTTTATAGAAGCAAGACTTCACCGACAAATAATAAAGGATCCAATTTGAAAGACAAAGAAAAGGTAGATGAGGTAAAGAAAGAATTTTCAAAACAATGGATTAGGAAGAGAGATCAGAATGTTGATGAGACTATCTCTATACCACTAGAACAGAGTAACCCTCCACCAGTAGGAGAATCTTCATCCAACTGAGAAGTAACCCTTTGGGGGTATTGCAGCAAATTGAATATCATGCAGATTACCCTTGACCGATGGTGAGAAGATAGATTTCTTCTTTACCAACAAATGAGTTAATTTTTCACTTAACCGACAAGCATTTAATGTGGTTGGTAAGAGAAAAGTCATTATAAATCATCGAATTTCCCTCATTTTTGATTCACCGAGCATTCAAATTAGCAGAGAGTGCAAAAAAGAGCAAAGGCATTTAAGGTGAATGTGTGAAGTGATCTTTTCAAGCATTCAAAATATTTTGAGGCAGCTAAAGGTAATTTTCAATGGCTTCTTCTTCTGCTTCCAAATTTATTGCAAACCCTACTATTATGGAAAACATAAAATGCCCTAGTCCAGTGTTTAAAATAATTCCTGAAGTAGCTAAGCAAGATGATTCCATAGGAGCATTTTTAAAAATTCCTAAAGGTGTAGCTTATGCTGAAGACCCTAGGATGTATATACATTGCACTATAGAAGAATTAGGTTCTGAAGATTTAATGAAAATGTTTACCAATGTAATTTGTGATGAACATGGCGTGGTTAAACCGGAGCACAAGATTGTAGAAACTCTAGGTTTTGTGGAAATATTGAACATTCTCAAATTTCTGGAAGAAGTAGTGAGAATTGTCCTAAGTAGAGCACATGGAGAATTTCTATGGTTGGATTTTGTCTACAAAATAACCCGGCAAGCAATTAGGGTAGTAACTGGTTTACCCTCAACTGATAGTAGACCTGACAAAACAAAGAAAGTTCCTAACAACAAAGTAATGACCCTAACTGGAGCAACATCTGATAGTAGATCACTAAGAGTGAATGATATCAAAGGCATCAATGTGAGATTCATAAGTATGGTTCTAGGTTACAAGACTACACATGCAAATAGGCTTAATTTAGTTTCTAGTCTTTGCATTAATAGTGCTTATGAAATGGCTAACAACAATGCAATGATAGATGTGTGTGAATAGTTGAAAGATGAACTCATTGATAATTTGAAAAATATTAAAGGAGATAAGAAAGGGACATTTCACTTTGGTAATCTTTTAGTATGCTTAATGTTGTATTTCACTAAGGAAATCCTTGGTAAAGGACCGAAAGACTTTGGATATGACATACCGCTAGGAAAATAATTACAGGAAGCTTTTACCAGCATGGGAACTACAAAAGACAACAACATAACTGAATACTTTAAATCTTTTCAAGCTAAAATGAAAACCAGAGAAAGCCTACCGCAAAGTGTAGTGGACAAATATGACAAAGAAATCTATTTTGTCATCAAGAAGGATGAGACACAGATGGAAGTTGTACTCCCTAGGATTGTATGGGTGACTGAAATGGGATATGAGGTAGATCTCAACATTATTGAGACTTATGCAAAAGCTTTGTTAGATGCACCAAGAGAACCAACAGAACAAGTTTTTGGTAGTGTTGAAACTATTGAAAGTAATGTGAAAGTAATGAAGCAAAGGAAGAAAAGAGAAAAATATATTAGGGATGTATCAAAGAAGGTACAGGAAATCAAAGAAAATGTAATGAAAATCAGTGGGATATCGGCTAGTGAGCTGGAAGGATTGCAACCAGAGGCACACATTTCACCGGTTGGCACATCTTCTGACAGTGAGAAACCAACAGAGTTTAAGAGAGTTGAGAGGAAGAGAAAACCTTCACCAATACCCTCTCCTTCACCCAAGAGAACAAGGACTTTAAGGAAGAAAAAACAGGCAGTAAGGGGACCACCAAAGAAATTAACACCAAAGAAGAAACAACAACCTATTGCCCCTTCTTTAAATGATTTATTAAATGAAATAACTGATGATGGAAATTTGGCCAATGTACACCAACTGTATAACACATTCAATGATTCAGACAAGGAAATCATTGAGAATAGTATAATTTTACATCTAGATATATACAAAAAGGTTTTAATTGAAGTAGTGGATGACTTACCCAATGATCTATATAGGAGATTGGAGGCAAAAAGGATTGCAGTGATGGAATTGGATAAGAAACTAAAAGTTGAAAAACTTCTAGCTATACATCCGGTAAACTCAAAAGAGGAAATTGATGAACTAATCTCAGAGGCTAACCAATCTATTTTTGCCAATGGTCACCGGCAAGTAAGTTTAATGGTAGGTAGAGTAAAAGAGATTGCAGATGAAACTGCTGATAACTGGGATATATTCTTTGTGGAGAAGGAAAAACAAGAGGAAATGAACCGGCCAAAGAAAACATTCAAAGTGTATCAGAAGGATAAGGACAAAGGGAAAGGTAAAGCTGGTGGTATTCCAAACATCAAGATCACTGACAATTTACGCCACCTTTGGATATTGCACTGGTATATACTGATGATCTGCCGGTTACTGACACTGAAGGTGTCACACATGATGACACTAATCCTGAATTTGAGATACTATTCACCATGAATATGGACACTCAGAATTGAATATTATTGTGGATAAGGATAGTGTAGAGGTTAAGGATGATAATGTTGACTGTGGCAACTTGGCTGAGAAACCGGTAGAGACTATTGAGGTTGAGAGCCCAACCCAAACAGAGAAATCATTACAAATAGAGAAACAATTAGATACTGGGAAGAATATTGAAGGTATAGATGCTGGCACAAGGCCACCAGAGACTGAGATACCAACAATTGAGCATACAAAGAAACCTATTGAGGCAGAGGTACATACCATGGCAGAGAAACCCACAATCACTGTGACTTCAAAGCAGTCTGAGAAACCCTTACTAGTTGAGATGCAAACACAGACTGATCCACCAGAGGTAAAAACAAGCAAAATGGCTACAACTAATAGAAGCACAGAGGTAATAAAGGCAATTGGTCAGACATCCGGCACATCATCAAGTGAATTGAGACCTACTAATGTAACAGAGGTACTCCTAGATTCAATCAAAAAGATAATGGATTGCAATGCTTTGGCCTACAAAGCAATTGATGACACCATGCCAATTCTTAAATTGATTGCACCAAAATGTAACATAAATCATGTTAAGGATTCTTTAGGTAAATTGGACACATTGTCCAAATTCATTGCTGACAATGTAATAACAGTTGATAAAATGAATGAGGATACAACAAAGGACGAAGTTGAAAAGGAAAAGAACAAATTCTTTGATGACACCATAAAGAAGTGCCCAGAACACATAAATACATTATTACCGACACTGAACTCTACAATTTTGAATACAAAGAGTTGTATAGAGAAACATGCAAACCACACATTCTAATAGAGGATATAGACAAGGAAATCAATAAAATTCAGAAAGAAATTGAAGGCATAGCTGACAACATAATTGGCTCATCCGACCACATATCAATTTTTGAGCAAGAAATGGTAGGATTTGAAGAAAAACTAGAGAAACCTAAGAAAGAAAAGGCAAGGATTAAGCCTAATTCCAGAGAACTGAAAAATAAACTTGGTCCAAAACTGGACAATCTTATCTCTCTGAGAATGGAAATATCCAAGGCATTACTTCAAGGAGAATGATCACCGGAAGAGAACATGCATCATCTCACTAGCACGATCCAATAGACTAAGGCAACCTTAAATGATAGCAAAAGGTTTATGCAGAGTCTTATTTGGTTTTAGCAGATATCTTTCATATTGTAACCAACCAGTTAGAGACCTTGAGGTGAAATTTTGGCACTTGTTTGACAATTTTTGACCACCTTTGTCATTGATGTCAAAGGGAGAGTAGTGGAGAGAAAAATGATTATTCATAGGAGATCATTTTCTCAGGGGGAGCACATCTTTTTGGAAACTTTTTGGACTTCAGTTTTTGGAACAGTTTTTGGATTTTTCTCATGAGTGTTTCCATCAATGCCAAAGGGGGAGATTGTTGGAATTCTACACTCTTATGAGAATAGTTGATGTTTTCATTGATGGAAACCAACTGGCAATCATCTATCAACCCACCTGCAGTTACCAGCACCGACAATAGACTTCTACATACACCGGCGAGTACTTCACCGGCAGCGGCAACAATGCCAATAAAATTTTGTTTATTGTTTTAACTTTTGTAAAAGTCGACATGGCATATTGTAAAAGACTCATATATATCTATGAGATCTTATAGGTCATTTCATATGTGAATATATAGTATAGGAGAAAGGATGATACATGATAGTTGATATTTTTGTATAAGGTGATATAGTTGACAACAAAGGTTTTGGTAATGGATTGAGCTTAAACCGGTACTCAACCTAGCATAATTGATGTTGATCTAAAGTAGTACATTGTATTGGATTTTGATAATCCATTTTGTAAGTCAATGGGACTTTTGTTTTGTGATTGAGCAGTGAGCTCTAGGCTGCTAGCCTTCCTGCATGTGCGGGCCCCTCATTGTAAGTAATATTTATTCATTGGCCAGTGAGTGAATATTGTGGGTCACAAATCCCACCGAGGTTTTTCCCACACCAGGTTTCCTCATAAATTATCTTGTGTTATGGTGTGTTTTCTATGTTGTCTCTATTGTTCCTGTTTACTACATTAATTCTTATTTACCGATACACTATTTTGGGATGCAAAGTTCTTAATAAGGTTAAATCTTCTGCTAACCGGTTAGAAACTAATTCACCCCCCCCCCTCTCAGTGTCTTTGGGACTGTCATTGATTCTAACATTATTCCTCCTAAGGATAGACCTATTCCTCATCCTCATGTTGGACCCAGTCTCCTTCCTACACCTCCCATTCCTCCTTTATATGGTGTTGTTATGCCTCCTACATCTTATAAAGGGAAGCGTATGGCACCTCCTATTGTTCAATCTACAAGACCTTCTCCAATGCATCCTTCCTTAAAATAAGAAAAGAAGCCCATACCTGATGAACATAAACCTTCACAAAATTCTAAATGAAACCGTTGTGTGATAGAACATCGATGAAGACATCATGCGAGGGCTCATGAACTTTCTTCTCAAAATAATTCTTCCCTGAAGACACCAAATCTTGATGTAATTTCATTTTCTCAACCTTCACTTAACCCTAGGGAAGAAGCTCAACCTAATTCTCCAAGACATAAAATTATTAAGACAAATGATGGTTCAAGTTCTATTCCTATTAGAGTTCCTAGCTTTGTTAATCTTGATGAAGAAATAGGAGAGAATATTGTTCATGATAAAAATGTTGATCCTAATATTTCAAATGATGAATATGAATATGTTGATGTTAAAAATTATTTATCTAAACAATTTTCAAAAGCACTAATCCTAGCTCCTAGTGACAAACAAAGTGACTCATCATTAGAGCATGGTCCTTGTTTGGAACTCTTGATAGCTCCATCTATTGTACTCAATCTTGGTCCTCTTCCATGTCATCCACCTTCCCTAAACAATAATGAGCAAGATGGGGAGGCAGATGGTTTGCATGATTAGCTTCATTCATGTCGTAGATTCTCTCTCTCTTCTCTTTCTTCGTTGTGACCATCCCTAGTGTTGTCTACTTGAGGACAATGCAAAGCATTGAGATCTCTTCTGGTATCTTCTATGTTGACTCAAAAGACACATGTGCCTTTCTTCCATGGTGGTTTTTCTTTCTTTGGGGGATGAAGATAATTATATGCATCCATATATACATGATATACATTATTTATCATAAAAAGCATACTGACCCTAGAGTTAAGTGAAACCACCTCATGTTTTATGTCTTATGATCATTATTCTTTGATTTTCCCTTTCTTGCGGATATATTATTGTGATAATGTGCTTGTCTTTTTTGGGGGGTGTATCCTACCTTAAAGAAATTTCTCTCGACAAGGCGTACGCAATTTCTTTAATGTGGCTTGGTTATACACTCCACTCAATGATTATCTCTCTTGCATATCTTGATACTTAAGTTACTTAGTGAACTTTGTCTTTTGCTTTATAATTTTTGTATTTTTCTTTTTCATGACTCATAATAAGAGAATCTTACTAGGTTTGTAGTCATGGTTCTCTCTTTCTCTTTCCTTCATGATGCCCCTTTTATCCTATTATCAAAGTTTTGAGATCCTAAAGTCAACTGGGGGCTTGGTGTATCTTGCCTCCTCAATGACTTGGTGAAAGTTTTTAATGTGAACCCTTTGTACTTTACTAGGAGTATGATTGATGTCATACTCTTGCTAAAGTTGGGGCTAAATGTAGTGTCCTAAAATTGCACCCTTGTACAATTTTGACTGCATTGGGTCCCTACCTTAGCATTTGCACCCCTTGGACTAACTAAGACCTGATTATGCTCATGCCCCTTATGCATTGCATCATTTTTTTATTTTTTCTATGCGCATGGCCTCTTATCCTAGTCCTAAATAGGGGTAGGACCAGGGCACCACGCACTAGTCCTAATTAGGACCAAGGCACCATGCTCTAGACCCCCCTAATTTGGGCCCCCTTTAAACCCTTTTCCCTATTTCAAATTTGAGCGAGATTCCCCTCTCCGTGTTGGCTCATGTTGGGAAATTAGCAAGTTTTTTGATGGACAAACATAAAAGGAGGGTTTTCCCTCTCATTTGAGTATTCGTTAACAAGAAATCACACATGAGATCAAGCAATCAAACATTCAAGAGCAATTGAGCATTAATCAATCTTCCTTCAAGCCTTGGAGTAGCAATAAAGTCAAGATTTAAGCATTGAAGTAGACAAATTCATCCTACTTTGTTGAAGAATTCATCAAACCCTAATTTTGTGTGGAGACTAACAAAACTTCACAAGGAGGTATATCATTTAGTTTCCAATCATTATTCAAAGTCTCCCTCAAAAGATGTATCTTCCATTACAATAATTTCAATTATCTTTATCTCAATTTGATGGTTAATTCCAAAATTGAGGTTTGACCTAAGGCAAGCCCCTATTCCCAACCTACTTCCCTTTCTTTCTGTGTGCAAGAAATAGGTACGGAGTTGTGATCTTTAAAATAAGCATCATTTGCAGAGACGAATCAACCCTCTTTGGTGTGCAATAAGTTAGGAGGACCAGAGCAACGAGTGCTCTGGTCCCAAAAATTTTGGAGCTTTTTCGGGGATCAGATCTGAATCTGCATATACTGCTCAGATCTAGGTGTGTGTCTTAGTCCTTCATCTATAACTCATTGTTTCCACATATAATTTATCATAATTTTTCAACACTTTATCTTAATTCAACATTTCAACTCACAAAAGAGGGCAAAACAATTCATCCCCCCTTGAATCCAATTAGCATTTAGTCCTTATCATTACTGATTTGTGACTAAATCTATTTGGCTCAACCCTCTTTTGAATGTAATGGCAAATTAGTGGTTTTCATCCCTCTCATGGTGGAAACCCTAATTTTCCACCCATTACACCTGCAAACACTGACAAAGTCAACGCATTCCATAAGTTGATATCTCCAATAGACAACTTAGCGCACAAACAGCAAGGATACTAGTAAAGGTTATGGCTTTACACCTGACAATTGCATTTGCTTGTAGGTTTCTAAACGTATTTTCACCAAATCCATTGTTTGTATCCTGTAACCACTATATTTGGTGAGGCTTTGCGTTTTGATTTTTCATTCTATTTTGGTTTTGGTTTTTTTTGGTTTATAGGATTTTTGTCGTAGTTTTTGTTTTTGTTTTTGTTTTTTTATTTTTCTATTTTTTTATTTATGTTTGTTTTTGTTTTCTTTTGTTTTTTTAATTATTTTTATTTTTATTTTGTTTCATTTTTGTTTTCTTTTTTGTTTTTGTTTTATTCTTTTTGTTTTTGTTTTGTTTTTGTTTTATTTTAAATTAATTTTTCTTATTTAATTTTTGTTTTGTTTTTATTTACTTTTTGTTTGTGTCTTTTATTTTATTTTTGTTTTATTTTATTTAGTTTAACTTTGATTTAAATTTTTTTAGTTAAATGTTTGTGTTGGAATCAATGAACACTGAGAGGGGGGAGTGAATCAGTGTTCTACAATTTTTAACCTTATCGATCTGATCTTTAAATTGCTTAAAGCATATGAAAGAAAGTAAAGTGCAGAAACACAAAGAAAAGAACAACACTATAACACCAAGATTTTTACATGGAAACCCGTTTAAGGGAAAAACCACGATGGGATTCAAACCCACAATATTAGTATACGTTGTTAGAAGTATAAAAATATTACATGAGAGGATTGCACATGCATTCAAGCACACTGCCTAGAGCTCACAACTCATATTACAAATGAGGGCAACAACCTCGGAAGGCTCACTACCTTACAAATGATTGTAAGATATTAAAATGAGATGTGAACTATCAAATAACATCTACAAATGCCTGGATATAGTTCTGGTTAAGTGCAAAACATGTGCTCTTACTCAGTTCTGCAACTCTACTCTGCTTTGATAGTCTATTGTATACCAAGCACAAATATTCACCATGCACACGTGAAATTGTGCACAATCACTCATAAATGTTTTTCACACACCTTTTCAAACTAATTAAATTAACTTCCTTTATATATCAACATTACCAAATTATGAACCATTTTATGTCGGCTTCAAGAATATGCCATAAAAGATGAAACATGTAAATAGGTCAGCTCGAATCCAACTCCAAAGCACATGTGGACCAAATCAAAGTGTCTGCATGCTTCCCATATGATAGCTCATCAACCTTTAATACACAAATAACCACCAAAATCAATCCGCAAGATCTGCAAAATGAATCATCACAGGATACCACAAATATGCAATGTCTGCGAAAAACATGATTACCAAATTTTCTAACTAACATTAAACTTAACACCAGAGGCCATAAAATTGGATCAAGACAGATTACATTACCACAAACCATCTCTGAAATCTGCATAGAAAAATACACAACCAAGATAATCCGCTAAGCAAAACTGTACACTACTAGATATAATGCACTGCTTATTGGACCTCACCGGACTCAATCAATCTCAACTCAATCTATCAGAATGATGAAAATATGAAGTGCGGATACCAAAACTAATATGAGTTGTCATCAATGACAATATCTGGACATGCCTGTAGTGTCTCTTGCCAATAATATCCCCCTTTGGAATTGATGGCCACACTTAGTGAAAAATGACTAAGTGCCAGACCAATAACCAAAATATGTACACCGCAACCAAAATCTGATCAAAAGGATCAAAAGAATAAAAGAACTCCCCCTTAGATCAACATTTTTCACTCACTTACTCTCTCCCTTTGACATCAATGGCAAAGGTAGAGTTCTGGAAACCAAAAATGATATGTACATATTGGCTTATCTCACAAAAATTGAACAATATATACATAGGTGTTCTATAATGTATCTAGATAAGCTACCCAACCTTTCTGCAGATTCTCAAAAATAGTTATAAACACACTAAAAGAATAAGATTGCTTTTCAGTGGTCTTCAGATTTTCTTGTTGATCTTCCTTAAGAGCATTTTGTGCATCTTGAATAGCAGTTGCCATTAAATCCAGCTTAGGAAATATGAGACCCCTTAACTCTCTGACTCTGCTAAACATCCTTTCCTTATCATAGCTCAAACTTTTGATCTTCTCAAGTAGAGATATGACTTGATTTTCATGAATGCTCGATTAATTTTGCAAAGGATTTGTTACTACTTATCAAATTGCCATTAGTTTTTATATTCAAAGTCATACTATATATTATAGTTGGTTAGCATTACCGAATCATGCAATCGGTACACATAGAGAAGTCGGTATGAACAGTCTAGTCGGTTACAGAAGAAAGCAGTCACAGAACGCAGTATTCACCGAGCTGTTTACCGAGTATCTTTTTATGGCTACCGAGTAGTAAAGTTAACACACCGAGTTGATATTCACCGAGTGAAACGTGTTACCAGATACATTGAACCTGGACATGCACATGAAAACGTGTTACAAGATCGAGGCACATCTAACCGTTATTACACTGGAAATTGCACTAGAAGATTGTGTATGATTACAAGGTCAATCTAACCAATGAAATATTTTCTTTAGTTATTCATTTGAGGAATCTTGTTTGTAAGTGTAGCTAGGAATTCAGAAATCATCACAAGCAAATCAAAATACTAATCTAGCTCAATCACGAAAGCTCAAATGCAATGATCAATCCTAAACACACTCAATAAAGACATGAAAGCAAAATATTCAAGATTAAAGCTAAGCAAACCAAATGCAGATCTGAATATCTCCTTCATGTGGCTCCATTGTCCTTCTTTCTTCTTCAAATAGCTTTTGTTTATGGATCTCACCTTCAAGTGCATAAACCTAATGTGAAAGCAAGATTGACAATTAGCTCAAGAGTACTCAAAGCGTGATTGATTCGACAAAGTGATTATTAGATTAGGATTGAAGAAATTCATCCAATTTATAGATAAATTGGAGAAGAGATCAAATTAGCATGAAGAGATTCAAATGGAAATTGCAAATCAAAAATGTCAATTATGACAAATTATGACAAATTTGCACTTTCTATGCAAAAATTGATTGATTGATAATTCATGACAAAAATATGACAAGTTTCTATGTCAAAATTGATTGATTGTCAATTATGACAAATTATGACAAATTGAAATGTCATTCCCATAAAATTAGGAGGAAACTAGGAGAGAATTGAAAATTAGATGAAATAGAAATTAGGAAATTGGAAAATAGGAATTTAAGAAATTAGAAAAATGAGGAAATTAGGAATTAGGAAATTAGAAAATTGGAAAAATTAGGTAAATCAATTAATAATTTGTCATTTATTAATTGATTCACAAAAAGAGGAATAATTAGTTAGCCAATTAAATTAAACATTTAATTGTGACAAGAAGACTTAGGATAAATATATAATTTATTAATCCTAAAGGGAGAAATGACAAACAAGGTTAAATGATTAAATCACGAAACCCTAGAAGATGAATTAACAATGCAAGGATGACAATTAGGTCTTGATGAAAGATAATTGACTCGATCATGATTATGATTAACAAAGGACCAATGTGATAAATGATTTGATTGCTAAATGCACCAATTGACGAGGAACAATGACTAATTGATCCAAATTGACATAACTGAGACAGACAATGATCGATGGCAAGTTGATCACAAAATGATAAAATTGACAAGAGGACAAGGATCGATGACAAAATAGATTGAAAATAACCACGATCGATGACAAATCGATCACCAGATGATAAGATTGATAAGAGGACAAAACCCTAATTAGAATTGACGATGTCCAAAATGATGACAAATGAGCACGCACATTGATGCGACAGGATAAGATCGATCAAAATCATGACTGGAGAGTGTTGTCGACAAGACCAAATTTGAGAGCGAGATAAATAAAGAATGCAGAAGGACTCGATGCTCGCAAATGATAAAGACCAAGTGCGTGACATAGGAGAAAATGTTAATGCGATGCAAAAACCTAAAATAAGGCAATGCGCAAATGTTAAAGTATGATTCCGCAAGCGTTGACCATTTTTAGGTGTCTACATTTTGCCCTTCTTTGAGACAATGCGATTTTAAGCGTTGTTTCAAAGAACAATAATAAAAATGCCCCAGACAATGACAATGACATATGCATGCCCCCTCGAGGAATTGACCAGAAACATCCAGAAAAGAGGCCAAGTGATCGATAAGAATGACAGAACATGATAGGAACAAACAGATTGACAATCGAAGACTGGATGCACAAAGGACAAGCAATTGAAGATGCAAAAGACCATGACCAACATAAGATGGAAGGGGTGCATGTCCATCTATGCATTGATAAAGATCTATAAATGAGGCAAAGAGAATGAAATTTGCTCATTTGCACTAGCCCAAGAAGAGGATTTGTTGCTCTGGAAAAGGACACTTGCAGAGAGATGGTGAACATTCCAAGGGTAGATCACCTTGGAGAATGTGTATGCACATTCAGATGATCGGACGATGCGGGAGCAGCGGTATGTATATCAAAAACCCATGTTTTCAATTTTATGAATTTGACTTGCTTGCGGGACATTACGGGGCCCATAGGGGATGCAGAAAGGGACTCCTGCGCTTGTGTAGGGTGAATCCTATGCTTGTGTAGGGTCTTCTGAACTTGCGTAGGGATACACAGGTGCAGGATGCAGAACACAGGCACAGAAGTGCATTGGCAACCCTAATTTTGGTCAAAACAGCATGCAAATGATCTGAAAAGGGGGGATAAGGGTATGATAGGTCAGAATAGTTGAAAAAAACCCTGATTTGGACATGAAATGAGGAAATGCAACCCATAGGAGCAAACCCTAAAACTGACAAAATATGCCCCAATTGTGATGCAGAGTCGACAGTATCCATTGATCACATGGGAGAACCGACCTGACTGCTTCATGCTACGACATAGACTCAAAAGCATGGATAGAGATACATTAGCAGGACTTAGGATATACTATATCACATTCATGCTTGAGATTAGGGAAAACACAGGACTTCTTACCGCATTGGCAGAGCGATGGCATTCGGAGACCTCTTCATTCCATCTGGCGACTGGAGAGGCGACTGTGACACTAGAGGACATATGGCGTATCCTCCACATTCTAATTCATGGAGAGATGGTAGAGTATGACCCAGTGACAGGGAGAGATGCATTGTGCAGATTATTTGAGTGCGACACAGATGATCTAGATATCGTAGAGAGGGAGATCGGTTGGGAGACCATGGCATCAGAGTATGATCGACGATATGTGGTGATAGTAGTGGTGATAGCATGTCTACTAGGAGGGGATAGATGAGGACATGGATTCCCTATTGGATGGGGAAGAGTGCTAGAGTGGATGGCGACAGAGGGGACGGTCTATGCATGGGGACCATGTGTACTGGCTATGCTATATTTTCAGCTGCATCAGATAGCATATCAGGGAGTGCAGACGTTGAGCTGTGGAGTCACATTGTTACAGGTATGGGCATTTGAGCACATAGCCATATGTCGACCAATTATAGAGAGACATATAGTACCACATCAACCATATGTGTACTGCTATGGGGAGCACTGAGACAGGGTCCTTTTGGATACATATTGTAGTGGCGACACAAGCTAGACAGACTGAGAGAGTTCACATGGAGGCCATATCGTGAGTGCCCTGGATGGTCAGATGATAGTGATGAGCTACCATATTGTAGATAGGAGAGGTACCTGATTGGGTGACCAGTGAATTGCCAAAGAGTGATTGAGATGTACCTACCACAGAGAGTCAGACGACAGTTTGGAGAGAGGCAGGATGTACCTAGGAGGACTGCACACTTTGCCCGATCTCACAGAGAGACGAGTCAGTGGGGGAGTATGATTCAGCCACACATAGCATATGCTGACTTCTCATAGCTACAGCAAAGATAGTAGGATTGGAGATCAGATGTGGAGGACGTCAGGATGACAGAGGAGTATGAGAGATGGTTTGCACGACAGCGGCCAGTGCCATTGACAGATCTTGATATTCCAGTACCGAGGAGACAGGAGGATTTTCCACTCATAGGAGAGGAGGAGGGAGATGATGAGGATGAGGAGGATGAGGGCAGTGATGAGGATGAGGGGGAGGATGAGGACAGAGATGATGAGGGGGATGATGATTATGAGCCAGGTGCAGCCGATCAAGAGTCATTGCAGGATATACCCATAGAGCTGGAGACAACTAGCATAGAGGAGATGGTGATGTGCAAGGCTACCATAGCGAGTCAGCATGATCATATTGCAACATTAGAGAGACAGAATGCCATCTTGAGGATAGAGCATGAGCAATTCAAAGCAGAGATAGCCAGACTTATAGTGGCTTGAGATACAGCAATAGCGCAGGCACAGCGAGAAGAACAGAGAGTCACTGAGTATATTGGGTCGATTAGGGATGCTAGTGCATGTGAGATCGCACAGATGCTAGTAGAGACTAGAGAGGAGATACACCATTGGAGGACACTATATGAGAGTGCAATTCCACCAGAGCAGAGAGCAGCATCATATCGGGCACAATTGAGGATAGAGAGTAGGGCACGCTCTCAGAGGTCAGTGAGCAGCATGGGGGTGAGTGGACCTATGAGACCACCACAGACAGGACTAGGAGGGACATCATCCATGAGACATGGCAGGGATGAGGAGGATAGAGGGAGCACCCAGTGACAGAGGCACGTGCTCTGTATGACAGAGACATATGTAGTTTGACATTTTGTAGTCAGCCTGCAGGCCATACTTAGGACAGACAGTCCAATTTTGTACTCTGATATTATTGTGACATATGATATGGTATGCATCAATATGATGGGATGCAATGTGTTATGACTTATGTTATTTTCCATGTATGAATGACTTATGCACTGTTTATTGTGGAACATGTATGGCTGTATTTTTTTATGTGTTTTCGATGCATTTATAATATGAAATGTATAAAATGCTTGATGTGATGCTCGATGTAATACAAATGTACTAACCAAGTGGATGTAGGATGCAGCATATGTGTTTGGGGAAATTGGAGCACTAGATCGAACTGACTATCCGAACTGACTGAAGAAATGTTTGTAAGAAGAAATGAGACAAAGGACAGTTAGAGACGAAGAAAAACTTGCTTTCAGTAATGCACTTTGTAGGTGAGAACCTTTATTTTAATGTAGCAAAATGGATGCGTAGCATCATGGCATTGAAGGCCAGAGCTGAAATGCAACCCTTTTTTGCAAAAGACAGACACATCGCAGGCAAACAGCAATCACAACAAAAAAAGAAAGGACCATGAACCATCCCAGTCACTCTAAATCACTCAGTGACATCATCAAGCAACATAGGAACATGATCGAAGAGAAATCAATAAAAGATAAGATGCACAAATTCCAATCAAACAAACATCTTGATCTTTAGTGTCAAAAGTTGAAAGTGTTGATAGGACGATCATGTTGTCTGGTTTCAGGACATGCGATACCCTGTCTAAGACAGGACACAGTCTGGTTTCGAGTATACCACACCCTGTATAAGACTCATGATAGTGTGCCAAGGACAAATAAATTTGTGGTTGATTGATATGACAAGTGCAATCAATTTGAATGTCCGGTTTGATTGAAAAGTTCATCTGAGAACACGTGATTTCGTTTAAAGCATAGTGTTGGATTATGTGTCGTTGGATGTATACTCAGTGATCTATCTTATGCACAGAGGGGTTATATTTTTGTTTTGCTTTTCAAGATTTTACAATTTTTTTGTGTTCATTTTTTCAGGACTTTATATGAATTTTTAGTGATTTTTTTTTTCAGGACATATTCAATTTTTTTTTTTTTTTTTTTCAGGACATTATTTGAATTTTTATGATTTTTTGCCCCCAGTGTCTAGCAAGGAAAGGAATATGACAAGTGAATAAATAGGCTTGCTGAAATGATGGTGGATAGAGGGAAGACAAAGGCCCTTTATCATGGAGACAATATGGATGCAATTTTCAAGGGCTATTGCGTGATGGGACAAGAGACTGGATATGACAATGTAAAGCAGTGAAATGGCATGAGGGACATGTCAAGAGGTTTTTGAAACCATGTTTAAATTTTGCGTCCTTATTACAGATCAAGATCAAGGAATGAAAAAGGGTGTAGGGATGGTGATAAGATATGGTTAGGATAAGCAAGACCAATAATGGATAAGGGACATGGAATAAAGGTCGGGATAAGATACGGGATAGTGGCTGAAAGTTGCAATAAGACAGGGAATATGGATGAAAAGTTATAATAAGCAAATGGATAAAGACCAAAAGCCATGATGGACTAAAAGCTGCAAACAAGATGTATGATGCTCATGATGATCCTCAGCCTTGTCAAGATCAAAGGTGGAAAGGGAAAATTAGACAATAGGATATGAAGGGTAATGACAGGGGTTCGACAGGACAATGAAGGGCAATAGGATATGAAGGAGGAAACCTGCCCCCAAGTGTGGTGTGCAAGAAGTTCATAAATTATGCATGATGTCTGTTTGCCAGGTTTTCACCATGGTACTTGCCCAAGGCACCTATTTGCCAGGTTTTCACCAGTGGACAAATTATTTTTGCTTTACTTTTTTCTTTCTTTTTTCTTTCTTTTTTTTTTTTTTTGACTTTTTCAATAGAAGATGGACACATGATAGGGGATGGAAGAAGGACTCAAGCGTCTTATTTTTTAGGTAGTAGCCTTGAAAAAAACTAGACCATGACCTTTAAAAGTATGCTCAAAGATGTTGGTAGGATAAGGACATGGAAAATGAGATGAAACTAAGGCAAGGATTTATGTAAAGGATTGGACCAGAGGGATGGAAGGATGGAAAATATGCATTGGATAATGGATAGGGTGGAAGAACTGTGCTTGAGTGGATATAAATGTTGGCAAGATCAACATTGGCACACACCTTGAGGGGTGATGGACTGATGGAGGAAAAATGGATCTCAAATTGTGAGATTTGGATGGAGGGAAGGCTATGGATTTTGAGACATAAGGGCCCAAAACGGATGAAGAAAGTGATGGAGGAACAAATTTGAGAGGGTTGGATGGAGGAATAGCAACTTTGGATGCCAAGTTGGATGTTTCTTTAGGCTTTTGTGCTTCAAGGAGCCGCTTAGGGATCCACATGGTTTTTGATTTTTCATGCTTTTGTGGTTCCTTTAAGTGCATTGCTTGCATAAGGGATTTAGGAACCCATATATATTTTGACTTTGCTTTATTTTTCTTAGTGGGCCTTTGTGGCCTTTTGGATATTTCTTTTTCTTTATAGATCATATTGTTCTTTGTTTTGACATGTCGATTAGATTGGACATGTTGATCCTTGAATACATGTGGATTGCTAGACTTATGACATTTATACTTGGCATCCAAATTGCTTGGAGGGGGAAAGGAATGCATGGATGGATATGAATGAAATGGAGTTCTTTTGGATTGATGAAATTTACTCAAGGATGTATGCCTTTTCTGACCTTGCATAGAGGATGAAGGGATATAAGGACCTAAGATGGATGGAAGGTATGAAGGGGAAGGTGTATGTTTTGATTTTGATGGAGGGATACCAATGTTTTGAGAGTGAGTTGTGTAGACATGACCCTTAAGATATTCTTTGACATGAAGGGATTCTTGCTTATAGTGATCTACTCCTTTTCCTTTATGAATATGTTGACTTGTAGGATACTCTTTTCTTTGGGAAGAAGACGCGAGTCCATTATGAGGTGGATATGAGATGAGAGAAATAATGAGATCTTGAAGTGGATCGGATTGCACCAAAGTGGAAGAACCCATTATGCATGTCGAGGGTTCATGAACATCTTGCACTGACACG
Source organism: Cryptomeria japonica (assembly GCF_030272615.1). Taxonomy (NCBI): domain Eukaryota; kingdom Viridiplantae; phylum Streptophyta; class Pinopsida; order Cupressales; family Cupressaceae; genus Cryptomeria; species Cryptomeria japonica. The sequence goes on along the minus strand of NC_081410.1, from coordinate 239,598,660 downwards.
TTAGAATCATGAAGGGGATTAGGATCATGAGGGGGACTAGGATTGTGTAGTGGACATGGTTCAATGACAGGCTCTTCAAGAGATGGAATGGGAGAAATAATGGGATCATCAAAAGAAATGCGATCTTGGAGTGTATATGGAGCATTAAGACAAGGAGATGGAGGAACAAAAGGATCTTGTGGAGGATTTAAAGGAATAATTTGATCTTGACAAGGAGGAAGATCATTATAATCCTCTTTAAAGGTGCTTTTCTCTTGACTTTTAATGGGATCATCAGAAAGGATGGAAGGGATATCTTGATCTTTCTTAGGAAGTGGAATGTCAATGGGATTTGAAAGGACATTTTGTTCATGAAATGGAAGGGGATCATTTGGGATTGGATGGATTGGGATATCTTGAGCTTGCTTGGGGAATGGAGTGTCAATAGGACTTTGGATAGGATGGACAAGAATAGGGGAATCATCATGAGTGTCTGGGAACATGGGGTCCTGGTCAACAATTGGATGGGATGATAAGGTTTCAAGATCTTGATCTTGATCTGTTTCAAGACATGTTTTTGCATGCTCTAAATTATCCTCTTGACATGGGGTTGGACTTTGGATATGCATGGAGGATTCTGACAAGGAATCAATGTTTTGGCATGAAGGAAATGCACTTTGAACATTTGTGATGGATTCTGGCAAGGAATCAATGCTTGAACATGAGGAAGAGGGACTTCGAATGGGGTCCTCTAAAATAGGTAATGGCAATAAAGTGCATGGTGGCATTGGGTCTTGTATTTCTGAAACATGACAAGGATGTGCATCATGAATTGGATTATCAATTATGGATAGCCCTTGGATAATTGCATCCTTGGGTGCATTGTTTGATGAGGACAATATAGAAGGTTCTTGTGAAACTTCTAAAGGTGTAGGGATAGATGCCACTGGGGAGTCAATTTGTTTGTGGGGGGATGAGGCATTGCTAGACATAAGTGTATTATCTTGATCTTCCTCAAAGAACTCACTTGGTAGTTTCCTTAAGAGCATTGCAATAAAGCCACCTTTCTTTCGATGTTTTGACATGGTTGTATCTAGAATTTGAACTTGTTTGGCAAGAATTTGGTTTTGATCTAATGTCATGTTTTGATATTGGACTTGGTTCAATTGTTCTGACATGTTTGAAACTTGGGTTGGTGTGTGCTGCAACCTTTGTTTTTGAATGTTTGGTTGTGGTTGTTGACATTGATATTCCACCATTGGTTGAACCATTTGTGGACATTGTATAGTTGGTTGGACATATTGTTGAAATTGGACCAATGGTTGTATTGGTTGTATATGTTGGACAATTGGTTGAACCATTGGTTGTATTGGTTGAAAATCTGATTGATAGTAAACACCTTCTTATTCTTGTTATGGAGGCACATAATGTTGAAATTGATGTTGTCTCTTTTCTTGAAATTGTTTCATCATCTCTATTTGTGAGAGGAGAGCTGGTATGTCTGATCGTTCAAGAAGAGATCTTACATCAATTGGCTCAATCTTTGGATTTTGACCTGGAAATTTTTGAAACATTTTGGACATTTGTGATCTATTCTTCTCAATGTTTTTCACTCTTTGTTCCAAAATCTCCTCTTCTTGAGCTAGTTTCTCCTCTAGTTTTTGTATTTGGAGACTTGTTTCATCATAAAAAGTTTGATCGATATTGCCTTGTTGTTGGGTTGGATATAATTGTGATTGCATTGTCGGATGATATGTCAAACTTTGTTGCATCATTGGTGCTTGGAACCTTGTTTCAATAGACATGTCACTATGCAAATGCAATATTTTTGGGATTTTTCAAAGACAATATATGATATGCAACTAAATGCAAACTAAATGAATGAGAATGCAATCTATGGCAAGAATGCAACCTATGTTTTTGGTTGTTTTTCAATATTTTGACAAACTTTTTGGAATGCAGATCTAAAAGAGACCCTTAGGAAATTGAAATGATGTCTAGACCTCAAAGGACAAAAGGACCAAGTGACAAAAGGACAAATGACAAAGTCTCCCCTATATGCTTGGATACTAAGCTAGGTTTGACCAAATGACAATAATGACATAAAAAGAAAAGGTTTGATAAGGTCTAGACTTCTTAACAATGACTTAGGGTTTATCGAAGATTTGGATTACTCAAGTATGACAAAACCTAGATTTGGCACTATATGCAAAGGGACAATTACTATGCAAATGACCTTAATATGATATGATAATGACCTAAACTTAATGAAGAGACTTAGGGTATGCAAATATGAATGTATGACAATGGTATTACTCTAATGCAAGAGGACACATGCAAATGGATGACCCTTATTGATATGCAAAGGAGTATGACTTAGGTGAAACCTAACCTTGGTACTTGACAATGACTTTGCAAAATGCAAACCTAGGATGAACCTAAATCTAAGTGACATGAATGTTGAGACAAGATTTTGAAAAATGTTTGACAACCATGTTTGAAGATGTTTTGAACTTTGTTGGATGAAATGTTCTTGTGTTTAGCCCTGTTTTGAATCAATTTGTCTTGTTTTTGAAATGAGATACAATTCAACTTTTGACAAGCAAAGAAAACAAGATATTTCAACTTAGACTCAAGACAATCATGCTCATTCACACATTTCTTATGGTAGGCAAGGACATTAGGTACTTGAGAGGTAGACTTGTTATGGGATTCAAGGAGAATACATAGATGCTTGACCCCACGGGCTCCCCTCCACGACACTCACTTCTCAAGGCAGCCAAGCATCAGTCCCCATAGAAATCTCCCCATGGTGAACTTAGTATCTCTTCCATGTATCCGAACTTGTCCTTCTCAAGCAACTAGAAGGATTTTTGGCCTCTAAATACAAGGTGTTTAGTAAGGATTTCTGTTAAGCATTACTCCTTGATGTCACGCAAGCGTGATTGAGACATTAAGCCCACAAAGATACCAAACAAATGTAGTCGCGCAAGCACGATTTAGACCATGAGGTCCTACTTAGATGTTGATATGAGAAAGAGTTCAAGGGTCATCACTTCCCAAGTAACTGCAATTCCCACGTAACCCTTCCTTCAAAGCTTTCGCCCATCAGGTATTTGTTTATAGTGAGTTGGAATGCCAAGGTATTCTATCCATACTCACTTTGGGTCATTCCCTTCTCACGATTATCACTTGCTTGCAAAAGCAAATGGTCAGGAAGGCAGGCCCTCTAAAGGTGACACAGAATCAAAGACATGAGCATGGTATTGAAGATCTGGATTTCTGATCACCCTAAGAAGGATGAGAGAATACTCTCCTACTCCAATGTCAAACTCAACAATTAAATAAAACATAGATTCATTCCATCCTATTTAGAAATCACTAGGTGGCTAAATATTAATTTCAAACACAAAGTTTAGTTGTAGTCCAAGGCAACCTGCAAAACCCAAGTCAGAAGTTTGATATGTTTAGTCTTTGACTATCGAACCTGCACAAAAACATGTTAGTAGTTTCATTTGTTGTCTTTGTCATGCGTATGCCAAGGTTCTGCATAGAGAATCAGTACCAACAAAACCAAAAAAGCAGAAACAGAATGCAAAAGAAAATAATTTGCAAGTGAAAAACACTGTCTTTTACCTCTGTTTCTAGCCCTACACAGGCACAGAATGTCCTTAACACAGGCGCAGAATGTCTGACACAGGTGCAAAATGCTTGACACAGGCACAAAAGTTCCCAGAAAACACTACACTACCCTGTTTCTTGGGTTTTTGACCTGCAAATCATCTCAAAAGCACTCAAAAGCATGGTTAGGGGGTTAGTTCACGTCGGGTTCACCAATTAATATAGCTAGGAATTTGGAAATCATCACAAGTGAATCAAAATACTAATCTAGCTCAATCACGAAAGCTCAAATGCAATGATCAATCCTAAACACACTCAATAAAGACATGAAGCAAAATATTCAAGATTAAAGCTAAGCAAACCAAATGCAGATCTGAATATCTCCTTCATATGGCTCCATTGTCCTTCTTTTTACTTCAAATAGCTTTTGTTTATGGATCTCACCTTCAAGTACATAAACCTAATGTGAAAGCAAGATTGACAATTAGCTCAAGAGTACTCAAAGCGTGATTGATTTGACAAAGTGATTATTAGATTAGGATTGAAGAAATTCATCCAATTTATAGATAAATTGGAGAAAAGATCAAATTAGCATGAAGAGATTCAAATGGAAATTGCAAATCAAAAATGTCAATTATGACAAATTATGACAAATTTGCACTTTCTATGCAAAAATTGGTTGATTGATAATTCATGACAAAAATATGGAAAGTTTCTATGTCAAAATTGATTGATTGTCAATTATGACAAATTATGACAAATTATGACAAATTGAAATGTCATTCCCATAAAATTAGGAGGAAACTAGGAGAGAATTGAAAATTAGATGAAATAGAAATTAGGAAATTGGAAAATAGGAATTTAAGAAATTAGAAAAATGAGGAAATTAGAATTAGGAAAATAGAAAACTGGAAAAATTAGGTAAATCAATTAATAATTTGTCATTTATTAATTGATTCACAAAAAGAGGAATAATTAGTTAGCCAATTAAATTAAACATTTAATTGTGATGAGAAGACTTAGGATAAATAAATAATTTATTAATCCTAAAGGGAGAAATGACAAACAAGGTTAAATGATTAAATCACGAAACCCTAGAAGATGAATTAACAATGCAAGGATGACAATTAGGTCTTGATGAAAGATAATTGACTCGATCATGATTCTGATTAACAAAGGACCAATGTGATAAATGATTTGATTGATAAATGTGCCAATTTATGAGGAACAATGACTAATTGATCCAAATTGACATAATTGAGATAGATAACGATCGATGGCAAGTTGATCACAAAATGACAAAATTGACAAGAGGACAAGGATCGATGACAAAATAGATTGAAAATGACCACGATCGATGACAAATCGATCGCCAGATGATAAGATTGATAAGAGGACAAAACCCTAATTAGGATTGATGATGTCCAAAATGATGACAAATGAGCATGCACATTGATGCGACAAGATAAGATCGATCAAAATCATGACTGGAGAGTGTTGTCGACAAGAACAAATTTGAGAGCGAGATAAATAAAGAATGTAGAAGAAGGACTCGATGCTCACAAATGATAAAGACCAAGTGCGTGATATAGGAGAAAATGTTAATATGATGCAAAAACCTAAAATAAGGCAATGCGCAAATGTTAAAGTATGATTCCGCAAGTGTTGACCATTTTTAGGTGTCTACAGTAAGATTGAAGCAATGAATTAGATCATCGTTTTAAGAGATCTATTTATACAGCATGGATTAAGAACAAGGTGTGTGCATATATGTATGAAGGAAGACTGTTACAGAGACATAGAGAGGTCACCAAGAAGGTTATCAGAGAACAGTCAAAGAACAAAGTAAACAGAAGGGTTTACTGAGTTACAGTATGGGTTATTGAGGTATGCTATAAGCAAGGTAATCTTATTCTGAGCACATAGAATCTGCTATAACATTTCAAATGTAAAGTTGCAGATATTTGTAATGATTTTATTGTAATATTATGAAGTTGAAAGAGAAACCTTTAACAGGGTAAAAGACTCTAACCAAGCCTATAAATTGTAAATCCTCTAACCAGGTGTAGCATTCAGATTAATGTTGTAAAATCCTTTAGCAAGGTAGATCTAACAGATCTTGTTACTCCTAACAGCGTAAGCTATCAGAAATAGCTAAATGTATCTCTAACTGAGAAATCTTTATTATTGCAGTAGTGAAGTTGTGGGTGCCATCCCCACCGTAGTTTTTCTCTCTAACCAAGAGTTTATGTGTAACCAAAATATATGTGTTATGGAGTGAATCATGTATGATTGTTATCTGTTTGTTTTAACTTTATTTTATGTTACTGCACTATTATGTTTATGCATAACAGTAAGGTTATTATTGAAGAAAGGTTTTGGAGTACTGATTCACCCCTCCCCTCTTAGTTTATTAGCTTTCCATATTGGGCCTAACAAGATCAACTAGCTAAGTGATGCTTTCCAACTCATCCTTTAATTTATGGGACTTCTTTTCAAAATCATAGGTAAAACATGAATTATATAGATTACCACCTTCAATTATTACATACTTCATGCTTCTTATATAGTCTTCTAATTTGGATCTATCCTTCAAAATCATCTTCCTCAAAGTGAGAAGCCTTTTGGCACTAAACTCATTTATGACTTTCACCTCTGCAACCTTCTCAAAAGATTCAAAATGGGAACCAACAGAATTAATCAAACTCTTCAAATTGCCATATAGGAAAATAGATGCATCTTTCTAAAATGATGGCATAAGCTTCTCCAAAACACCTAATGCCATTCCCAATAACAAAATATCCTCGGTGTGAGACTTCAATAGATCCTCACTAGCCTTTCCCTGTGCAAAAGATGTAAGTTGAAGTTTTTGAATGGGAGACGAGAAGGAAATATTTATTGGTCCTTGATGATGAATACTAAGAGGGGGGGTGAATTAGTATACCAAAAAATACTAAACTTAAACACTTAAACAGTTTAGCAGTAAACCGGTATAATAGTTTTACTAACAAATTGGTTAACACAAATGCAAACCAAACAGCAAATAAGGCATCCACCCATAGAAGCACAATCACCATAACACAATAGATTTTGACATGGAACCCCAAATGGGAAAAACCATGGTTAGATGAAACTTACAAGTAACTATCTGTAGAATAGTAATCAGACCAGTTAAGGTCATACAATGTTCTCTACCAGAATGTATCTTGTTAGGAATATCAATCTCTATTAGGAGATAAGTCCAATTAAAGACTACCTTGTGAGAGGATTTCAGATCCACAGTTGTGAACCACCTTGTTAGAGGATTTACAAAGGCTTTTCTGGACCTACCCGGTTAAGGGTTTCAGACTTGTCAAAGATGTGAGTAATCAACAAGTGAATGATCTAGCAAATAGCACAATCACCCTGATTAGATCCATGATAGCTCATTGCTAATGCATTTCAGCATTACTTCAGTCTTCAATAAATCGACACTCTCTTACTGCGTACAGACTTGATCTTCTCTTTTAAGATCGCACATATAAAAACTTATCAACCACCAAAAACCCTAGCCAAATCTCTCATCTAAAACCCTAGACATGATGCCCTTAAAAAGGAATCTGATTTCATGTCGGTCCAATAGGATTACATTGCAAGTTCCTAGGTTCATTGCATCTAGACACATTTGGTAACACAACACAAAATCACCATCAAAGTGTCGGTGGATAGTAACTCATCACAAAAATACTGGTTGGTAACTCATTACAAAGTATTACTGGTTCATACAACTTTACCGATTACCGATTGGAAACTCATCACAGAGTAATACCAGTTCAAATATTAAACCGATTACCAGTTGACAAAAATGAAGACTAGGAAAATGATAACTGTCACTTTAGTTCCTTCATTCCTCTTGAGATCCTCGAACCACTTGAGGTCTTCATATCGCTTGAGATTGGAAAACACTTTTTGCAAAATATCGATAGTCTAAAGACTAATACATAATACCGGTTTGGAACAAATACCGGTTGAGCATAACGTATACATACAAAAAGTGATCTCAACGCAGTGTGTGTCCATCAATGACAATCACAACATCATTATCAAAAATGCCAACAATCTCCCCCTTTGGCATTGATGGCAACACTTAGGAAAAATTTTGACATCTAAGTGTTTTACAACAAAAACATACCATAATCAAAATTACTGCCCCTAAGCATATACACTATCCCTTTTGCAGAAAATACAATGTATACTACTCCCTTATAGAGATAAACATGAAAGTATACATAACATGCAGCAAAATTTTAAATACATAATACTACTCCCCCTTTGCCAACAATGACAAAGTTTAGTTGAGTAACCCTTGTTCATATTATCAAAAATAATAAGTGTTTAGGACAATAAAGAGTGAAACTTGTCAAAAACTGATTTATAGTCCTGCATAAATGTCTTCATGGATAAGGACCATGACTCAAATAATGAGGTAGCAACCTCACTTTCTATTTGCATCTAGGATACCTATTCTTCCATGGCGTCCAAGGTACTCATCTCTTGAGTGACTTAAGGCATCCAGATTGAGATAGCATTTCTGAAGTATTTGCAGTCTCGGTAGTAGAACCATTTGAAGTTCCTGCAAATCTCATGTCCAATTTCTGATCTCTAACTCTATTCTTGCACTCTGGAGTTGAAACCGGTGAACGGTTTGCCCATATGTTTTGAAGGAATCATAGGGCGTCTTGAAGGTGCTTATGTATGTCTGAAAATCAAATTGTAGTTTGTCTTTCTGAGCAAGCACATCATCACAGAATAGATGGGGTTGGCATATCTTACTGAGCAGTAGATTCCCCTCATCCATAGCATCTCTTATGTCCTTTTGTGCCTTCTAAAGTTCATTTAACTTCTTCACTAAGGCAGTGTTCAGTGCCTTTTGATGCTTCTTTTGATCATTGGCTTCAGCAACATCTTCCAGGCATTGCACTTGGTCCTCTACAACTATGCATAAGAGTTTCAGTTGAGCTAGAGAGGAATCGGTACTTGGGAGGTTGGTACCAAGAATCAAACTAGTAAGAGTTTCCACCGTAGTTTGAAAAACATCTTGTTCCTTCTTCCTCCTTAGTGCTTCCAGTCACTCTTGGGCAAGCTTAATGCTCTACAGCAGCTCTATTTCATTTGTATATTGGAGGTTAATGGGACTGGTAATATCAGCCGGTTTGGCTTGACTACCGGTTGCCTTTGGGGTCTCCTCTTGTACACTCTTTGCCGCTTCCTCCTTGTCCTTGGCTTTTTTCTTTTCTTCTCCTGCCTTCTTTTGCTCCTCTGCTTCTTTCTTTGTTTTCTCTTCTTCCTTCTTCCTTTCTTCTTTCTTCTCCTCTTCCTTCTTCTTCTTCTCCTCTTCCTATTTCTTCTTCTCCTCTTCCTGCTTCCTCTTCTCCTCTTCTTTTCTCTTCTCCTCTTCCTCTTTTCTCTTTTTCTCCTCTTCTGTTTGTTTCCTCTTCTCTTCCTATTTTCTCTTTTCCTCCTCTTGTTTCTTTTTATCATTCTCCACTTGCTCTCTGTCAGCCTTTTCTTTGTCCTATTTCTCCTTGTCCACTTTTCTCTTTGTCAGCTTTGTCCTTTGTTGCATCCGGGGTGACATTTTCACCATCCAAAGCATCAACGTCAATAGGGTCCATTTGTTCAGTGACTGGTTCTCCTTCACTATTATACACCTCATCCATTTTTTCAATTTCTAGTTCTTGTTCAGCCTTCTTGTTGGCTTCGAACACTTGGTGCAACCTCAGAGCGGCTTTGGCATGAGAGTGGGTATCTTTTACCACTTCGGGGACTTTCCCTTCTAGAAACAAGAGTCTCCTTCTTCTCATGAAGAAGAGGCCTTTATATTTTTCCATAACTTCATAAAGTTCTGAATTAGACACATCAGGAAAATATTGAGCAAATCTTTCCTCTCTTATTTCCTGTTCCTTTTTTATGGCAATGCGCCATTTGTTATCTAAAGAATTTTATAAATAATCTAATGTCACAGACTTAATTTCTAATGGTGACCTATCATTAATACATAAATATTGAATAACTTCTTGTTCTACTTACTCTTTCTCATTGTCATTGAAATCATTAAAATAATCTACTAAATCACTCAGCACTTTTCTCCTAATATTCTTAATTGTCCTTTGATAATGTGTCAATGGTTTGTAAGAGGAAATATCAATATTTACTAGTGCTGATGATGTTGGTTCATTGCTGGTTGTCTTTGTCTTCTTCCTTGTTTGCCTAGTCTTCTTATGTTGTTCTTCAGATTCTGTGTCCTCTAAGTCTGGTGTGTTGCCTTTTGTCTTCCACTTCCTCTCAAATACCTTGGCAGGTGCAACCTCTGGTTTCTTCTTTCCTGGTGACCGCTTGGTCACTTTAGGACTTGCTAAAGTAACTGGTGTCGATACAGATGGCACTTCCTTTCCCTTCTTTACTGAAGGCTCTTCAACCGGTGTAACCCTTTCCAGATAGGTGCCAGTTCTCTTCTTCTTAGGATCAAGTGATGAGGCAAGTAGGGTAGAAGCGTACCCGTCTAGCATATCATACATTACCTCATATCCCATAGGTTCCACCTTTTCTTTTCTAGGCCCAACCGCCTCCATTATACACTCATCTACTCTGATGGTGAAGTAGATGTCCTCCTCATACTTCTTGATAATATCACCAGATATTCTCACCCTTTGGCTCATCTTGCGTCTGAACTCATTAAAGTATTTGTTCATGACTTCAAGATAACTGGTTTCAACTGCTTGAAGACTTTCTCTGATTTGCTTGGTAACCGGTTGGTCAGCAGACCACTGAATATCTCTGACTCCTCAGAAATAGCCTTGGAAGTAGAAGAATAATCTGACCAATAGCTATCCAAATTTAAATTTTAAAGCATTGTCCTGTTTAATTGACTTCAGGTTCACTAGAAGTTGCCTTTGCATACAGGTGCATAAATCAAATGAGGCATCTTCCATGATCATCCTATAGGCGGCATTTACCGCTACAGCAGAGACAGAGTTAATTCTCCTAGCATGGAATGTCCGGTAACCTATCACCATGCAGGCATATTTGACTAGATCGTCCTTGATGGTATTGACGGTCATTCCCCATTGGTTGCTCACAGAACCAGTGAGCTTGGTCATTTCCATCTTAATGATTTTCCTTAAGGCTGGCACATCTCCAACATTACAGAAACTGGTGACGACATGATTCACTTCTGGTGTAATGTCATGTGTCTGCTCTAAATACATTTTGTCACCGTGCACCCTTCTTAGAATGATGCGGATGTGATCATTTGTAAATTCTTCAAGGAAATAGACCGCATTGTGAACCTTCTTCTTTTCCAAGATGTTGTATTCCAGTTTGATCTTCTTGTCCTTCCCACAGAATAAGCTTAACTGAGAATGGATCACTAGAGATCCCAGGTCTTCAATTTTATAGTCAATATAATCTGAAATACCTTCCTCAACTATAACACTAGCGGGTATTTGGGATAGGCCATTATATTTTGCCTTCCGTTGGATGAAATCTACTGAATCAACGGGTGCACTAGAACTAGAGTGTGATGTAGAAGCCATGATAAATAGAGAAAGTCAAAAAATACCTTCGTAAGTCAAGATTTAGGGCTTGCAAATTCCACTTTGCCACACACTACTTCAGTTGTTGGATTACCACTTTGAGTTCTCCCCTTGACCGATTGATATTATCTTCTGATTCTTCTTCAAAGTTTTGAAATCTCTCTGAATCACAAGACAAATCACCTTTTGTCGCTCTGCACTTGAAAACTTCTTCGCTCACAAATTGATAAGTGAAAATGACTTAAAAATTCCTTTTAAACGAATTCTTCACCTACCATAATAAATGCTCCACCATTAGGGCGTAAACCCTAATTTGCCTTTTACCATTTTTGGTCTTCTGTCAATTGACAGGTATCTCATACCAGCTAAGGTCTTTTACAGGTGTAAACCGGGGGTTCAAAACATTTCACCGATTTGTTTCCCCCTAAGCTTTTATGTAGCTTAGTTTGTCGGTTCGGAGATTTCCACACCAAGTGCAAAAACCGGTTCTTCTTGAGACACTTCTTCTAACTTCTTTTTCCAAGTTTTCTTCATATCTGCTTGAACAATTTCAACATCAATCTTTCCTTCTAGAGTGACCGGTATATCATCTGATATATTCTTTCTCATTCTACAGAATCTTGTTGTGTGACCCAATTTTTTACAATGATAGAAAACCATTCCAGGTGCTCTCCAAGGTCCATTATTCATGTTTTCATTCTTCCTTCTATATGTTGCAGCAGTGTGACCATTACCATGACAGATCAAATAGGTTGCTCTCCATCTAGTTGCCGCTTGATAGCCATGGCTACTTGACTAATGATTATAGGTCTTAAACCGGTTTGGATTCTGGTTCCTAGAGGGTTCAGGAAAAACTCCTTGACTCCTTTGAGGATACCTTCTGGTGTTGTACATGACAGACCTGCATTCAAATGCTTTATGCCCAAACTTGTTGCATGCATAACAATTTCCATTGAATCTATTGGATCTAGGCTTATTGTTTAGAAAGTAAGGAAAGTTATTGTAAGCCTTATTTCTACATACATTAGCAGTATGTCCTTCCTTGAGACAATTAAAGCAAACAGGTTTGAACTTTTTCTTACCTTTATCCTTTGATATCGGTTGCTTCTTTGATGCTACATCTTTTTCTCTAGAGGTCTCACCTTCCTCATACCCAGAGAAACCAAGTCCATTAGTATTCTTTACCAGTTTAGCTAATTCAAGCTTTTGTTCTAACTTAGCAGCACTCTGATTGAATTTGGCAAGTATCTCTTTTGATTCAGTGAGTTCCTTGGTAATAGCAGCATTGGACTCCTTCAAGGTTGCATTCTCAGAAATAGCCAAGTTTAGTTCACCTTGCATTTCTTCTTTTTCCATTTTACTCTCTTGGAGATGAGCAGTAAGTGCACTGATTTCTTGCTTTAGCTTGGAGATCTCATGATCTTTGTCTTTTACCAGATCTTCAGCTTTTCTCTAGTTCTCAAGCTCTTGACACATCCTGATAGTTAGTCCTTCAAGTTCCCTTCTTAGGTTGGCATTAGACTCATTCAGTTTTTCAACTTCTTCAACTAGGGCTTCCATGTTCGCTTCATCAGAGGAACAGTTTTTTAGATTTTGACATGGAAACCCAAATGGGAAAAACCATGGTGAGATGAAACTCACAAGTAACTATCTGCAAAATAGTAACCAGACCGGTTAAGGTCAAACTGGTTAAGGTCATACAATGTTCTTTACCAGAACAGATCCTATTAGGAATCTCAATCTCTGTTAGGAGATAAGTCCTATTAAAGACTACCTTGTGAGAGGATTTCAAATCCACAGTTGTGAACCACCTTGTTAGAGGATTTACAAAGGATTTTTTGGGCCTACCCGGTTAAGGGTTTCGGACTTGTCAAAGATGTGAGTAATCAACAAGTGAATGATCTAGCAAATAGCACAGTTAGCTTGATTAGATCCATGATAGCTCATTGCTAATGCATTTCAGCATTACTTCAGTCTTCAATAAATTGACACTCTGTTACTGCGTACAGACTTGATCTTCTCTTTTAAGATCGCATATACAAAAACTTATCAACCACCAAAAACCCTAACCAACTCTCTCATCTAAAACCCTAGACATGATGTCCTTAAAAAGGAATCTGATTTCATGTCGGTCCAATAGGATTACATTGCAAGTTCCTAGGTTCATTGCATCTAGACACATTTGGTAACATGGCACAAAATCACCATCAAAGTGTTGGTGGATGGTAACTCATCACAAAAATACCGGTTGGTAACTCATCACAGAGTATTACCGATACATACAACTTTACCTATTACCAGTTGGAAACTCATCACAGAGTAATACCGGTTCAAATATTAAACCGATTATCGGTTGACAAAAATGAAGACTGGGAAAATGATAACTGCCACTTTAGTTCCTTCGTTCCACTTGAGATCCTTGAACTGCTTGAGGTCTTCATATCGCTTGAGATCGGAAAACACTTTCTGCAAAACACTGATAGTCTAAAGACTAATACATAATACCGGTTTGGAACAAATACCGGTTGAGCATAACTTATACATACAAAAAATGATCTTAAGGAAAGTGTGTGTCCATCAATGACAATCACAACATCATTATCAAAAATGACAACACTTTAATGAATTCAAGATCATCTATTATTTTTCCCTTTGTTTCCTCAATAGTGTCTCTTGCTTCGGGCTTAACTTCAACTTCACCTCTGGCCAACACCTTATCTAATTCAACATTCTCTGTAGGTGCTTTCAGATCATCTACCAGAGGAATCTCAGACATATCTCCTACATTGACTCATGTACTCACTAATTTGTCTGCAGCTTCCTCCACCTTATCCTCTCCCGGTTTGACTAACTGAACATCCAGAACTTCAATTTGTACTTTCAGAATGCAAGTATCATCCTGTGTTTGCATTTCTGGAATGGTGTCATCTTTCACCGGATTCACTTCATATTGGTTCTCAATCAAAATTTTCTTCAAAATTATCTCAATTTCCTGAGCTATCTCATCAACCTTCCTAAACATAATCTTTTTAACTCATTTTTTGCTTTTAAACTTATATTATTTTCTATCTTGAGAATTCTATCAACTTTTGCCTTAAAAATTACTGAGCATAGGTTAACTAATACATATTCTCTTAGTCTCTCATCTTCTTTATTAGTTGTATGCCTTCTAGCATCCAAAATTTTGTATAGACCCTTCAGAATCATTGATGATAACTCTATTAAGGCTTTACTGTACACATTCATATACTCTACTACATCTTCCAATGTCCTCTTCCCATTGTCATCACAATTCTCATAGCATTCAGATAGATGTTTCAAATTTCCTTCCTTAACAACTGAATTGACGGTGTCGACTTGAATTTCATCTTCAAAATACTACCTGCAACATGTTAGTTTCACAAAATACAAGGGAAATGCTACACAAAATCCAAACTCAACCAATGAAACTACATGAAATGAATATTAAAATAAAAACATTATTTTTACCTTCATGATTTAAGTCTCATTGTGTCCTAACTCCACTCTTCCTGGTTGTAGATGATGTGCTCTTAGACAAGCACTGATAGCTTCCAAGATGGCATATGAAGAATGGACTGATAATTGATAGTTAATTGATACTATGATGTGCAATGCAAATGATTTAAAGTTAAATGATTATGCTAAATGAGAAATAATAAAATTCTAATTGCTTCAAGATTAAAACTCATAGATGCATAAGTTTACTCAAATTGTTAACTTGAAAACTCTCTTGAAGACTAACTCTTTCTCAACTCAAACTCCCACATTTATAGACTTTGAGAGGATAAGATGATGTGTCCTAGATCAACGGTCATGATCAGATCTGCAAATTTGGATGGCTATGAGCAAAGGTGAAGATTGAGAGAAAGGGGGAAGGAGAAGACACATGTCACTCATCTCACCTTGACTGGGGGAATCTAGGGATGGTTGGAGAAGATTTAGGCATGAGAGGACAAGTGAACTCGAGTCCTTCCTAAGATGTAGGGATGTTGGAGAGAATATAGAAGAAGGTTAAGAAATGTGTGTGCGTACATAATATTTCATTTATTTTGGAAGTTGAAGATAAGTGGCTAATAAATGTTTTATTTATTTTAATTTTGTTGAATTAATTTAGCCACATGATTGATGAGTTGGCAAAGGAAAGATGAAGTGGAGATGGAAGGTGAGTTGGAAAAGGGATTAAATAACTAAACAATTATTTAATATTTGAGACTATAGGATAGAAGAATAATCATTAAATATTAGATATTTACTTGATTTGAAGGAATAATGAAATATTAGATATTTAATTAATTGATTAGAGGAAAAGGATAAATGAATTAATTAATAAAATGTTTCAATTAAATTAATTAATAAAAGGACATGAAATTAATTAAATAAATTAATCTTTTCAAATTAACTATTTAATAGAAGAATAAATATTAAATAAATAAAAAATGATACATTTAGGCCCCTCTTTGAAATGATGTCGAGACAACATTGTTTCAAAGATTAAATCAAGTCTTGATAATATCCCTGATGGAGATAAAAATCCTAATTGTGTGCCCCCTTGAGAGATTGATCATGAAATTGTTGAAAAATTTGGATTGAATGATTGATCTCACGATAATTGATTGAGATTTCTGCAACTTTGGTTGATGAAAATGTGCTCTCTTTGATTATTTTGATATTTTGCTTGATTTGATGATTGATAGAGTTTGGTTGACCTCATGATAGATGAGGGTCAATGATATAAACTCAAAGATTTGATGATCTGATAGGATAGAGTTTGATTGACTTCATGATTGATGAATGCTAATGATGTAAACTCAAGATTGGATAGACTAGATGTTTAACCTCATGATTAATGAGCGTCACTAATATGTGGTCAAAGAGATTGATAGAAATCTCAAGTGAGAAATTAGGATAGCTGATTGATTGATCAAAGAAATTGATTGGATCAAGAACTGACATTTTGTTGATATCATGTTACAAGAGGATCTAGATGTATTGATTCATCCAAGGAGAGCAGGAGGATCAGTGAGGCCTGCAACATCTAAAAAGAGTGGTGCTCTTCGTACTAGTTGACATATTGATATGAGACATTGATTTGTATCATGGGACATTGTATTTTATTGATTATTTCTTTGATATCATTGTATACTTGGACTTTTTTATTATTTTATGATGATATGCATACATGGACTCTATATGATGCAACGGAAAATGTTGGTGGTGGATGCAAATGGAAATAATTGCTAACTTAAATTATGCAAATGAATGATTGATTTTATTTTATTTTTGATGTGTATATAATTATTTTGAAATGCAAATGATTGATATGAAATGTTTTTTATTCTTATATGCAATGCTTATAATGATTATGAATCTAAATGCAAAAATACAACTAAATGACTTTAATGGATAAAAAGAACTACAATGATAATGATCCTAATTCAAATAATAATGATGATATACTACATGATTAATGAAATGCACTTAATGGAATGCAAACTAATGCAATGATTGAATGCAACTAGATAAAATGAATGATGGTTGAAATGATTCTAAACATGAATGCACCTACAATGATCAAATGCAAATTGTTTTTGTTTGTCCAAGTATACTCAATCTTTATTTATGATCGTTTATCTTTGAATGAAATGAAATATTTATAACACAACTGATTATGAATACTTATAATGCAGATGAATAATGAGCTAATCTAAAAAATGAGCTAACTAAAATGATACTTCCATTCTTCATATGTTGTCTTGTAACAGTGCTTGATTTCATCATTGAGCTTTAAAATATTGTAAGAAAATACAAGCAACTTGACATAAAGATCCAAGCTGACCCAAGTATTTCTTACATGGATTTTGATATAGAAATTTAATACAAGTAACATGATATAGTGAACCAAGTTGACCTAAGTATTTCTTGCAGAACAGACAAGGATTATCTCCTTTCATGCATGAATCGGAACGTCCTCCTTGATATTTTGTTGATCATATCCTTAGACAAGTGCATACCTTAATAAGAGATAAACCATAGACAGTAATCAAAGAAAAATAATCATGCTCCATCAAAGCTTCTCTAGTCATGGACATCCTTGAGTTGCATAGAGTACATGATTAACAATAAAATCAAGATATAAACACTGAATCTTGTATGTCATTCACATGTTCTCATGGTCATTAACTGATATAATCATCTTGATGAATGATCATTGATAATATTTCATTACTTCTTGGTTGATTGTTCATTTTGAGTTTCATGATTTAGTTGTTACAAATTGCCTTGATCTTTGTTTGTTGCCTTGTTACCTATTTCAAAACCCTAGGTGTTTTTTATTTTTCTAGATTTCTAAATGTTTTGGATTTTCAAAGATTCAAAAGATCACCTTAGCAAAAGGAATTATGATTTTTCCCCCAGTGGAAACAAAAATTTATTATGGATGTATGAAGAATGATCCAAATCCATGGTGGGATTCAAATGCAGATATGATTGATTCTGATAAAATTTAAGATAGTGACTACGACAAGTGTGTCAAAGATTGATAAATGTTGGTAAGCTGCATATATTCTACTAAATGGTTCATAGCAATGGATATGAAAGATGAAATGGAAGCAATAGATGTGATAGGATGGAGTGGATAGGTGCGCAAAGTGATCTCATAGATGGAAGAACTCACTTTTAGATAGCGCCTATTTACCAGGTTTTCACTATATCTATATTTATTGCATTTTTTCTATATTTTGATTTTTTTCTCTGTTTTCACTATTGTACGTTCTTTTTTTTTAGGGATTTTCTTCTTTTTTTTTATTTTTACTGATTTCTTCAGGACTTTATATGTTTTTTATTGATTTTTCCAAGACTTTAAATCTCAAGCATAGAATTTATTGAGATGGATGGAATTGATAGGTTCATCAAACCAATCACCTTCAGGAGTAGATAACTTGTATGCTCCTGATCCATATGCTACTACTATGACAAGAGGACTTAGCCAATTTGGTTTAAATTTACCCTTCTTTTCTCAGTCTTGCTGATTTATCGGATTCTCCCTTAGAACTATATCTCCAATCTGAAAAATGTGTGTCTTGACTCTATGATTATAACTTCTTCTCATTCTCTATTGATATGCTTTCAAATGATCTGTTGCATTTTGGTGATGTTCTTGAATTAGCTCAATTTATTGAAGTCTAGAGACTCGTTCTTCTTCTTCTGGTGTAAGACCTTTCAAGGAAACTCATAGAGAAGATATCTCTACTTCTATTGATAATATGGCTTCTGATCCATAGACTAAGCAATATGGATTTTCCCCTGTTGGTGTGCGGATGTTGGTTCGGTATGCCTAAAGAGCAGGATTTAGCTAAATGTGCCAGTCTTTTCGAGCTTCATTAATTCTTTCTTCAAGATTTTCAACATAGTCTTGTTTGATGCCTCAGTATGACCATTTCCTTGTGGATAATACGGTGTAGAAAACCTATGTTGGATATGGAATCATTCACATAATTCCTTCACATCTTGATTCTTAAATGGTTATCCATTATCAATGATAATGGTCATAGGAACTCCATAGCGATAGATTATATAATTCAAGATGAATGATGATATTTGTTTTCCTGACACTTTTGTCAAAGGTACTACTTCAATCCATTTAGTGAAATATTCAGTAGCAGTCATAATGAACTTATGTCCATTAGAGGATGAACGATTTATCTTACCTACCTAATCAAGGCCTCATTGAGAAAATGACCATGATCTTGTTATAGAATGCAATTCTTGTGTTGGTGCATGGATGAGATTCCCATGGATCTAGCATTGTTTGCATTTCTTGGCATATGTGAATGAATCTCTCTCCATAGTAGGCCAATAGTAATCCATATGAAGAAGTTTCTTAGCCAATGTTAATCCACTTGAGTGTGTGCCATAAATACCTACGTGAACTTCATTAAGAACTTTCTTAGATTCTTCTTGTTTGAGACATCTCAATAAAGTGCTATCTAGACCTCTCTATATAAGGTATTAGCAATAATAGTATAGCGGGATGATTGACGGATAAAATTTCTTCTCTTATTGCAGGATAGGTCAGGAGGAAGGATATTCTCTTTTAAGTATTGATAAGTTTGGTCATATAAGGATTGATGAGTTCCCGATATATGGAAAATCATGTAGGTATGATAGGATTGAATGGTAGGGGTTAAGATATCTTCCACCAGGAACTCATAATGTTGTTGATTTTCCTGATCCTGCAAGATAGATGCTATTGTATCCATGGCATCTGCTGCTTTATTCTCATTTCTTGGGATCTGAGTGAATGATACTTCTTCAAAGTGTTATTTAAACTCTTCTACCAACTGTTTGTAGGGCATGAGCTTGTCATCCTTAGTTTGATAATCATTATTTATTTGGTTGATGATAAGCTCTGAATCACCATAGACATGTAACTCCTTGATATTCCATTCAATAGCCATTTTGAGCCCAAGCCCAATAGTCAATGCTTAATATTCTGGAGTATTGTTTGTGTATGGAAACTATAGTCTATACGATTTTGGAATTGTGTGTCCCTAAGGTGTGATGAACAAAATTCACATGCCTAATCCATATTGTGTATAAGAACCATCAAAATACAACTCCCAAAATTTTGTACTTATTCTCAGAATGTCTGCATCATAAAATTCAATGTGCATGGATATGTATAATGACCTATCCTTTAATAGCTTTTCGATCAACATATTCTATATCAAACTCACTTAGTACCATAACCCACTTTGCCAGTCTGCCTGTCAAAGTTGACTTGTTCAGCAAATACTTTAGTGGATCTATTTTTGCTATCAATTTCATAAAGTGAGTCAGCATATTATGTCACAGCTTCTGAGTTGCAAATACAACTGCTAGGCATGTCTTCTCTATTGATGTATAATTCAATTCATAGCTGACAAGTGCTCTACTAATGTAATAGACTACTCTTTCTTTACCTTCTTCATCATGTTGTGCTAACAGAGCTCCTAGTGATACATTTGTTGTTGAGATATAAAGCAACAATGGTTTCCCTTTTTTTTGGTGATACAAGTACTAGAGGATTCATGAGATAGTCTTTGATTTGCATAAAAGAGTCTTCACACTTCTGATCCCATTTTAATGGAACATTCTTGTGTAAAAGATGATTGAATGGATGACATCTATCTGCTAATTGAGAGACAAATCTTCTGATTGATTTCAATCTTCCTTGTAAAGAATGTAATTGACTTATATTCCTAGGTGACTCCATTTCCATGATAGCTTTGACCTTTTCTAGATCTATTTCAATTCCATGAGCTGATATAATGTACCCAAGCATTTTTCCAAAGGTTACTCCAAATGCACATTTATTTGGATTTAATCTTAACTGATATCTTTCAAGCCTATCAAAGATCTTTCCCAAGATGTTCAAATGTTCTTTTCTTGTATGAGATTTTGCAAGTATATCATCTACATAATATTCCATAAATGTATGCATCATATCATGAAAAAATGTTGTCATATCTCTTTGATAAGTTGTTCCTGCATTCTTAAGCCCAAATGTCATAACATTCCAGCAGTAAGTATCCCATGCACAGGTGAATGTTGTATTTTCTTGATCTTCAGGGGCAATTTTTATTTGATTGTATCCTAAGAATCCATCCATTAATGAAAACATCTCATGTCCTGCTGATAAATCCACAAATATATCAATGTTGGGTAGTGGGAAATCATCTTTGGGACATGCCTTGTTCAAATCTCTGAAATTGGTGCAGACTCTTATGCTTTTATCTAGCTTTGACACTGGCACAATGCTTGAAACCCATTTTGGATGGGCAACGGGTCTTATAAAACCCACATCCAATAGTTTCTTTAGCTCAACTTTTACAAGGAGAGCGATGTGTGGATGCATCTTCCTTAGCTTTTGTTTAACTAGTTTTTCTTTTAGATCCACATTGAGATGATGCACGATAAGATCTAAATTAAGTCCTGGCATGTCTGCATAGGACCAAGAAAAATCTATTTGTCTTTGTCTAAATAATTCTATGTATTCTTTCATCTCTTCATCTGATAATGATGCAGCGGGATGAAGTATATTGGGATCTTTTGGTGTGCCAATATTTATTGCTTATGTTGGCTCTATTAGAATAGCAGATTTGTCCTGAAAATATGCAGGGAGGATGTCAAACTTTCCATCTTTTGGCACCTCAAAGAGGTTTTCACCATCAGATACGTCCTTTATTTTTCCTTTTGATTGATCTAGCGTTGCCATGAAATGGTTTTCAACACTAGGTCTTTTTCCTTGATTTATTTCAATTTTGCGACTAGAAAGTTTGGCATTCTCCTGACTACAAGAAACATTACTTGATTCCGCGATGGAAGATATCTTAGGTGTTATGGGTTTGACAGCATTAAGATACACAGCTAAGTCATGGTCATTGGAAAAGACATCCAATTTAGGTTTTTCTAGGTTATCCCGATCAATTAGTTCTGGATGAAGAAAGGGTAAGTCATAGTCATCATCATTGTTACTTGCTTCAAGGTTCATGACATAATAGTCATAATTTTGTGTAGAGTAGGTAATGACATAAACAGAACATTCTTGAGGATAGTCTCTCCCAAGTGTTCTCCAATCAGTTCTAACAAAATCAGTATTGGTATTTTGTAGTTCACACTCAAGTAACTCTTCATCTGACGTTTGTCCCTCAAACGAATGAATTATATCAACACACACATCTTTAACACTACAAGTTCCTTCTTAATTAATTTCAATAGATTCATTTTTATTTTGAAGTTGACATACTTGTGCACATGATATAAAGGATTATTTTTCTATTTTATGTCTTCTCTCGAACTCAACTTCTTATGGACTAATAGTCAATCATGCTTGACTATCTCTTAGTTCTTCCATGGTTCTTCCATACCTTGGTACATCTTGCTCATCATTTGATAGAAATTTGATATTTCTTGATGCTTTATCAATAACTGTTTGTGCTTCTTGTGGTGTTACTTCTTGGTCTTTTTCATCCTCTTTATTTTGTTGTCTTGTATATGCCTCTTTTCTCTGGATTCTGAGTTCTTCTTGTCTTCTTTCTAACTCTATCTTTTATTTTGTAAAAGACAAGTCTTCACTTGTGATAGCTTCTTTCTCTTCATTCTTTTCTTCACTTGATACACTAGATGATACATCTGGACCCCATTCATAGTCATTTGAATCTATCTCTGAACCATTGTCTAGGATTACACCACTGTACCATACAAGAATATTGTATGGTGCAAATAGTTCTCTGATTTCGGCCATCTCTTCTTTCACTACTTCTGGAATATCTTGCTCAGATTTAGCACTTTCTCGTATTCCTTGAACTTTTTACAAGATTCTTCTTATCTTTTGATTGCAAGTTCTTCCTGTTGTTTCTCATATTCTTCTTGTTTTTTCTTATTGGCTACTATTTATGTTGCTTGATGTAGCTTTTCTTGCCATTGTTCTTCTTTAGGGACTGATTTCTTTCTCCACTTTGGCTATTGATAATTATGTTGTTTTTTATTTGATTTTGGATAGCCAAGTACTGATTTATCTTCTTTAGATTGCAAGTGAGGACAAATAGGTTCTGAAATACCATCTTGTCGCTTACCAATTGGTCCTTTTCCTTCATATCTCATTTTTTGCATGATCTTATAACCATAGCCATATTTCTCTATGGGAATATTGACTTCTACAGCTATTTCTATAGTTTCATTTTCATCTTTGTACAACCAACCAAGAATGTCCTTGTCTTCAGTTTCTTCTGCAAGTGTTCCAGCTCTAACAAATGCTCCATTAAACATTTCTTTTGATTTTTATAAGATCTGTGGTTGAACATTTGTAGGCATTCCATATGATTTAGGTGTAAGTGACAAGTTATGTAAGGAATATTTTCCCATTTCTTCATCATTTAATTTGAGCTTTTTCTCAAAGGTTTCCCATAACTTTTCTTGAATTTCTTTGGTAGGATATACTGATTCTCTCTTATTTGGAACTATTGTATCTTGTGTTGGCTTCATATTATTGCAATATTGGTTGGAGTCTACAATTATAGTGACCTCTTGTCCCTCATGAGGAAACTTTACACATTGGTGATATGTAGAAGGAATTTCTTGCATGTTGTGAATCCATGGCCTTCCCAGAAGAATGTTATAAGAGAGGTTCAAATCTAAAACCTGACATAATGTATTCTTTTCCACAAGTCCTATTTTGATTGGTAACAACATAGTCCCTTTAGAAGAATGCTCTTCTTCATCATAAGCCTTAATGGTTATTTTCTTCTTTGGATCTACTGCATTTTCTGAATATCTCAAAGCCTTTATTAAACTTAATGCACAAATATTTAAGCTAGCTCCACCATCTATGAGTACGTGTTTGACATGAGTTTTGTGAATGGTGACTTCAACATGTAAGGGATCATTGTGAGGATGTTGCAAGGATGCATCATCATTTTCAGAAAATGATAAGCAACGAGGGGCTATAAGGTGTCCCACCATGTTTTGGAACTGATCTACATCCAATTCTTTTGAAACTATTGTTTCCGTTAGAGATTTTTCCAAAATTTCCTTATGCATAGGTGAAAATTTGAGAAGTTCCAAAATTGATATTTGAAAAGGTACTCTTTGCAATTGTTCCACTAATTTATATTGTCGTGAAGTGGATGTTGATTCATTTGTTATACCTAGAAATGTGACCTTCGCTTTGCTTCTCGTGATGGCATTGATTTGTTCTGAAGGTGTGTTATCTTTAACAATGATGACATTTACCACATCATCATATGTATAAGTGTAGTTCACTTTGGCTTTGCCTTTGTCATCTTTTGATTTAGATTGTTCACCTTTTTCATAGTTTGGAAGTGGAGTTTTGAATACTAGATGTGATTCATTTGTCTTATGACTATCCACTGTGATAGTTCCGTTATCGATCAAATCCTGGATAAGGTATTTCAATCTTTGACAATCATTAGTTTGGTGTCCTTTATTTTGATGGTAATTGCAAAAAAGATTGTCGTTCCACCAATTAGGTTTGACTTGTGGTTCATAACTTCTTGCTTCTTGTAAAATAATCAGTTTGTTTGCAAGAAGAGTTTTCAAAGTTGATTCCAAGGGTTCTCCAATGTTTGTGAATTTCCTGCGAGGATTGGAGAAGAAAGACTTGGATTTATTGTTTTCTTGATTGTTATTTTCTTGGGATTTGACTCGATAGATTAAAGATTGGTTGTTGTTTTGTAACGTTATTGTCATCATTTCCTCCATTGATGACATTCCTATTCTTTGACCAAAACTTGGGTTTGTCATTGTTGTTGTTGTTGTGGTTGTTATTGTAGGAATTATTGTAAAGCTTTAGCTCTCCTTTCTTTACCATTGCATCTTCTATTTTTAAACCATTCTCAATCATCTTGATGAAAGGAGGACATTGCATTTTTAGATGATAACTCATTTCACTGATAAGATTATCACTAAATATGTCCATTTTTTCTTGATCGGGTACATCTCTTGGATACCTATTGAACATTCACTTCCATCGTTGTAAGAAGATCATGAAAGATTCACCATTCTTTTGTTTAACATTGCATAAATCTAGCATTGTTATCTCATTTCTTACATTGTAGGAGTATTGTGAAATAAACCTATTCACGAGTTCTTCAAAAGATTTGATTACAGATGGTAATGTTGAGAACCATTCCATTGATTGTCCATTTATACTTCGAGGGAATAGACGTATCAGGTAAGTTTCATCATGTACAAATTCCATACTCATAGTACAAAATTCCCTAATGTGATCTTGAGGATCAAATTTCCCATCATATTTATCATATTTAGGGATTTTGCAATGCTATGGAAATGGTATCATATTCAAACTTTTGTCAAAAGGATACGGATAGATATCTTCCAATGAATACTTCTTGGAACTTGTTCCATTCTGAATATCTTGCATTTGTTGTTGTAGAGTTTGCATTTGATGAGTGAGATTTAACAATGAATTATCCATACGGTTTCTCTTTGTCTCTTCATAAGTTCTTCTATCACTACGATCTCTTCTTGTGTCATCATGTTCTTTTCTTGTTCTATCTCCCCTTGTTTCTTTATGGTTTTCTTTGTTTATATCTTCGTTATTTGGATCATCTATGTTTAGAGTGTTGCTTGTCTCCGCATCTTGTTTCAAGCCTTCTATGTTAAAGCCTTGTGGCAATTTAGCTCCTGATTTTGCCAACATCAAAAGATATTTTTCTTTTTTCTTCGCTAATATTTTTTTCATTAGTCTATCAAATTTGAAATCTTGCTCAACATCTCTAATGGTGTTATTGACTACTTCTTCATCAATAGTCGTATACCCAAAATTTTGGAATGTTGAATTATCTTCTTCTTCCATTTGTTTTTGTTGTTTTCTGAGTTGTTCGTATTCAACTCTAGTCCAAATTGGCTTGTGATTGTTTCAAAATTTTTCAAGTTTTGACCTTCTAAAAATAATTCAAAAGGTGATTATTGGTTTAGGAAGGTATGCTTTGTTGATTTTACCACTATTGTTGGTTCGTTGTGATAAAGCGTCTCTTTTTTGAAAGCACGTCCTTGAAAAATTTATCCATCAAATTTTGTCTCGCAACCACGTAAATAGTGATGAAAATGGTGTAGGAATGTCTTATGTTTTAATAAGATATTGCGATTGATATACAAGAATCTTATCCTCTTCTAAGTAGCTTTATAACTAGGCTATATTTTCTTAAGGCGATACTTAAAAGTCATATAAGCATATGATAGTTTACAAGTTTGCTTGATTCCAATGTGAGTGCAATTCTTATTTTGATATAACCTAGGTTCAAAATAGGAAAGATATATCCAAGGTAATGAACGCAAGGTGGATTGATCAAGTTTTGTGAAAGAGGATTTGATATATCTTGATGAGAAACTGATAATGATATTGATGTTTTGCACTTAAGATGTTTGAATCACTAGCTTGTTGATATGTTTTATGCTTATGGAAACCTTTTGGAAAAAAGATGTGTGATAGTTTAAAGACAACTCTACTCAAGAAGTGTTTTGATACTGACTTTGAAATTTTGATTTGATATGCTTTGGTCTCAGATGTGAGAAAGCATTTGTGCTAACTTTTGGTCAAAAAAACTAACTTTTTTGGGACAAATGCGCTATTTTGTTGCTTGAAAGCGCTGCTCTGACTATGTTTCAAGGATTTCTTTTTTCAATTTTTCCAACAAGTTGTTGGATTTTGGCTCATTTTTACATGATGATTTTCTTCAATTTTTTACCATTCTGAGCATGTTATAGACATAGAAGACACAATGTTTGAAAAACAAAATGCACAAGCAAGTACGAATACCTATGGCAGGCTGAGACAATAATTGTTGAATCTCACATGGGGTTTCTCCCAAGGCTACGCTATTCAAAGCAGATATTTAGATGCTTAACCCCACTGACTCCACCCTCGGCACTCACTTATCCGAGGCAGCCAAGCACCACTTTCAATGAAAACTACCCATGGCAAACTTTATATCTCTACTAAGAATCGTATGTGTGTGAGTTGCTTCAGAGGTTCGACCTCCTGCGCCAACAATTAGAAGGATTTTGGCAACTAGTACAAGTGGTTTTTAGTAAAGGCTTCCGGTCATGTGGCCATACATGTGGCACTTTCAGCTCTATAAATACAGAAGGTTCCCAACCTATAGAGGTTACGCTCCATAGGGTTTATGGGGAAACATAGTGTCGGTATGAACTTATCAAAACATGTTGCTTGTGAATTTCATCACAAACACGATTTATTTAGAGTGGATCAGAAGGACTCGGTATTAGCCCGTTTCCACTTTGGGTCGTTCCCCTCTCACTGGGCCCTCAAGGCAACTCAGGAAGGAAGGCCCTCTAAAGGTTACACATAAAAGAGAGTAGGTCTAGTTTTTTTATCATCGTATGAGGGTGAGAGTATAC
The DNA here is from genome assembly GCF_030272615.1 of Cryptomeria japonica. Classification (NCBI taxonomy): domain Eukaryota; kingdom Viridiplantae; phylum Streptophyta; class Pinopsida; order Cupressales; family Cupressaceae; genus Cryptomeria; species Cryptomeria japonica. The sequence continues at coordinate 239,571,523 of NC_081410.1, read as the reverse complement.
TTACCTACTACTTCATCAAGCACAGAAAACACAAGTTTAATTTAGCTCTCTACAATCTATGTGCAACTATTTTAAAGAAGTCACTCAAAAATGCAAGTTGCATGTTGTTGATTTATCCCTTAGTTAAGCTAAATGAGCAAGATCTGATCTGTTACTTTCCAAAATAAAACTCTTAATTTAACTGTGTGTGGAAATGCATGAAATTTGCTTAAAAATGATCCTGCACATAGATATGTTAGTAGTTTGAAATTTTCAGTTCTTGAACATTCGGACCTGTAGAAAAAGTTTGTTAGTTGCAAATAAAAGTGCTATCCTATCAAATGCATTGTCTTCCACCTCAAAAGCACTAACCTAGAGGACAAAAGCGTGAACATGTGATATAAAAGTGTTGCTCTGCGGACTAAAATGCAAAAATTCACTAACAAAAACACTAACCAAAATGATAAATGCGTTAATCTTAGAGACAAAAGTGCTAATCTAAGAATCAAATGCATTGATTTGCTGACAAAAGTACTAACCCAAATGCCAAATGCACTAACCTGGGAGACAAAAGCGCTAATCTATTGAACAAAAGCATTGTTAGAACTCACACAGGGGTGAATCTAGATTACAAATGCGTTAAACTTATGTTTGCGAGAACTAGACAGGATATTAGAAAGATATATGCGAGGCTCCAGCCCCACGGTAGTTGCCGGAATGTGTCGACTTCTATTTCATCTTCAGAATACTACCTGCAACATGTTAGTTTCACAAAATACAAGGGAAATGCTATAGAAAATCCAAACTAAACCAATGAAACCACATGAAATGAATATTAAAAAAAAAAACATTATTTTTACCTTCATGATTTAAGTCTCATTGTGTCCTAACTCCACTATTCCTAGTTGTAGATGATGTGCTCTCAGACAAGCACTGATAGCTTCCAAGATGGCATATGAAGAATGGACTAATAATTGATAGTTAATTGATACTATGATGTGCAATGCAAATGATTTAAATTTAAATGATTATGCTAAATGAGAAATGATAAAATGCTAATTGCTTCAAGATTAAAAATCACAGATGCATAAGTTTACTCAAATTGCTAACTTGAAAACTCACTTGAAGACTAACTCTTTCTCAACTCAAACTCCCACATTTATAGACTTTGAGAGGATAAGATGATGTGTCCTGGATCAACAATCATGATCAAATCTGCAAATTTGGATGGTTGTGAGCAAAGGTGAAGGTTGAGAGAAAGGGGGAAGGAGAAGACAAGTGTCACTCATCTCACCTTGACTGGGTTGTTGACTTAGGGAATCTAGGGATGGTTGGAGAATATTTAGGCATGAGAGAACAAGTGGACTCAAGTCCTTCCTAAGATGTAGGGATGTTGGAGATAATATAGAAGAAGGTTAAGAAATATGTGTATGTACACAATATTTCATTTATTTTGGAAGTTGAAGATAAGTGGCTAATAAATGTTTTATTTATTTTAATTTTGTTGAATTAATTTAGCCACATGATGGATGAGTTGGCAAAGAAAAGATGAAGTGGAGATGGAAGTTGAGTTGGAAAAGGGATTAAATAATTAAGAAATTATTTAATATTTGAGACTATAGGATAGAAGAATAATCATTAAATATTAAATATTTAATTGATTTCAAGGAATAATTAAATATTAGATATTTAATTAATTGATTAGAGGAAAAGGATAAATGAATTAATTAATAAAATGTTTCAATTAAATTAATTAATAAAAGGACATGAAATGAATTAAATAAATTAATCTTTTCAAATTAACTATTTAATAGAAGAATAAATATTAAATAAATATAAAATATTTATTTAATCGTTCATAGCCATTTTTGTGTGTATACATTGACAATGTGATCTAATGTAATGGGAGGCACAATAGTGTAATTACCTTGAATTTACCCTAGTCTTCAAAGCCTCATCAAGCTCAGATTTGGGCTTCTTGCTTGGTATAGATCTGCCAGATTGCTTCTCAGAAACCTTAGGACCTTTTTCCTTAACTATCTCATCAGATTCTATCTCCTCATCATCAATAACTACAAATCTAACTAATTTCTTCTTCTCACCACTGGATGGCTTAGCTGATGATCTTAGTGCTAGCTTAGGAGGGTGAGAAATGGGATCAATGCTTCTAGTTCTAGCTTAAGGCTTAGCAACTGTTGTCGGTTCCTTCCTAGGGTTCTTCTGCATAGCTAGTTTATGCACAGGAGATTTTAGGCTCTTCTCCTTATATTTTCTAAACCTTTCTTCATTGGGATCCATCGGTTGACTCAATAGATGATGAGCATAAAGTTCAAAAATTTGACCATCAACCTCATAATCCATCGATAATATCCATAATGTTCGACATTCTACAACTTCCATTTGGCACTGGTTAGTGTCAATCATGAAGCAAATTGTATCAGCATACTTCTCAACAATAGCTTTAGGAATTATTTCGCTGCCATGCATCTCTTTCTAAAAGTTCCTAAAATATCCCCATAAGTTTGCATTTTGGGTTTTGGAATCACTAGAGCTATAGAGATACTCCCAGATCCGAACTCTAACTGGTCTATCAAATCCCCACTAAACAGAACCAACTCCTGGAATCTCATTCTTAAAGTAGAAGAACATAGAAAAGAGTAGATATCCATACTTGAATGAATTCTTCTTATTTTCTTTGATTTTCTTGAGATTCTTAATGAGCTCACTTCATAACAACTCACAAAGATCATACTTCCTATCTTCTCTCAACATCTCATATGCAACATAAATGGCAATACCGAAGACAGAGTTCATTCGGCTTGAGTAGTAAATTTTGTATATGATTACCATTGATGCAAAGCAGATGTCATCCTCCAAGATATCATCAATTGTCATCACTCTTCTATCAAACTACGATCCGGTTGCATTTGTTACAATATCATTCTTTGCAACCTTCAAGGAGGGTAGTTGACCGGATGCACATAACCCTATGACGGCCTAAATCACTCCCTTCGTGATCTTATGTGGCTTATCCAACCACATGAATTCATCATGAATATGGCTCAAGATGTATCGGATCCATTCCTTCTCATATGCCATTGGGAATTTTTCAAACTGTGAAAAACCCTTTCTTTCCAAATCAAGAAATTCAGGTTTCATCTTGGATCTTCCATTGGATAACTTGTTATTGTATAGATTCAGCATCTAGGAACTCCCCAATTCTTCAATCGAACACTGAACATAAGCTCTGACATCTTCCATGTATAATACTATGTGGGGTATAGATGAAAAAACACTCTTCGGATCATCATCCATAGAGATAAATGTATAATCTTTGAGATTCAGACGGGGGCAATTGGTGATACTGACAACAAGAGGGATTGTAGTACTAGACACAGTCATTTTGCAGATTAAATTCCAAATATCAACCGAAAAGGAGTTTGCACTGATAAATACCTTTAATGTCGAATTAGGTTTGCTTACTAAATCTCTTAAGAAATTGGTTGCACTTGGTTTCACTGATCACCTTCTTTATAGAAAAATCTAAGCTTCTTCTCTTCAATTCATAATGTGAGAAATGAAGTGAAAAAAAGCTCACCTTATATCCATCGCACACTTAACTTTTCACTATAATAAATCCACTTTGCCCTAACTCTTCCGGATATTCTTTATTTGATAGAAATTCTTTTCTGGATCTTCAGGTCGGCTGAAGTATTTCAAAGATTCATCAAAACCATCTGAAATCACCATACACACCTCTGTAACCTACCAAAAATAGGCACAGATCCTCAATCAGGGGGTCTGAAAGATTTGATTTATTATTCCCCAAGGTTGAATGCCTAGGTTCAGTTACCAGATGAGGTTCCAGCTCCAAAATTAGGTGTGGATCCACTTCCTTCCTCTAAATTAATAATTTTAATCCATGTCTTCTTCATTTGATCTTTGATTTCTTCAACTTTGGCTTTTCCTTTCTCATCTGACTTGTGTTTATCTTTCAAGCCTCTCTTATTCATGATTTTGCGTCTGCAATACTTAGCAATATGACCGGATTTCTTGCATGCATAGAAAACAACATTTCCTTGCATAGGCCTAATATTCATCTAATTTTCTCTCATTCTGCATTGGTTAGAAATGTGTCCAAACATACCACATGCATAGCATCTGACATTTCTCCTATTTTAAAAATTATTCATCATAGCTCTATATACATTTGACTTATGAACATATTTGTTGCACTTGAAACATTGACCGATAAAAGTAGGACCATTATTGATCATCCTATTTTTGCATTGACTAGCCATATGACCAAATTTATTACAAACAAAGCAATTACCATTGAATCTGTGAGCATTACATTGCCTTACTGGAGAACTTCTTGAATTGTTCTATTGTGCTAACTTGGAGCTTTCACCTTTCTCAAATCCAAGACCTTGAGTGTCATTAGGATTCTTCTAACTCGCAAGCATCTCATCAATTCTAGCTGAACTATTCTGGAATTTTTCCTTTTATTCATTTGCAACATCAAGATCAGCTTTGAGAAGTTGAACCTACTTTCCAAGATCTTCCACATGATTTCTAGCATCTTGAAGTTCATCTTTCAACTGTCACATCTCATTTTCAAGTCTGTAACATTCATATGATTTGTCTTTCAAGGACTGAGCAAGCTTTTCTTCCTTTTTCTTCCTTTCTTCAATCTCCTTAGTCAATCTCATTACAATAGCTTCCATCTCATTCTTCTGGACTATGTTATCTCTAGCAAGTCTTTCACATTCTTCAGAGTTCTGCTTTAGAGCTTCTTCATCAATGTTTTGACTTTCTTTCTCCTTTAACTTATCAACAAGATCCTTTCTCTTATCCCTTGACTTGTTCAACTGATTCTTAAATGTCTCAATGTATTCTTCGGCACCTTGAAGATTTGCCTTCATTTGTCAATTCTCATCTTGTGCAAGATCAAGATCTTCATGAGCAACAACCAATTGTTGTTTCAGACTATAGGAATCCATTGATTCACCTTCCCAAATCAAACTCCAGCTATTAGGCTCCTTCTGAGGAACTAAGATCTGATACCAATTGTTGGAATCAATGAACACTGAGAGGGGGGATGAATCAGTGTTCTGCAATTTTTAACCTTATTGATCTAATCTTTGAACTGCTTAAAGAATATGAAAGAAAGTAAAGTGCAAAAACACAAAGCAAAGAACAACAACACAATAACACCAAGATTTTTATGTGGAAACCCGATTAAGGGAAAAACCACGGTGGGATTCAAACCCAAAATATTACTATACTCTATTAGAAGTATAGAAATATTACATGAGAGGAATGCACATGCATTCAAGCACACTGCCTAGAGCTCACTGCTCAGATTACAAATGAGGGCAACAACCTTGGAAGGCTCACTGCCTTACAAATGATTGTAGGAGATTACAATGAGATATGAACTATCAAATAGTATCTACAAATGCTTAGATATAGTTCCAGTTAAGTACATAACATGTGCTCTTACTCAGTTCAGCAAGTTTGCTTTGTTCTGATAGTCTATTATATACTGGAGCACAAATATTCACCATGCGCACGTGAAACTGCTCATAAACACTTTTCACACACCTTCTTTTCAAAATAATCAAATTAACTTACTTTATACATCCACATTACCAAAATTATGAACCATTTTATGTCAGCTTCAAGAATACGCCATAATTGATGAAATGTGTAAATAGGTCGGCTCAAATCCAACTCCAATGCACATGTAGAAAAAGGAAAATGTCCACATGCTTCCCATATGATAGCTCATCAACCTCTCATATGCAAACAACCACCAAAATCAACCCACAAGATCTGCAAAGCAAATCATCACATAATACCACAGATATGCATTGTCTGCCAAAAACATGATTACTGGATTTTCTAACTGACATTAAACTTAACACTTGAGGCCATAAACCTAGAATAAGATAGATTACATGACCACAAACCATCTCTGAAATCTGCATAGAAAAATACAAAACCAAGATAATCCGCTGAGCAAAATGTACACTAGCGAATATACTGCACTGCTTATCAGACCTCATCGAACTCAATCAATCTCAACTCAGTCTATCAGAATGATGAAAATATGAAGTGTGGATACCAAAACTGATATTAGTTGCCATCAATGACAACATCTAAACATTCACACAATGTCTCTTTCCAACAGTTTGTTCATTTAGTATAGTTTTAATTTTGTTTTTGGTTTCGTTTTGTTTTAATTTTGGTTGTTTTTGCTAGTTTTATTTTAGTTTTTCTTTGTTTTCTTAGTTTTTATTTTGTTTTATTTTGTGTGCTTAATTTTATTTTTGGTTTTTTTGTTGTGGTTGTTTTTGTTTTGTTTGTTTTATTTTGTTTGAGGTTTGGTTTTAAATTATGATTTGCTCACAAGATTGTCTAACCAAACTGTAGCTACAAGGTATCAAGGAGGATTTCTAACAAATTGTGTTTGTAGGTTTTCAAATTGGCAATATTTCTTTAAAATTATTTAAAGGTTCAAATTGATCAATCCTAGGATAGGCAATTCAATTTTTTTGCAATAAATGGCTTAAAATAAACAATCAATTTGTCATTTGTAGGGTTTAAAAAAACAATCAATTTGTCATTCTGGGATTTAAAAAAAATAGAACTCACACTTTTGTCTTGCAAGTGGTATAAAGAACACGACACTTTTCCTTCTTCATTTCAAGCAAATGATGTTGTCAATTTTATGTTTTCTTACAAATGGTAAACAGAACAAACACATTTTGCGATGTTGGCATAAAAAGAATCTTCATGCATGATTGACAACTACAAAATCACATTTTTCTATGAAGGGCTAAAAAGAACAAGTGTACATTTTGATTGGTGCATTTGTACATTCTATTAACATAGAAGTCATTTTCATTTTTTTAGAAAAGACCTACCAAGGGACACATCACCCTTGGGATGACCTTAAGCAGTAAATCCTTTGAGCCGCTATAGAAATCAAGTGAGAGCTAAAGTTATAACCTTAGGTTTATCTATTCCTACAGTGTAACTTTTCAAAATGGCATATGGGCCCCACCATGAGTTACTAGGCTCTTAAGTGAGTCACTGCAAAATGAACTTTCATCTAAAGCCATCGAACACTACTAAAATTGTTTTAGTCTAGAGGCCCACTCATTCTATTGATTGAGTTTTGTGGTAGTTTCAATGCAAGGGCATAGTTGGTTTTGCCCCAAAGATACTCACCATATGTGTCTCCTTGAGCTGAGATACAAATTTTTGGGTGGTACAAGTTGTTTTCAACTTCTGAAAAGAGGGTGATCGGGTCATCCTTCCAGTCTTGGAGGTCCCTATCTATCTACTCTTGCAAAGATTAAAATACAATACACTCCTTAAGGTGTTGCATATTGGATTCGAAGAAGCATGAAGTGTGGGCTGAATTTACTACAATTGGCCATCCTTAGGGATAAAAAGTGATTGATTTTTCTTCATTTGTTTAGACTAGTGGAAATTTGAGATTAATTTGGCCTAAGAACATACAAATTTCATCAAATTCATTTCAAAGTTACTCTACCAAGAAAATATGTGTTTGTGTTCTTGACATGTGTCTTCTTGTCAAAATCAAAACATTCAAAACAAGTACATATCATCAATTGATCAAAATGAATCTCCAACCAAGAACAATCTTACACAAACATCAATGCTTAGGGTTTGGAAGTCTCTTAAATACTTGAAGAAATTTATCTACCGCCATTTTAAAAAGGAGCCTAGTGAAAAGAAAGTCAAGAAAAAAAAAAAAGTTTTGTGTACAAAAATTGTAAGCTCTTATTGAAACATTGAACATTCATACATTGTTATCAAGACTTTGAAAATGGTTTCACAACAAATTTTGAGCTAGAACCTTTGAGATCAAAAGATTTTTTCTAAAGAACAACCCTATCACGGTCACACAATAGATGTCAATACATTCCACCATATTACATTCCACAACCAGGAATCTCCTACTAAAAACACAAAAGTTTGTGCTTACGATAAGAATCCATCACCAAACCATACATTCATTCAACTCTCAACATTAACAAGTTTTTTCCTTGATCTTTTTCACATCTCTTATATATTATCTAGTAGATCAACTTAGTAGTATATCTCTAACATCTAGGATCAATCATTCTAAGAGGTAAAACTAGTCATCTATGGTAGGTAAAACTAACTCATGAGTGCATCATCTCATAATTAGATAGCTTGTGCATGTTAATCACAACACTCGCTATAACCTAATCAAAACTATTGTAAACCAAACAAAAGATCTTAAGAGTACTTTATTGATGAAGTTGTGGTCTTGAGAATCATTCATCTACAACAACCAATTTATCCCATTTTAGTCGAACATTGGAGCTATAGAAAGAGTTATACCATCACATCTATCACAATCCCAATTTCATAAATAGATTTTCACATGGATGAGACTAGATCCATGAGGTGTAAGTAAATAGAATCACAACATGACACAAAAGATGATGAAACCGTCAATCCTTTTCACCATAAATAGTTCATAGGAGGAGAAGATTCACAAACTCCTATACAAGAGGAAATAGAAGAAGCAACTAGTAATCCTAGGTTCAACAAGATCTTTGACATGATACTCAAAGGGAATGCAAATGCTCACTTTCTCAAACTCACACAAGAAGGTGCAAAAATCCCTCCTTACTATGATGTTTCCCAAGTAGTAGAAACAAGTGATCAAGTGAAAACTAGTAATCATCAGAACAGGGATCAAAATGATCACGGACAACGAAATACCTATAACTATGACAACAATCAATATCAACATGATGACCATGGTTATATCCCACCCCCCTTATGCCAACAAATAACTGATCTCTCCCAACAGAAACAATTTAGGGAGATCACTGACTAGGTATTCGCTAGAGGACATTTGTCCTTATCCATTTGACAAGAACGTAATCATGCCACCTTTTCTAAGAACTTTGAATATCCCAAGTTTGAAAAATACAAAGGAAAGGATGATCCTAGGGATCATGTTTAGGAATTTTGCATGGCTTTCTTAGAGCTTGGTCATGATGAAACATACTTAATGTGCCTCTTTCCTCAAAGTCTACGAGGATTGACTATGTAGTGGTTTTCACGGTTGCCGGATGGAATTAGGACATTTGATGACTTAGTTCAGAAATTTATTGTTCATCGTGCACACAACATAGAACGTGATGTCTCCATGGCTGATTTATGAAACACTAAACAAAAAAAATAGAGAGTTGTTCTCGACATTATTGCAAAGGTGGAGACACCTTTCTAGCAAGAATTCCTTCCACATTCACAAAGAATAATTGGTTGAAATCTTCATTTCAAACTCAAATGAAGAAATGGAATTCCACTTGTAAGTCAAATGTTCAGACTCTTTTGAGGAGGTGATAGTCGAAGGACTCAAAATTGAGAAATCTCTTATCAAAAATGGTTTGGCAAAAATATTCAAAGACAACAAAGACAGTCCTCACCCAACTTAAAATAGTGATAAGCCAAAGTTCTGGTCTAAAAACAAGAACATTATCAATGATGGCATTGTTGATGCAAGAACCGTGAAAAATGCACAACCTACTGTGAAATTTTCAAGACCTAACATGAACAACATCAATAACCCCACAAACAACCAAGTGAGTAATACTCAACAAGATGTACCTAAGAGCAGGTATACTACATACAAACCAAATCAGACTTACACACTTTTTAAGGAACCCATCAAAATGGTGTTAAGGAAGCTTGTATCATCCAATATTATCACGCTTCTGACAACATCCAACTATGAGCCTTAAGTGAAACCTCCCTGGTGGAAGGATAATGAATATTGTGAATTTCACAAAGGAAAAGGCCATAGAATGAACAACTTCCACTGCTTGATGAACATCATCCAAGATCTTATAATTGAGGAGAGGTAGAAATTGATGGCATCAACCATAAAAGCTCAAGTGTTGACCATAAAATGTTCAGGAATCCACTCTCATCATATGTAAAGGGAAGTACCTCTAATCAAGGGAAGAATAATGATAGTAATGCCAATTATACATGAGCAACCTATGATTATACTACCAATAATATAACTAAAGCTATTGAACATGTTGCAATGATAACCATAAAAAGGCAAGAATTATGAATGCAATTTTGTTACCCATTGTAACAAGGTCACACTATAAGGTGTGCCATCAAAACCGACATATGGTCCAAAGTAGTATCACCTTGTTGACTAGCTAGAAATGATGCATGCGCTCATTTCCATCCTTGAGATTTTGTGGTTGCCACCATCGCATAAGATGATCTTAGACAAAGCTCTCCAAGAAGCATTGGTCCCATACAATATTAATATCAATCAATTTCAAGCCATGGTGGACAATCTCAAATCATCTCATTGCCTCACTTTTATTGAAAAATGACAATTCATTCATACAATGACCACATAATGCTCCACTTCACACTGAAGGTTTCATTAACAAACATAGAGTCAAGCGAGTCTTGATAGATGGTGGGTCTAGTCTAAACATATACACATTGCAACTAGTAATAGCACTAGGATACTCAAAAAAAGTTGTGGATGCTAGAAAGAAGATCACCATCAAGGCCTATGATGATACAGAATGATCCTCCAAAGGATGCATCACTCTACCAATCAGGGTAGGACCTGTGGTGAGGGATGTGGTTTTCCAAGTCCTAGATCTACCCCTCTCATATAACCTTCTTCTAGGGAGACCCTAGATTCATGCCATGCAAGTAGTACCCTCCACGTACCATCAATGCATCGAGTTTCCTCATAATGGAGTAAAATAATAATACTAGGTGATGCTAACCCATTTACCTTTTGCAAAAATATAAGGCATCAACCTGATACAATTGTGCCTAGAAAAGAGAAGCTACTTCCTCATCATCCTATGTTAACCTTGCTTCTCTCACTAGTAATCCAATCCCTACACCAAATAACGCCAAACTGAAGATGAAGGTAAAGGATGAAGGCCCAAGAGAATATAACATTAGCCAACTTTTTTGTCTTGGCCAACTACCTCTATCACCCCAGACATATGGAAAACCTCAACCTTCACAACAAAAGTCCACTATAGATGGCACATGTACACTTGCAAGGTTTGCCCTAGGAAGAAGCCAAGACAAAGAAAATGTTGAATAAGACTTGGAAAAGTGGATCTACAAAGAGGAGTCACCTAAGGGTAAAAAACCTATAAAGATACCCATATAAAACTATGGCAAATGCTTCACAATGATGCAAAAGATGGGTTATGATAGACGTAGTGCATTAGGCTTACAAAAATGAGGCATGTAAGAACCTTTGTAACCTTCATTGCCTCCTAGAAATAAAATCAAAGGACTAAGATACAATCCAAGTCACACAAGAGCTTCTTGATCAAAATCCACGAATACAAAAAACAAGAAAAAGGGTTATGTTGAGTAGAAGTCAATTCTTGATAAAGCTCTTGTCCATTTTAGACACACAAGCAATATCAACAAGCTTTTCACATATGACACCTGTAGTAGTTGTTGACAAAACTTTCACACCTGATGACATACCTATAAGATACAGTGGCAGAGTGATTCTGAGATAGATTCACATGAATACGAATGGGATTCTTCAACTTCACATGAATATGAATGGGATTCTTTTGAAGATAAAAGAGCCAAAGGAGAGGCATAGATCGAAACTTTCAGAGATCCTATTGAACAAAAATCACAACGCCTTTTGATATAGATGTATCGCCTCCTAAACCTAAATATGAAGAGGAGAGTACCAACGATGATCTTGATACCTCAATTCTAACCTTAAATTCCACATCCTATGATCTTAACCTAGTCGATGACGTAATGCCACTTATCCATCCCCAACTCATTAATTGGGACCAACAAGGTCACCCACACTTAGATGTGTTCCAAAATGATGATGCAATCATTGACTTCCTCAAACTTTGAGGTAACATACCAAGTGAATATCACAAGGCTGGGTTTTCTATTGAACTCAATAGTGTGGCTTACTTCAGAGAGAATGCCAAACCTTTCAGTCATAAAAATATAACAATCAATAATGGATCTTCTAGTGAAAACCACACTGCGGCACTTCTAGATCCTAAAAAAGTAAAAATAAAGGATGAATCCAATGGTGAAAACCTCTCTGAGGTGCCTAAGGATAGACAGTTTGGCATTCTCCCATTTAGCACAAATCGGGAAAGTTCATCTATCCTTGTGGAAGAAACAAAAGAAATAAATCTGGGAACAATAGAAAATCCTCACATAGTACACTTAGTAGTATTATTGACTCTAGCAGAAGATCCTAGCTTTGCATAATTCTTTCAATGGAGATGTATCAACTTTTCATGGTCCTGTGCACACATGTCAGGACTAGATCTAGATCTAGTAATGCATCACTTAATAGTTGTAGAAGGCACCAAACCAATGAAACAAAATCTATAAAAAATGCATACTCAGATCGCACTCTTATTAAATATTGAACTCAAAAAGTTGTTAGACATCAATTTCATCAGACAATTGACTATGCAAAATGGATATATAATATAGTACTAGTGGCAAAACCAACTAGGGGCATATGCATTTGTACAGATTTCAGGGACTTAAACAAAGCTTGTTCAAAAGATTACTTCCCCCTTCCTAACATCGACATGATTATGGATATGACTGTTGGACATGCAATTCTCTCCCTCATGGATGGATTTTCTAGGTATAACCAAATCAAGATAGCACCTGAGGATCAACACAAAATAGCCCTCACTTTCCCATGGGGAACTTACTGTTGGAACACAATGTCATTCAACCTAAAGAATGTTGGAGCTACATATCAGCGAGCAATGAGCACTATCTTTCATGGCATGATGCATACTTTAATGGAAGAGTATGTGGATGACCTCCTAGCAAATTCTTGACAGTCCTAGACAAGATCTTCTCAAGGCTAGAACAATGCAAGGTCCGTTTGAACCCAAAGAAATATGTCTTTGAAGTAACCTCTAGGAAGCTCCTAGGCTACATTGTCTTAGATAAAGAAATTGAACTTGATGCCACAAAGATGAAGGCAATCCTAGAAATGCCACCTCTGAATAACATCAACTAGCTAAGAACATTACAAGGGAGGTTACAATCCTTTTGTCGGTTCATCACTCAATTGGTCGATAAATGTCATCCATTCACACATCTGTTACATAAAAACATTCAATTCAAATGGGATGAAAAATGCCAACAAGCATTTCAGCAGTTGAAAGACTACCTAATGACACCACCTCTTCTAATACCACCAGCTCCAGATAGACCCTTGTTATTATACATATCAACTATTGATACTGCCTTAGATGTACTACTGGCATAACATGATGTAAAAGGAAAGGAATGTGTAGTCTAGTATATCTCTAGAACATTGGTCAGTTATGAACTCAACTATACCCCTATAGAGTGAGCATGCCTTGTAGTGGTCTTGGCCTCACTCAAGCTAAGACACTATATGTTGACACATAAAACCAATCTCAGTGAAAAGATCAATACTCTAATTTTTTAAGTAACACAACTCTAACTAGTCGATTGGAAAAGTGGGTCATGATCCTAAGCGAATTTGACATTGAGTATGTGGGCCACAAGGTAATTAAATGGTAGGTAATATCAGATCAACTAGTAGAAGCTCCCATAGAGGGTAATCACCCACTTGTATCAACCTTTCCTGATGATGCAATATTCATGGTAACACCTACGCAACATCGCAAGCTCTAGTTTGATGGATCATACACCCAACATGGTTCAGGAGAAGTCATTTTCTTCATCACTCCTCAAGGTGGCAGCATCTCAAAGTCATACAGGCTAAAATTTCCATGTACAAACAACATAGCACAATATGAAGTCTTGATCACAAGACTCAAAATGGTTATACAATGGAACCCGAAGGACTTACAAGTCTATGGTGACTTTTAATTAGTGATCTGACAAGTCCATGATGACTACCAAACTAAGGATGAAAATCTCATGCCTTATAAATATATGGTCGATAGTTTCAATTCAATCTTCACAACTATCCCTTTTGAGAAAATCCCACGAGAACAAAATAGAGCTATGGATGAAATTGGTACAATAGCCTCTCTCTTGGATCTACCACAAAATTCTACACGCTACGAGTTCTTCGTAGAATACCTATGGATCCCCACTTATGATATCCTAAGTTCTGAAATGGTATGTCAAATCATTGGTCCCAATTCCCCTTGGTGTGGTGATTTCTATGCTTACCTTCATGATCAAATAATTCCATTAGACCTATCCAATAACTAATATAAGACCTTCATAAGCCAATCATCCCGATACATAATCATCATTGATACCCTGTACCAACTAGGTCTCGATGGTACTCTCCTATGATGTTTAGAGCAAGGAGAGGTGACGATAGCTTTACATGAGGTACATGACGGAATCCATGGAGCTCACTCTAGCAGCCCTTCCTTGGCTAAAAGGATCATGAGAATACGATACTACTGACCTACAATGGAGAAAGACTTACTATTTTGTCAAAAAGTGCAAGAAATTCCAAGTTCACAGAGACCTAATACATGCACCCGTAGAGGAACTACAACCTATTGCAACACCATGGCCTTTTTGTCAATGGGAACTCAACCTTGTGGGTAAGATACATACATCTTCATAGGTGGCCATAAATTCATTATCACTATCATTAAGTACTTCAAAAAATGGATCGAATTCATTCCATTAACACAAGTCACTGGAAAGCAAATTGCATCCTTTATCTCGAATTATATCATGTCGGTACGGTGTTCCCATGTCCATTGTCATAGATAATAGTCTTCCATTCAAAAACCAATATGTCTGTGAACTATGTGAAAAAATCCATATCCAACACTGATTCTCCACTCCATACTATCCATAAGGTAGTGGTCAAGCGGAAGCTTCAAATAAGAATATCCTCATAATCCTAAAGAAAACAATCAATGACGTTAATTGTGATTGGCACATTCGTCTGAATCCTACTCTATGGGCATGTCGAAGTAGTATTCTAACCCCTACAGGTGCAACAACATATTCACTTGTTTATGGGGCATAAGCTATGTTACCTCTTGAAGTTGAGTTACTATCCCTACGGGTATCACTACACAATCTAATCAATGATGAGGAATATTGGTTCTCACGTCTTCAAGAATTGGAATTGTTAGATGAGAAGTGACAAGTTGTCTTCAACCACCTTAAATTATACTAGAAACACATGAGCAGAAGCTACAATCATAGAGTCAAGTATAGAACATTTGAAGTTGGTGATCTTGTTCTCAAAGAAAATCCCCACAACCAACCAAATAGGGAACATAGAGGAAAATTTGAATCAAACTGGCTAGGTACCTATGTAATTATTGTAGTGTTTTGGTTAGGGGCATATTAGTTGGCTACTTCAGAAGGGGAACCACCAAAAACATTCAAAAAACATCCCAACATAAAATCAAAAACATTGGGAAAACTATACAAAACTAGAAAAAAAATAAAAAACATTGGGAAAACTATACAAAACTAGAAAAAATAAAAAACATTGGGAAAACTATACAAAACTAGAAAAATACCAAAAACATATCAAAAACCAATTGAAAATATTTCAATAAACTAATTCTTGTTCACACAAACATTCAATAAGATACGACAACAAACTGTGTCTGCAAATCAAATACTCAAACAAGACAAACTACCAATTAGTCCACAGACTGTCCAATACCTAGGCTAAACATCAAACAAATATCTTAAAAAGAATGCATCCTTCATTAAAACAAGACATAATGACACATATTTTGTCAAGAAGATTCTTTGGTTGTTCGATTGATAGATTGATACATTTGTCTTTTATTGATTTATATCATGTTCCTATGCTACCCAAGGATATCCACAAGTGATTAGAGTGGCCAGGAAGGTTCATGATATCTTTATTTTATTTTTTGTCTACAGATTGTTTTAATGAAGTTTTGGGGCAAATACTTATTGTGTCTTTGTGGGAAGTTCACTAAGCCACAAGATCCTATGCAAAAATACAGTCATAGATCACTATGGCATATTGACTACAATGTATACCTCGACCATCTGTATGTGAACAAGAATGGAGGGGAATATTCCTTGTCTGTAATATGTTTGTCTATAGGTGTAAAGCTCAACCTTGGTTTTTGATACCTTGGTCAAGATCAGTACCAAATAAGCCTAATTATGAAAGAAAGCACTATGAAAAGCACAAGATCCATCCATTTCATTTCATATGAACATATCCTACCATTGCATTCCATCCATCCATAAATCCATATCATTCATGCATCATATTTATAACAATGGATACTCTATTTGATCATCTTCCATAGGAATGGATACTACTTCCTCCATACCTTCTATCTAACATTGACTCACCCCCCTCACCCACCCTATCTAGGTCATTACCGAATTCCCTACATTGTTTCCCATCAATCCGATCAAGCCAAGTATAATGTAGTTCATATCTAACATGAAGGGTTGTGTAGCCTGTGTCACCTAGCTCATCTTGTAAGCAATGTAGGTTACTGTTTCAACCATTTAAACCCAACTGTCAATTGGTCAACCAATCAAACACAATCAACATAGATAATTACATCAATTGTCTCAATCTCAACGAGTAATTTGACTCGGATACCTTGACTTCATCGGGAAGTTACATCAATTTTCTAAGTCTCAGCAGATCAATTTGACTTGACTCACTTATTCAGACTTTATCCTTTCCAAGCGAAAACTGACATCAATTGTCATGCTTTGACTAAAACCAGGGCAATTCAACCAATTGCACCAAATTGTCTAAACAATTCAACCAAGACTATATTGGTCAATTGAACAATATCAAGCAGATTCAGAGCAAAATACTGCATTTGGACATTATCTCTTACATGACCTAAGGGTACTTACCAACTTACCATTATCCTCTACCACTAGCTATTTGCACCCATCTCAACCTTTCTTGCTCGTTCCTTTGCCATTCAATCCAAAATCCTCCATTCTACCATGCCTAATTTTCTTAAACAATTTCAAGAGATCGCACAATTTTTAAAATTTCATCCCATCCCTCAAGGGGGCATATCTAACCACCAACCTAGTGCATGTTAGAGCATGTACCATGCTTACTTGTTTTATTTTTTAAACAATGCGGTAAACCACACTGTCTCAAAGAGGGGTAAATGTAGACACCTAATTTTGTCCACTTGGCTGAATGAATTTTATATTTATTTAATTATCATTCATACAACTATTAATTAAATACACATTTAATTAATCTTATCATTTTTCAAAAATTAATTGAATTAATATTTAATTAATTCATCTTAACTATGTTCTTCTATTAATTAAATAAATTATTAAATTTATCTGATTTAACTCTCTTAACCATATTCATCTTATCCTTTCTCACATTTAAATAAATTAAAATTTATTTAAAATCCTAAAAATTCCATCTCTCACATTTAAATAAATAAATATTTATTTAAATTCCTAAAATCCCTCACCCACTTGCACTTTCTAGAAAATGCAAGTTGCAAGTTAACCCTCTTCCTAATCTTTTTTTAAAACCCATATTATTAGATTAATCACCCTTTAATGGTTTGTACATTCCTCAAAAAAAGGTTAACCCAAAACCCATCAACTCAAACCTTTAATGGCTTCCTTTAAAGTCTTTGAGCCTTTAATGGTTTCCTTCTAGAGTCTTCAAGCCTTTAATCGCTTCCTTTAAAGTCTTCAAGATTTAAATGGTTTCCTTCTAGGGACTTCTTAAGCCTTTAATGGCTTCCTTTAAAGTCTTCAATCCTTTAATGGCTTCCTTCAAGTCTTCAAGCATTTAATGTTTTTTCCCTCTCACCTCTCAAGCCTTCCCTTGTTGACACTTCTCAACATGTGATTGGCTTGAAAGAGAGCACATGGATTTAGGATCAACACTTCCTCAAGAAATCCTAACCCTTCCTCACTCAATTCAATCTCAACCCTTCATTTTCCCATTTTTCCTATAAATAGAGCTCAATCCTTCTTCGGTAGCGATCACAAGAATTATCCATAGGCATTGTTACTTTTCTTAGAATTTGAATGTTTCTTGTAGGAAATCTTAGTATTATGTTTTAGCTCTTCCACTAGTTGGAATTTCTATTTAACCTCTAATAATTGTTTTCAATCCTCATTCAACACTTCACATAATCAACCATCTATCATCCTCCATTTGACATCCTTTTGTGCTAAGTGCTTAAGCTGAGGGCATACTTCAAATAACAATGGGATATTGGAGAGGAGGAGGACAAGGAAGAGCCAAAGCATGGGAGAAACATGAGGGAGTAATATTAATCTTTGTTTATTTATTTCCTAACTAACCCCTTGTGCTAATCCTCTTTGATAATTATTTGAATGGATTTGTCTTCATGTTTTGCTTATGGTTTAAATCTCGTTACTAACATGATTTCGTATTGATTTTGCTAATCTCCATTTTCACAATGTTTCAAAATGTATTGAGATGTGATTCATGTATTATGGGTATGTTCTTGATTGTGTAGTGGGGGGATGATGTCTTATCACTCTCTTAGGAAAGACATATGATGTCACAATTCCCCTTCACCAATGTGGGTGTACATATTGTATATATTATATTTGTATATGTGTTTATTTGTGATGCAGGGTTGCAGGAACAAGGCATCAACTCCTCCTAGTTTCAAAGGTCTAAGTGTGCCTAAATAAACTCAATGGTGGTTGTGGGAGATAGCATATTGGCCCAATTGACCTAACCTATAACCTTTGCTCTACATAAGGGCAATAATCCTAGTCATGTGTTTACCTAATTGGAATGCCATTAAGGCAATATCTGATAACCTTGGTTGTGTATGTGCAAGTGATTATTTAGCCTTGTCCTTTGTATTTATTGTTATTTACAAATAATAATCATATGGTTTTTATTTTTATTAATGAGTATTAATAATTTATATATATATAGTGTAGGTGCTTATATTTATGTGTATACTGTATTATTTCCCTTTTTATTGAAATTTTAGGATGCATTTCTTGTGGTGGCTATGTTTAAGGAGGTATATTTATATTTGCAATTATATTTTTATGTTTTGAGTTTGTGTTTGGTGGGAAACCCTAATTCTTCAAACCAAACTTTGGATTAGCATTTTATGAATTGTTATTTCTTGAATGTTGATTGGTTGAGTAGAAATTAAGGTTTATTGACTTTAATTAATCTTTTTGGGAGTTGGGAGTTGGTTTTTCCCATGATGTGGTTGAGAGGTTTATTGTTCTTGATTGTTTTGGATTTTGGGAGAGAGAGTTTTTAGGAGTAGGAATGGGGTGGAAATTTTAGGGAGTTTTGATGGGGATTTGAGTTGGAATTTTGATGACATTTGAGTGAGAGAATTTGAGGATTGGGGATTTGGTTTGGATTGTGTTTTGAAGGTTTTTGGATTGCTATATTTGATTGGAGATTGAATTTATTTTGTTGGAGTTGTCTGCAACTTTGTCTTCTTCAAATTTCATTCCTATTGCTCCTATTTGAAGTAGGTTTTCTATGATATTCTGTTGTTTCTTGAAATGGAATTGAAAGTGATGTTTGGAAATATTTTCATGTGTATCTTACTACTATTTTCAATTCTGGAAATGAATTTTTATGGCTATTTGTTTGGTTGTATGAAAAAATGATTTTCCCTTCACCATTGCATAACTCTTATCAAGCGGTTTTGGAAATTGAAATCTTGTACTATCTAAATATTTGTATTTTCTTTATTTCAATTATTTTATTGACATTACAATCAAACTTCTTAACTGGGTCTTGATTTTTTTTGGAAATTGATCCATTTTATATATCTATTGAGTGGTTAAATTTTGGGTTTCCTGGAAACCCTAGTTCTGGTACACCTACACAAAATAGGCCTACAAGGGCACAATTCAGACCTAAAAGGGTGAAAATCAGACCCACAAGTGCATAAAAATCCTCTAAAAGTGCACAAGTGTTGGGCTTTGTGCCTTTCAATTAATTTTGGGGTCCGAGTATTTTCTAGGGGGCTCCAGAGGTTGCGTTTTGGGTTTTGCTCCTAATTTTCCATAAGATTATGTTCATATTTTCTATATTGGATTTTTTTATGGATATTTGTGGTTTCTTGATAGTCTTTTGGTGTTATCTCATTGCATTCCACTATTGGATTGTCCCATGTGCTTTATTGTTGAGATATTGATATTGATACTATATGGATGCAATATTGATTCAGATCTCTATTATGAGACTTAATTGAATCATATTATGATGTTAATTTGTTTTTGATCTATGTTTCATCTTATGATTAACTTGGGTTTAGGTAGGCATAGTGTCATAAGGGAGAGTGGCTCTCCATGGGGGTCAGAATCCTAAGTGATTGTCAGGATAACCTATTGGGAGAGTTGTTCTAACAAGTGATAACCTTAATTAATGTACATAGGGGTTTGGGTAGTATTTTAGATTAAACAAGATAATGGCAATTCCCCACTCATGGCCTTGAGTGCTTGTTTAGGCTCAATATGAGATTGGGAAGGCTTGGAATGGCAAGATCATCTGCCTTATCCTCACGAAAGGTATGTTGGTTCCACATGAGTCTTGTATGCAGTACAGAGGTCGGGAGAGACTACTAGGATAACCCAAGATGGGGGTCAGTGTCTATGGAGACTACCAGGACAACCCATACTAAGACTATGTAATGACACTTTTCCCTTATGAGCACTTGTGTCCTACTCTTGTGTTGTAATTTGTAAGTCCTCTGGAGTTGTTCTTGTTATGTTATTCATCTTTGTGTTCCTTGCTTGTTTTTATTATCTTGTAGATGTAGGTAGTGGCCTTGTATTCCTTTACCCCTGACTGGTGTGTGTGTGGGCCATGTATTTATCTCCTAGCATGGGGGGTGGGCCTTTGGGTTTCACATGGTCAGGTGGTAGTTGCCTACTTCCATCAGGTAGTTTTGGACCTATTCATTGCATGGATTGGTTTTTCTTCTCACTCAAGATGTCTCTCTTGGACATAGTTTATTATATATATTAGCAGTAGATTCATACAGTCTTTATATTGTTTCTATCTTATATGGATATCAAATGTAATAGTAGTTATGGACATGTCTACAAGGCAAATGATGTAAACAATAATGCAATTATGATGTAATCTAAGTAAAATGATCTTTTAGGATTTATAATAGCTATATTTATTGTGTAGTTTAGATAGAACATGAGTTATTCATTTATTATTCAAAGAAATTATAGGAACATTTGGATTTGGGTCCTAAAATGAACCTAGACTTAAAGATTAAAAGAATGCAATTAGTTTCTTATCATAGTGAAATTCAATGGAAATGAATCCTTCAAAATATGTTAACTTGCTTATTAATACTCATTTATTAATGAATTGTTAAGTTGGTAATTATGTTAGACATAGTTTCCTTTCACGCTTTTATGAGTTGTTAGTAACAACGTTAAGGAGCCTTAGAGGATGGGTTGGTTTTCTTTCTTTCTGCTTGTGCATTTGAGTTCATAATGTTATCTCTTTTAGAGTATTTTATTAGAATACACTTTAAGATGTTCTAAAAAATTATAATAATTATCTTCTTAGTTGATTTAGTTAGACTAGATCCTCTGGGGTCCCTTGGTGGGGCGTTATAGTTAGTTCAGTTTATGTTAGTTTCTTCTACACATTTCATTAGGCTAGCTTTTCATTACTTTACATTTGACTCATTTCCCTTTCTTATCAATGAAGGAATAGAAACCCTAAAGGTATTCCTTGACTCTCTTTCATGAGAGGAAGTCAAAGTGAATCACCTCCTTAGGCTCTTTCATATTCCAATGTATGATTGAAAGTGCGATTAGGTCCTAAACTACTCAATCCCATTTTTCACCAACACATCTTTCCTTACATTTTTTGTGAATCAATCCAATCCTACATGGCATAATTCCCGTGGAATTTTCTCTCTTTTTTTTATTAATCAAACTACTAGCCAGGGGTAGCTGCCATTCTATTCATTTCAAAAGGATTACATATTAAGCATAGAGAGAGAACAACGAGTCCAAATGGCCTCTATGACTTCTTGCACTCTCTCAATATGTTCAAATAGGAACTAACTTCCATTTTTAAACATCATTGTTTCTACAACTATCATCCCTTAATACTTTGATCATTTCAACTTTGTTGACATCAGCCAAAAAATCCTCCATAAGAAAAGCATCTACAACCAAACTAGAATTTTATTGTGAGATTCAAATCCTTAAGAGCCTTCACTACAGCTTCTTGTATCTCGGGTACCACCATTATCCTCACAACTCTCTTTGTAACATTAAAACCTCTAGTAGTGCATGTTATGGCATAGACAAAGTGATCCAAAAGAACTCCATTGTGGAGAGTGCCTCAATGATCTTCTTCAAAACCTCCTCTTCAACATCACCATCCTGCACAAAAATCTCCTTGAGCTACTCTGCAATGGAGCCTTGACCACAATCGCAACCACACTAGGGGATCTCGATGAATTATGTCAAGCTCGTGAAACCTATCATGATCTATCTACTATGCAACATATGTTTATTGGGCTCTATTTTAAGAGTCGCCATTCTACGGGCATGAATTACCACAAGGATTACCGAATCTAATCTGTAGGGATTGCCAAATCCAATTTGTAGAAAACAAATTTGAAGTATGCACACACACTGGATGAACATAGATCCTTTGCCACCCATCTATCTAGATTGGTCAAACATGCTAAATGGGAGCATCTCGTGAGTTTTATCGATAATGACCAAGGAAAGTCCATCCCAACTCTTTACCTAATTAGAATTATCTTTGAGTCTTCCTGATCGATGGAATGGTTAGAGAGAAGATCAACATCCCTATTGGCTTCCCAATACATGTGCCTAATGGAGAATTCCATATCTTTTAGCAACTCATAAATCCCACCAAGCCACATTTTTTTATTTCCAACTAGGGTAGAATTATAAATAACCACTCTAATAACAGTAAGAGAATCACCCTCAATATCAATTGATTAAAGGTTCTTTTCTACAGACAGTCTTAGGCTTCCAAGCAGGGCCGCATACTCACCATCATTGTTAGTTCCGTCTAGGAGTTTAATTGAACCTCCCCACACAAAAAATCCTCTCTCATCTCTCATAACTGTTGGCCATTTGGTGGAATTAATTATGTGTTGCATTGATATTTTATCATTGATGTCAACACTAGCTGTTTGGATGCTTTACCGACACCCTTCTGGTCTCGATAGGTTGAGCAGTTTCTGGTTGATTTGGATCCGGCATGATCTGGTAGGCTCCGATATGATTTGGTTATGGAATTTTCTTAATCATGATACTCATGATCATATTCAGTCATTTGGTTTTGGTCTGGTGATCGGATGCCACCCTTTTCTCTTAGAAGCTTGGCTTCTAGTTCCGATGAGGGTTTCACCAATAGAGATTTTGATGAAGATCTTTGGTGAATTGCATAAGTGGTGTTGGTTCAGCTTCTAGTGGAGTTTTGGGATGCTGATGGTGATCATATTCGAGACTTGGCCGATGGAGATCATTTCTTTAGCATGTGGACCTATATTGGGTCCCGGTTGATCTAGGTTATGGACCGGCTTAATGAAGTGTGTGGATTGAACTTCTTGATATGTTTCTGGGATGTCTTATGTGTTGGATATTATTTATTTGGTCTAAGGCCAACATGTTTTGTAATTATGTAATAGGTTTATTGTCTGGTAGCCAACCTGATTGTTTTTGGTCAAGGGTTTGTATATATATGATGTAAGATCTCATTATAGATCATGTGTGGTGTGGTAGAGAAGTAGGTCATGGAAATGGATATGTAATGTGCGAATAATGTAATATCATTCAGGTAGAGGATTTGTTCGATCATTAGAGATCGAATTGGGTTTATGTAAGAGGATTTAGTCCTCCGATATAGAGCTTAACCAAAACTGTACTCAGGCATAGGAGATGTTATCTTTGCAGTTCAAACACTTCTCAAGATTGTAGTATGGATTTCCATGTAGTCAGTGAGACTCCTTTTGTGATGAGAAGTGCACTCTAGGCTATTGGCCTTCCTACAAGTGCAGGCCCCTTAATTGTAATTCACATACTTACTGTAGAAGTATTATCTGACTGTGGGTAGGCTTCCCACCATGGTTTTTCCCTTTATCGATTTTTCCACGTATAAATCTTGGTGTCATGCGAATGGTATTTATTCTATGATTATTGTTTATGCATAATTGGTTTAACTGCTATTTTGATATTTGGTTTAAGCATTTTGGTATTAATGTTTTGGGTTCCGGTATTGAATTTTTAATTGCTAAATGTTCTGGTAATTTGTGACAACTGATTCACCCCCCCCTCTTAGTTGTCTTCTGATTATTTGAACTATCTAACAATTGGTATTAGAGCTTTGGTCCTCTCTGCAGAAATCTTAACTGCTTGAGGAAGATCCTATGGTGACTAATAGTTCAAGTTCATCCAATTCATCTGGAGCTATCTTTCAGAGAGATATTCCTAGGCTTGATGGAACAAATCACACAATATGGAAGATTCGGATGGAGACTCATCTAAGATATCTTGGAAAGGAGATTTGGGAGATCACACAGAATGGTGTCACACCTCATAATCTAGCATCTAGCAATCCTCTTCCAACAAACCTGGATAAGGAGCTTGAGAATGATTGTAGAGCGAGAGAAGCCCTCTTGTGTGCACTTTCCGATCAACAAATAATGGGATTGTCTGACAAATCATATGGAAAGGATATATGGGATAAGTTGGAGACTCTTAATGAAGGTGACCCTATAGTGAAGATTGCAAAACTTGATGGTTACCAGATGAGATATGAAAACCTGAAGATGGAAGAAGATGAAAGGATTATTGCATTCATGGAAAGAGTAAATGAGATTGTTATGGGAATTCAATGTTGTGGTGGAACTCTTAGTGAAGATGAAATTGTTTCTAAAGTTTTGAGAGCCCTACCACCGAATTACAAGATGAAGGCTACTACTATTAATGAGCTAAGAACAATGGCTAATACATATGTTAACAAAGATACCTTGATTGGGAAATTATCTGCTTTTGAGATTGAAGAATTTGGACCTTCTGGAGCTGTGAAGGTTGAACCCACTTTTCATGCATCTACATCTGCAACCGATAAGCAAGATTGGAAAGATTTATATGCAAAGGAATTGGATGATATGAAGAGAGAAGATGAAGAGTTTGAGAAACTTGAAGCTCTATTTGCTAGAAGAGTACCTAAAGGACCAGTGCGAAGTAAGTATGAAGGAAAAACACCTTTTAAATATTTTGCATGTAATAAGATTGGTCATTTTACATCTAGATGTCCTGAAAGGAATTCGGGATTTGAAGAAAGAGCTAGAATATATTTTAAGCCTAACCCTAGATATCAAAACAAGTATAAGTATAGGAAAAACATAGACAAGTCATGCTATATAGTGGATGAGGAAGGCATTACTGATTCTAATGATGAACTAGCAGAAGACTCTGTTAGTGGTTCCGGCAATGGGAAGGAATGGGTGTTCCTGGCTATCAAGGAAGATGTTCTGACATTAGAAGAGAATGTACCTAAAGAGAAGGAACTTGTTGCTAAAATTGAAGACAAGGATGAATGGGTAATTGACAGTGGTTGTTCACATCATATGACTGGAGATAAAGGGAAGTTTCTATCTTTGCAAGAATTTGATGGCGGTCTAGTTAGATTTGGAGATGACAAAGCATGAATGATCAAAGGAAAATGAACTATATCATTGGATGGTTAGAACAATACTAACAATATTTACTATGTTGAAGGTTTAAGGCATAATCTTTTGAGTGTAGGACAATTGGTGGATAAGGGATTTCAATTACAATTCAAGGATGGAAAATGCAAAATCATTAATAGATCTAGTTTGGAGATTGCAACCGGTACACAAACAAAAGGTAATATATTTCATTTGAACTTTGATGAGAAGACATGTTTGATTACATAGATTAATCAAAGTTGGTTGTGGCATAAAAGGCTGTGTCATGTAAATTTTGATTAGAGATATACCTAAGATTATGAAGCCCTATAATCTGGTATGTAAAGAATGTCAAATGGGTAAACAGGTCAGAACCTCTTTTAGGAGTATACAAGATAAATCTAATGATGTTCTTGATCTTATACATATTGATTTGTGTGGCCCTGCTAAAGTTAAAAGTTTTCAACGTGCTAGATATTTCATGCTAATCATTGATGATTATTTTAGAATGATATGGGTTACTTTTCTGAGGGAAAAATCTAAAGCATTTGAAAATTTTAAAATCTTTAAGGCTAAAGTGGAAACTGAGACAGGATTGACGATTAAATGTTTGAGATTGTCATAACCCTCTTTTTAGACCTCGTTTTGTTTATTATTATTATTTCTAATTTTATTATTATTAATAATTTTAAGAGTAATGTTAGTTAGAAATTATAAATTTAATAAGGTTGAAATATTTTAAATGAAAAGAATTAATAAGTGGTGACACCCATGAGGTCATAAATTTAATTGGGAATTTCCTATTTACTCAATATATTTAATTTAGCACATGTCGTAGAAGAAAAGGAGAAGTTTCTAGAAGAGTTTTTTTTCAATTCTATTTCTCACATGCAACTCCTGTAGTACCCCTTCTTGATCAGACTTTTTTAGACTCTTGTTTGACTTCAGTTGACTGTTCAGTGGATACATTATTGTTATATTTTATTCACACTTTATGCGATGTTATTACATGCTTTAATTTGATTTGTAGTGTATGCTTTCGTGCAGTATTTCCTTACTTATGTTAAATGTGATTTTTATGGATTACTGACATGGATTGACACATATACTTTGTATGTGTGATACGTTATTTACATGTTTCATGTTTGCAAGTGTATGGGATGTGAGGGGATCATTTTCCTTCACTCACTTTGGTGAGACAGGGAATGTCACGATTTTCCTTCATCAGTGTGTGTGTCGTGTCTGTTTATATATTTGTCTATATGCACACATGGTTCTTTGATGTAGGACATTGCAGGTACAAGTATCGGGTAGGTACAGGGTATCAACTCCACCTGGTTTCACAAGTCTGAGGGTACCTTATTTGTTCGATGGGAGTGGAAGAGATAGTTGTTAGACCCTAAATTGACCCATAGTTACACTCCTGTGAGCGTTGTCAATTGGTCGTCTTTTCCTGTTTGACCAGTATGCGAGTTATAGTGCTTTGGTATTTTTATTTTGTAAGTTGTCGTATGGTCTTTTCTCGTTTTGTGTGCTTCCAGTTATTTGAACAGATTTAATTTGAGTGAATTGTGTTACTTTGTGTTGGCGTAATTAATTTAATTAATATGCCCTTGAGTTTATTGTTTTAATTAAATAAATGGAGTTGTTAAATTAAATGGTTAAATTGCATGTTATATTGTGAAAATAGTTGTATTAAATTATTTGAAAAATAAATAAGTTAAATGCTATGCTATTTGAATTTTAGTGCAAATGTTGAGTTAAATTCATATGGGGAAAAGAAAATAAATAAAAAGCATTTCCATTGACCTTTTAGTTAGCTTTTAGATTTTTTTATTTTTGTTTAAAAGAATTGTGTCATGAAAAAGAGGAAATTAGATTTTTTACTTTTTAAATATTATATTCCTATTGGTTGGGGAAATTTTTTTACCTAAAAGTTTAGGTTGAAAGTATTTTTCCTATATTACCTGTGAGTACACGGGAAGTGAAGGAGACATTTTTGAAAACCAAAACTCGGAAACCATTTGGAAGGAGGAATCTGGATTTTGGAATTGGTGTGTAGGATTGAAGCTCTTCTACAATTTTCTTCCTAGATTGCTTTTCAGATTGGGTAGATTTCTCTCTTTTGTTGCAATAAAAATTTAAATGTTTTGAGCTTTTTCCCTATGTGTGTGATTGAAAATTGTTAAATATTATTGGAAATTCTAGTTTGAACGTTTGGTTTGGAAATAGAGTAGTTAGCTCTTGAATTTAATCAAATTCTAAATCAATGTGTTTTTTATTGAAGAGATTGTCCAATATCTTGTTGGCTATGTGCTTTCAAGTTTTTGTAAAATTTAGTTTTTGATTATTTTCTCAATTGGAGTAGTAAGAAATAGATTTTGTTTTTTGTATGTTTTCAAGTTTCTATTTGTTTAAAACTAGGGGGCTATGCTGGCAAAATTTTGTCAATTTGCCCTCTTTGTATGATTCCAATATTTTTCCTATGTGTGAAGAAATGTAGAAATGAATCAAATCCCCTTTATTTGCTTAAAATTCTTTTGAATTTTTACCCAAGATCTTTAGATTTGGGTCTTTTATGCATTATTTATTTAACAAAAAAGCTTTATTGAAATTCCCATTGAAGAAAAAAAAAATTGTTCACTGTATTTTTTTACTAGTGATATGGTTGCAGAATAGGAAATTTTTATTTTAAGTTTATATATATATATATATATATATATATATATATATATATATATATATATATATATATATATATATATATATATATATATATATATATATATATATATATATATATATATATATTAAAATCCCCCACGTGGTAGGGTATACCCCACCACGAGGGATGGTAGCTTCTGCTACCATAGGGTAGCAGCGCTACCGCTTGGTAGTGGCTGCTACCATTTGGTAGTGACTTCTACCGTATGGTAGTAGCGCTACCAAAGGGTAGCGACTGCTACCGTATGGTAGCAACACTACCAAAAAGGTAGTCTCCGCCATCCTTAAAATGTTTTCCCTCAACGCTATTTTAATTGGATTGTTGTTTAATTGGTTTGATGTTCTATAATAGCGTGGTTATAAATTCATGTTTTCATTTCGATATTATTTTATTATATATATATATATATTTACTTGTCTAATCAAGGCATTAGTTTAATGTGATCAATTTAGTAAATTAGATTTATTCTAGAAGTAGATTAAATATTTTAATATAATTCATATGATATATTATATATTTAATATGAATTTTTATTATTTATTAGGATTATTGTATTGGAATATAAAAACATGACGTCTTGGAAAGATGTGTTATTTAATGTGGGGTGTTTTATTCATTAAAGTGATTATGATTGTTGCTTGTTCAAATTGAAAAGAGGTAAACTGATTATTTATGATTAGTTAGTTTTCTAGTCTTATTAGTTCAATGATGACTTGAATTTCTCTTAATCATTATGGTGGTGTTTTATTAAATTTTAAGCAATGAATTTGCAAGTGTATATGATGTTATTTTCAAAGATTGTTTGAGTTTGGTCTTAGTGAATTTAGCATTTCTCGCAAGGGGCTTATTTTGTTGCAAATTCTTGTCTATGCTTAATCATCCTATTGTGGTATTTATTGTACCTCTTGATCAAGTGTTGTATTTATGACCTCGTTGTTTTAACCATATTGTGCTTATTCCTTATGGTTAACCAAAGGTTGGTAAGACTGTATTTTTGGTCACCTGTATTTTGGTACTGGTGTTATAGCTGTCTATTTCGCCATAGGGTCCTCATAGAGTGACCATGTTTGTTTAGTGTCCTATTAGAGAGTGGCTTTCAAGTGGGGGTCGCGCCTGAAGTGGTTGGCAAGATAACCCCTCGAAAGTTAGATAATAAGTGATAACCTAATAATTGATTAGGGGTTGGGTAGTTCTTAACATTAATTAAGATATTATACCCCATGCATGGTTGAGTGCTCATATAGGCTCAAGATGTAGTGGGAAGGCTTGGAATGGCAAACCGACCACCTTGTCTTCACGAAGAGTTGGTATGGTCCGCATGAGACTTCGATGGAACCAAGGGTTCGGGAAAGGTCACCAGGATAACCCAGGATGGGGGTCGGGACCTATGGAGGCCTACCTAGGGTAACCATCATAAGCTATGTGATGACACACTCTCATTAGGGTCACTAGTGTCTTGTGATGTTGAGTTCACCTGGAGTATTTTGGATTCACACTGGTATTGTCGACCATGTTTTTTTTGTGCTTGCCTGAGGGTCTTTTGTTATCTCCTAGCACGATGGGGTGATTCTGTTTTGGGATCACATGGTCCAGTGGTAGTGTCACTTCCCATCGGATGTTTATGTTTTTGCCTTCATGCGAGGATTGGCTTCACAGATATTCATGTGGTGTGTACTTCGTGCATCATCTAATGTTGGAGATTATTGTACTTTTGAGACCTATGTGGTCATTTGTATCAATGAATTTATGTAACCTTGTAATTGGTAAAGATGTAAATTTTATATGTATTATTGGAAACCATGTATTTTATGAACAATGTAATCTTAAGTTATTGGATGTTATTTTATCAGTTATCATTATGCTTTGTGCAAATGCTTTATTGAAGAGAAAATTATATTGTAATTCTTTCAATCTTTAAATAATGAAATTTATTATGTGATTATGGTTTATTATGTTCAATGAGTAATTGATGGTTATTTGGATTAATCTTAATTATGGAATTTAACCTTTCATTTAATTCTTCGTTGGTAACCCTTTAGGAATTCTTGTGTTAGTCTTCCGCTTGCGTAATTAGTGTGCAATGTAGTAATTAAAACACTTAATGTGATTTATACGTTTTTTTAAAAAAAAATTCACCCTTAGTTGCTTAGTTGTGTGGTTATTCCTTTGGGGTTCCTGGCGGGGCATTACAATTCCCACTTTGACAATAATTAATTTGCATGGAGTTTATTTTGGAAAAGGAATCTCTAATCAATTAATTTCTTTAGTAGTGGGAAAGTGACTCTTTTTCTATATAATGAATTTCATTTTTGGAGAGAGGGGGGTTCATTGTTTTTTATCGAAGAGTAGTTGTGAGATGTAGGAGGAATTTGGTAGACATATTGTGTTGTAGGAGATAGAATTTTTTTTCAGGGGTTTTGGAGGAGATCTATACCAGGTTGCAAGACAAGGATCAAACGAAGATAGTTGGGCAGCAAAGAATTGATTCAACATCAGTGAATTCACTCATCTAGTAGATCTAGATTCCCTCCTTTCTTACTACTTGATTTCTTTTCAAAATGAGGGTGGGGATTCATGTTTGCATTCGTGTTACTTTTTTTATTTTACTTAAATCTGAAAGAGGGCAGGGTAAATAATATAGAATTTTCTTTTCTCAAATATCTATAAAAGAAATCTCCTTCTTATCTCCTTTAGATTTTTTATAGAATAAAGCAATATGCATGTAGGAAATTTGTATTTTTACAAAATAAATTCTCTTTTTCTTTCTTTCAAATTTTGATAGGATAAAGCAATATGCACGTATGAAATCTATATTTTACAAAAGAAATATTCTTAATGTTTATTTTCAGATTTAGATAGAATAAATCGATATGTATGTATGAAGTTGCAAAATCATGCCTTCCTTTTTGGGTTATTTAGTAAATCTCCTTTCAAAAATTCATATATTATGATTTCTTTTATTAAATTTTATAGTCGGCCTTTATTATCTATCTTCTAGTTTATTAGATCATTCTCATACTTCGGATGGGTGTAACCATTGCTCCATAAATGTTATTACTATTAGTAGTTGGAATGAGTTTGTGACAAAGATTACGTAAAGTTTTCGTAGGAGGAATTGGGGGTTATACCAATGTTTTTCTGCTCAGTATGCTTGAAAAAAAAAGAGTTCAGATATCCTATGGCATATTAGTAATATAATAATAACTAAGTTTATTATAATGTAGTGGCAACAATAAATTAGGGATCACAATTAATTCTAATTCAAATATTAATATTATTGGGGAATTTCAAAAGATAAACTTTATTTTCAAAAGAAATAGTAATTAAGTAAATAATAATAATTTGAAACTAGCGAATGATTATTTTAGTAATAATTATAACAATATAATAATATTAGCAACATTGGTTATACCATAGTGAATTCTACAATAACATCAATATTAACGTTCATGACCTCTTTATTTTTTTTATTTTTTTATTTTTGAAAGAACATTAGTATTGATTAGGATGTAAAGAAATTTTATTTGAAATCAAAATAGTTTTTTTTTGTTAGCAAGTGGAAATGGAACAAAAATTGAAAATCTTTTTATAAGATATTATTGAACTTGACCTTATCTTGCGGAATCTCAAATTTAGAGCTCATCTTTTGTGAATGTCTAATGAAACTTAGCTTTGAAGATGAATAAAGTTATAATTTGTTATTATTGGATTCTTACCTTAATATGAGTGATCAAATTGTTAAAAACTTTTTAAAAAATGATTTTAATTGAAGTAAAAATTTAAGAGCAAGCATTAGCTCATTTCGTAGAGTTTTGAAATCAATAAGGTTATCTTTGTAGAAAGTATCTAAAATTAACATCACTTCAAGTGGAAGAATTAGTTGGTTTATCATTATTTCAAGAGAGAGTAAAAGTAGATTGATTTGAAATATTTAGGAGCTTTAATTATAATTAGCAAGTAATTAGATCCTCTTCCAATCTTATTTTCAACATTGGTAATTAAAAGTAATGTGGCTATTTTGATGCTTATTATTAAATGGTTTTTCCCTTCAAACAAGTAAGTACTAAATTGGTTTCCAAAGTCTTGCTATATAATCATTTAATTTTCTACCCTTCAAGTATTAGGATCCATATTTAAAGTAAGGTTATCATTTGTAGAAAATAATTAAAGATAAAAATTTATGATACTTCAAATGGAAAAATTAGTTTTTTTATCAATAATGTGGTTATTATCAAGCTTATTATTTATAGTTTTTTCAATCAAACAAGTAGTTGTTAAATTTATTTCCAAGTCTTGGTATTTAATCATTTAATTTCAAGCAATTCAATACCTTTTCAAGTATCATAGTTCGAGCGAATAGTCCATGTTGTTACTACTTACTAAGTTGCCATTAGTTTTATGTCCAAAGTCATTCTATATACTCTAGTCGGTTATTACTACCGGAACATTCAGTCGGTAAGCACAGAGCCGTCGGTTATAGAAGAAAGTAGTCATAGAGCTTAGTATACACCGAGTAACACTCTATGTCTACTGAGCAGAAAAAATGATATACCAAGTGAACACACACCGAGTGAAATGTGTTACCAAATTCATTGAACCTAGACACATATGGGAAACGTGTTACAAGATCGAGGAACAGGGAATCATTATCACTTAGGAAATTGCACCTTAAATATTTTGTATGATTTTGAGGTCATCTATCCAATGAAATATTTTGTATGGTTATTCATTCAATGAATCATGTTTGTAAGATCAAAGCATGAACAAATCACCGACATAAGAGATCTATTTATACATCATGAATTAAGGATCAAAAAGAGAAGGTGTATGAAGCAAGACATGTGTAATAGATAAGGAAGCACTGAGTATTGTGACTGTTAGAGACACAGAGGTCACTGAGAAGGATTTCAGAGAATAGTCAAGGAACAGAGTAAATAGAAGGGTTTACCGAGTCAATCTATGGATTACTAAGGTATGCTATAAGCAAGGTAATCTCATTTTGAGCACATAGAATCTGCTATAACATTTCAGATGTGAAGTTGCAGATATTTTGTAATATTGTGTTGTAATATTTTGAGTTGTAAGAGAAACCTTTAATAGGGTAAAAGACTCTAACAAAGTCTATAAATTGTAAAGCCTTTAACCAAGTGGATCATTTAGATTAGGTGTTGTAAAATCCTTTAGCAAGGTAGATCTAATGATCTTGATACTCCTAACAGGGTAAGCTATCAGAAATAGCTAAACATGTAGCTCTAACCGAGCAACCTTTATTATTGCACTAGTGAAATTGTGGGTGCCATCCCCACCGCAGTTTTTCTCTCTAACCAAGAGTTTCTGTGTAACCAAAATATATGTGTTATGGAGTGAATCATGTATGATTGTTATTTATTTGTTTTAGCATTATATTATGTTACAACTGTTTTTGGTTTATGTATAACAGTAAAGTTATTGTTGAAGAAAAGATTTGAAGTACTGATTCACCCCTCCCCTCTCAGTACATTAGCTTTCCATATTGGGCCTAACAATTGGTATCAGAGCTTGAATCTTGGAAAAGGGTTTAATTGCCTAAAGAGAAAGATCTTATCAATGGAAGGCTACAGACAATATCGGAGAATTGTGAATCTTCAAAATGGATTGGATCATGCTAATCAAGTGATTGCTAACATGCAGAAACAAATGCAAAAATCTCTGAAAGTTAGAAGAAGATTGTCTGATGATTTGCAGGACTCTCAAGAGTTAGTGGAACAAATTTAGACATTATCTGAGAACAGTATATCTGAAGAGACTGAAGAAATAATTGGAGAACTGAAAGAAAAGAACAAAGCACTGACTGATAAGCTAAAAGCTATGAAAAGAAAACATGAACATTTCAGCACACAAATGACTAAAAATCTTGATGCATTGAGGATAGCCGAGGATAAATTAAGACATCTAGAAAGAGAAAAACAACAGCTTGAAGCATTAGTATCTGAAAGGAATGATGAAATCACAAGGTTGACTGGAATTCAACAAAATCTGTCAGATCAATTGGGTTATGCACATCATGAAGCAAATCTGAAAGATGATGAGAATCAAGCATTGAAACTTGAAGTATTAAGGTTGACCGATGAACTTGAAACAAAGAAGAAATTCAAAGAAACACTGAAGAAGATTTATGAAGCATCAAAGATGTTGGATGAACAACTTAATACAAAAAGACTCAACAAAGTTGCAGGACTCGGTTACAAAGGAAAATACTCTACCGAGAAGGGAATCCACACTACCAAGAGAGGAGAATCATCTAAGCAAGCTGGAAACAAAAAGAACATCAAAAGAAGGAAGCTTATTTGCAATTACTGTGGAAAACAAGGACATACTGCCAACATGTGCCAAATCAGAAAAGGTAAGGAACCGAATGTCACAAGGTCTAATGGTTATTGTTACAATTGCAATAAATATGGTCACACATCTAACCAATGTAGGACAAAGTCTGCTAGCAATTATCAGAAGGCAAAATTCAAAGGGTTTTGTAAAAACTGCAATAGACATGGACATAGTACCGAGAAGTGTTGGTTTACACAGAAGAACTATATGTGGTCTGCACATCGAGCAAATACTAGAAGCTACAGAACTCACACAGATCTTGACCGATAGTATACTATAGTACCATGGGATTACAATACAAGGATATGGTGTGAATATTGTGGAAGATATGGACATATAAGTCCCAACTGCTTTATAAGGTTTGGAATGAACAACTGAAGATCATGGAGAAATCCTGGTATGGTATGTTTTCATTGTCACAAAGTTGGACACTTGGCTAGAGATTGCAGAGATCAACCTAGAGGAGACACTGAGGAAATAAGAAGCAAATTACAGATGATTTGGAAAAAGAAGGAAATTGTGTCAAATGAAGAAAGCACCTTACCTACCGAGTTAGGTGCACCTATTCCAAATTAATCGGTGAAGGTATGAAGGGATTGCATTCTCTCAAGGTTAAATCTTAACAGTTCCTATTTTATCATGTACTTAATTCAAAATCTGCATAGCTAAAGATGCATTAGGAAATTTGAAATTTTATCAAGTCTTTTGGAAGCCTGTTTAGTCGGTAAATATAGGAAGTTTGGCTACTTAGTAAAAGCATAAAAAAGGAAGTGGTACTGAGTGCATTTAATGTTTTCTTACCTAACTGCACGGAGCCCGATAAGGTAAAATTGTGTACTTAAATCTTTTGCGCAATCATTTTACACTTACCAAGTTTTCAAGAAAGCAAAGCAAAGCGATTCAAAGGCGATCAAACCTCCTCCGAAGCAAAATTCAAGGTATTTACATCAATCACAACACATTGTCAAGCTAGTTTACTGATCATATCAGTTGTGAATATCTATTAAGTGGAAAGTGTCTACTGTTTAAAAGTTTTCAAACCCTAAGGATCTTTTGTTAAGTGATTATCCAAAATTTGAAATGGCACCTAAG
This sequence comes from Cryptomeria japonica, assembly GCF_030272615.1. Classification (NCBI taxonomy): domain Eukaryota; kingdom Viridiplantae; phylum Streptophyta; class Pinopsida; order Cupressales; family Cupressaceae; genus Cryptomeria; species Cryptomeria japonica. The sequence goes on along the minus strand of NC_081410.1, from coordinate 239,535,580 downwards.
ATCCAGAAGCCCGTTGTTGTTGAGAACATTGAAAAGCCCTCACTGAAATACTCTCTAACTCCCAAAATAGCATCTGAACCGGATGATAAAACTACATTTTCACTCATTCCGGATAGGGTTTTACTAGTTGAGGATGTCAAATTCTTCGCTAAATGTCGTGTTGAGGAACTAGGTCATGTTGAGATCAAGGACACATATGATGAATTGTGTACCGATGGAAAACTAGATAACAAGTTTGAACACATTAAAGTCAAGGGATTGACCGAAGCCCTAACCTACCCACGAGTCTTCAAACCCCAATGGGTTAAATTCATTTTGAGCAGAGTTCATGATGACTTCATGTGGTTAGAGGAGAAACCATTCAAGATCACCAAGGAAATCATCCACTTGATCACCGGTTACCCTATTTATGATCATGCCCAAGCTCAAAAAATGATTTCACTAAAGGAATTTATCACTTTAACCGGAGTAGAATCCGATTGCAGAGGTCTAAAACTAAATAATGTCACAGATGCAGAGCTAAAGTTTTCCATTAGAGTCATAGGCTATTGTTTCTTTCAATCGGCAAGGGAAAATAGTGTACCCTATGCAGTAGTTGATTTAGCCTATAAAATTATGAAGAAAGGTATGAAGATTGATCTATGCAAAGTGTTGTTGAAAAATCTGTTTGAAAATATCAACACCATAAGGAAGCCAAAGAAGAACAACTTGGCAAACACGCTGAAGTTTGGATCACTTTTGGTATGCATGTTTTTCTATTTTAAGAAATTCTTTCCATCAGTCGGTAATGTAGTTTGGGAACTACACCAACCAATCACCCATCAAATCAATGACTTCATCAAACAGCTAGGTGATAACTTCAATGATATTATGGATGATTATTTTAGCAAGTTTCAAGAAAAGATGCATAACAGGTATAGGATTCCACCCAAGTTAGTGGAGAAATACAATGATGATATATGCTTTGAAGTAGACACCGACTACTGCCATGTCAATGCAGTGGAACCGAGAACTCAATCTTTGCCACCTATGGGTTATGAGATTGATTTTGACATTACACAACAGCAGATAGATGCTTTTCTTCCTCTACCAAGGCATGCTACCGAGATGAGATATGATACATATGAAGAAGTTAAAGAGAAAGTTAAAATGAGCATTGTAGTACCAAAGGCTACAAGAAAAGCAACAAAAATGATTAAGGCATTAACAGAGAAATTGGAGGAATCTGAAGCCCAAGAAGCAGCTATTACATTGAGCACCGAGTTGCCAAAAGGGAAAATTTTGAAAAGGAAGAAATAGGATACATCAAAGGTATCACCGACTCCTTCAGTAAAGCACCCAAACACAAGATCATCTGTAGTGTCACCAAGTAAGAAACCAAAGAATATTGCCACACCAAAGGTAACAAAAACTTATAAGAAATCTACTTGGAGATTTTGACTAAAGAGTCTAGTGACACCGAATCTGAAGATGCAAGTAAATTTCAGATTGTTAAGAGTCAAAAGAAAGATGTACATAGTGTTGATAATTTATGTGCTAATCTGAAACAATATGGTGGATTTGGAGCATTTTGATATGTTTAGTATGAATCCAGAAATGATGAAGAAAAGAGACAAATAGAAGAAGTTGTAATCTGCACACTTCTGAAATTGTGATTGGTCCCATTGGAAGTAACTAATTCTCTTCCAAAAGAATTGTATTTGCATATTGATAACAGGTGGACATATGCTATGGACTTGGAAAAATAGATGAGAGAAAGAAGTCTGTACATCTCTTCTCAGACATGTCGGTAGATGAGATCGATGAACATCTGAAAAACTACCAGACAAACTTCCTAGTCAAGCAAAGAGCCTTGAAATTGATGAATGGCCTTTATCTTGAAGTAGAGAATGAGACCAAGGAAAAGTGGCAGGAAATCTTTCGAATCAAGAATGTTGGTGAGCAAGTTGAAGTTGAAATAGTTGATGTCACCGAGAAAGATCTTGATATCACCGAGCAAAACCCCATTGATACTATACAAATTGATGAGGATATCATGGACACCGAGGTACAAGAATAAGAAATGATTGAAGGGAATGCTTATGCCAAACTGGTATCCAGTGAGTCAGTTTTGGAACAAGTTTAGCCCTATCCTCCAGTCACTCAACATGTTTCAACCGAGACACCTCAAGATACTGAACAAGGAAAAGAGGGTCACAAGTCTACAGAAGGAGAAGCTACTTCTTAGGCCACCAAGGAACAGACTTCTCAAGCCCCTTCTAGCACTGAAAATGTTACAACTGAGACCCAGAGCAAGGATTCACCAAAGGCTACATCTGAGGTTAAAGAAATTGACAAAAGTGTTGCTTCTACCGAGCAACCTACCAAGGGTCAAAAAGCCTCCCAAGCCATTGTATTAGTTCAACCGGTGAAAACCTCCTCATCTAAAGAAAATAAAATAAAAAAGCATAGTTTCAAGTTAGATTTGTCAAAACCAATAGTGTTGCCGAATGTAGACATATCCAAATTAAAAGGGCAAGCACTTATTGAATTCGGTGAACTATGCAAAGCCAAAGTAGAACAAGAGAAACAAATGGCTATTCAAAAGAAAAATAGAGTACTTCAGAAGGTGAAAGAACTATTAACAGATATGCTACTTGAAGCTACAGTGACAAAAGATGCAGCCATCCATGTTCAACTGGATGAACTCCTAACTAAAATAGAGACATCTGGAGTAGACGCATCTAAATACTTGAGCAAATTGAAGGACAAAGAGCTCACTGCAAAAATGATTGAAGAGGTACAGAAAGCCATTGCTATTGGCAAAGTAAAACTTGTCAAATTTATTGTTGAGTTGTCCCCTCAACTCAAGCACATTCTTTCTTTATTTCAGAAACTCTGTACATTTTCTTTGTTCATTAAAGACATCAAGAATAAAATAGAAGTGATTGAGAAAGAGATCACTGATCTCTCCCATACATTGACCACTGAGCCAAATTCTATTCAGAATTTCTATACCAAGTTACAAAAGTTCATGGCTCCACAATTGGAACTTAGGAATGAAGAGCACAAAATAAGGATGGACATTATGACTCTTCAAACCTTATTCATTCCACACTTGTCCTCTGTCCAAGAATAGATCAACAAGGCTACCTCTTTATCCACTCAGCCAGAGGGAAGCACTTTAGATGGACTGATTTCATTGTTAGCCGACATTACAGCTCAGAATTCACTCATGGATAGTGTCAAGGATGCCCTCTCTGCCACTCTCACTGATGCAAGGACAAAGTATAAATCCATTTTTGACCAGTTGCCTCCACCGAATGGTAACTAAGTTTTGATGTTTTTCAAAAAGGGGGAGTATAGTATATAGTGTATATAAGATAATTTTGACAGGGGGAGCAGTGAACCGAGCAGTGACAACCGAGCAGTGAACCGAGCAGTAAATATAGAATATTGATCACAATGCATGCACAATCAGAGTTATGAACAGTATATTGATAAGGGGAGTATATCTGAGTATCCCATTTATTGACAAAATGCATATACTGTCAGATTAGTCAAATTTTGTAGTATATAGATTTTTGAGTTATGACTTTGAAAGAAGTTTTGTCAAACATCTCAACTAATGTCAAAAGGGGAGATTGTTACTACTTACTAAGTCGCCATTAGTTTTATCTCCAAAGTCATTCTATATACTCTAGTCGATTATTACTACCGAAACATTCAGTCGGTAAGCACAGAGAAGTCGATTATAAAAGAAAGTAGTCACAGAGCTTAGTATACACCGAGTTGTCTACCGAGTAACACTCTATGTCTACTGAGCAGCAAAAATGATATACCGAGTGAACACACACCAAGTGAAATGTGTTACCAGATTCATTAAACCTAGACACATATGGGAAACGTGTTACAAGATCGAGGAACAGGGAATCATTATCACTTAGGAAATTTCACCTTAAAGATTTTGTATGATCTTGAGGTCATCTATCCAATGAAATATTTTGTATGGTTATTCATTCAATGAATCATGTTTGTAAGATCGAAGCATGAATAGATCACCGACATAAGAGATCTATTTATACAACATGAATTGAGGATCAAAAAGAGAAGGTGTATGAAGCAAGACATGTGTAATAGATAAGGAAGCACTGAGTATTGTGACTGTTAGGGGTGAACTCACAATAATGGTTCCCACTTCTTTGCCACTTTTGACACTGAGATGTACATTTTTAAAATAATCTTCAACTTCCGAGAACTATAACTTTTAAACTATTAAAAATTTGAAGATGATGTAAATTAGTGATTTCTAGCATTTTGTTTGTAGATTCTATATACATTTTTTTCAAATTTTTTTGAAAGATTTTTTAAAAATTTTTCCATCTCCCTCGAAAAGTAGTTTTTTACAACAAACTACATTTTTTAAGAGTGATGTGCCTCCCGAAACGTATAACTTTTTTTCTATAAATGATAAAAACTCAATTCTTTCGAATTTTGGTTTGTAACATCAATATCCAGGGCTTGCATTTGGTTTTATAGCGATATGTTCAATATTTTTCATTTTATAAAGTTTTGAAGTCCGACTAGTCATAATTCAAACATAGGTTTACGTTTGAACACATAACTTGTTCTATATAAATCGAAATTCATTTTTTTTTTTTTGTTAGAAAGAAGACATCAATACCAAGGGCATAGATATTTTTCAGAATTTTTTTGAATTAGTTTCTTATTTTTCCCAATGCATTGAACAGAGAAGTTCATGTTCGGTGAAAAACCAATTTTTAATAAAATTAAAAAATCAAGAACATAATAAATTCAAAATATTACAAAATTATATTCGTTGGAAAGCTTGCTTCAAGTACTACCATCTAATATTTTTGGGTTATCAAGATTATTTCATTCGTGCATTGAACCAGAGCTCCGAAGTCATTAATTCTTCAGAACTCTAAAATTTTTTGGGAGAAACTTCTAATTTTTGGGGTTCGAACGAACACGAGTTCGATCGGATTGGGTTAGCTCGAACCAAAAGGGGTTCGAGCGAACCCCCATTCGCTCGAACAAGTGAGCTTGATTTTGGCACGCTCGATGTTCGAGCAAACCCAACTGAACAGTTTGGTTCACTCGGACTCCCAGGGGTAGTCCGAGCGAACATTTGTATTTCGCTCGAACACTGGAAAATCCGAAATTCCCACTTTCGCCAAATTCCTTCGTTGGCAAAAGTGGGAACCAGCTTTGTGAATTCACCCTTAGAGACACAGAGGTCACCGAGAAGGATTTCAAAGAACAGTCAAGGAATAGAGTAAATAGAAGGGTTTACCAAGTTAATCTATGGATTACCGAGGTATGTTGTAAGCAAGGTAATCTCATTTTGAGCACATAGAATCTGCTATAACATTTCAGATGTGAAGTTGTAGATATTTTGTAACATTGTGTTGTAATATTTTGAGTTGTAAGAGAAACCTTTAACAGGGTAAAAGACTCTAACAAAGTCTATAAATTGTAAAGCCTTTAACTAGGTGCAGCATTTAGAATAAGTGTTGTAAAATCCTTTAGCAAGGTAGATCTAATGATCTTGATACTCCTAACAGGGTAAGCTATCAGAAATAGCTAAACATGTAGCTCTAACTGAGCAACCTTTATTATTGTAGTAGTGAAGTTGTGGGTGCCATCCCCACCGCATTTTTTCTCTCTAACCAAGAGTTTCTGCATAACTAAAATATATGTGTTATGGAGTGAATCATGTATGATTGTTATTTATTTGTTTTAGCATTATAATATGTTACAACAGTTTTTGGTTTACGTATAACAGTAAAGTTATTGTTGAAGAAAAGATTTGAAGTATTGATTCACCCCTCCCCTCTCAATACATTAGCTTTCCATATTGGGCCTAACACATGTATATAGTTCAATTTGAGGGTTTTCTTCCCTTCAAGAAGTTGATATATTATTTCCATTCTCATCAAACGTTCCTTTCTCTTATGTATAAATTGTATTTTAGTTTTAATTTTAGGCAATAATCCCTTGAATATTAGAGTATCATTTTCATGGTTGTAATGGTATATTGATTTACTCAAGATTCATAGATTCAAAGTTAAATTCTTAGTTAGACAACTAAACAGGAGGAGTTAAAACAAAAAAAACTAGCAGCGCTCGGTATCTATGGTGTCTTTGGGTCACGCTTATAGGTAATGTCGTCGTCTTGAACTACTGCACTTAATGCCTAATAAAGATGCAACAACAGCGTCTGTGGCATCGTCCCTATAAACCGTGGAGGAGAAATAAGGGTCACATGGAAGTTCAAATCCAAGGGGTAGGTAATCCCCTTGGATCGATAATCTAAAAAGATAAAAAAAGTTTAAATGAATTTTACATCTGCTTAGTTAAACCTTAAAAAACCCCATTAGGGTTTGGTTGCGGGTGATGTTTGGAATTTATTTATCTTGGTGATTTTGACGGATGGTAATGGGTCAAGGGTGACACATATGATAGGAAATAGGACTTAGATGTTTTAGGCCACAAGCAGAGGGCCACCTTGAGCCTTTTTGCTATAAAGCTACTATCGTGGGTAGCAACCATAGAGAAATTGTCTGGGACATTGACCCTAGAAAAGGTTGCATACCCACCAAACAATTTACATTAAACCATAGTTAGAAACTAGGACTACATACTTTACGCCTTGATCCCGTGCCGAAACGAGTATGTAGGCAGTCTATGGATGGAGTTGTCCCTTGTACTCAAGCGTTCGGGGATGGGGATTAGGATTTGGTTAAGGGTGAGTTGATCAAGGTTCTCTAAGCTCCTTGGTCTTTTAATCAAATGATGCAAATACTAATTGAAAGGTTAAAATTAATTCAATGCATACTCAGAAGGAATCTCGTATGGATTCGCTTGACTTCCCGAGGCTTTAAGTCAAATTCTAAGGCGAAACTCAAGCTTGTTTATGTAATTTTTTTATACTCCTAAGGATGGCGACTTTGGTGCACTCCTAGTAGGGGAGTGTAGTCTTTAGAGAGTGGCTCAGGACCCAGATGGTCCCGATGAGTCTAAAGTCTCTGTCCAGAGCATATCCTATTCTTATAAATAAATGCCTACCCCATTTGGGTAGATGCCTATCCTGGATTGGATAGATGAAACCTCTCGTCCCATATGGACAGATGCCTAACCTGTATGGTTAGATTCCTAACCCATATGGATAGATGCCTAACTGGTATGGTTAGATTCCCATCCCAATTGGATGGATGCCTATCTCATTTGGATAGATGTACTTGAGTATGTGATTGAATCAAACACAATTAAGAATAAGTAGTCAATTTAAAAAATAAAAAAATTAGTTGAATTTTTGGATTAAGTTAGGTCAGTTATTACAGAGATCAAATCATGGTGGAGAATTCACATCTGGTGAGTTTAATAACTTTTGTGAGAAGCATGGTATAAGAAGACAATTTTCTGCTCCCCAGACACATCAAGAGAATGGAGTTATGGAAAGGAAGAACATAACTATCTTGGATGTTGCTAGAACAATGATGATGGAAGCTAGTCTACCTCATATCTACTGGAGAGAAGTAGTGAGCACAATGGTTTATACATTCAACAGAGTACATATCAAAGGAGAAACCGATAAGACACCTTATGAATTATGATTTGGCAATACACCTATAGTTAAGTATTTCAAAATCTTTGGTAGTAAATGTTATATCGGGAGAGATGATTTCATTGGCAAATTTGATCCTAGATTTGATGAAGGCATATTTCTTGGTTATTCTAATGAAAGCAAGGCATATAGATGTTATAACAAAATATTACAGAGAATTGTGGAGAGTGCTATTTTCAAAGTGGATGAGATGAATAAAGGTCAAATCACAGTTTATGAGAAGGAACCGGCAGTGGAAATGATTATATTTGAATTGGTAGCACCTTTATTAGAACAAAGTGTTGAACTAGTTACTCCAACAGTATCAGAAAATTCTATAGTAACTGAAGAATAGGGAAGAGGAACAGAGAGTCAGAAGACTCCTAGGTATGTGAGATTGAATCATTTAGAAGATCAGATCATTGGGGATAAGAATAATGGAGTAATGATAAGAAGAAGATTGACAACTAATGAGGTATGTTTAATTTCACAAGTTAAACCGGTATCAGTAATTGAGGCATGCAAAGATGAATATTGGTTGAAAGTTATGGAAGAAGAATTAGATTAGATTGAGAAAAATAACACATGGACTTTGGTTCCCGGCCTAAAAATAAGAATGTTATTGGAACTAAATGGGTTTTTAGGAATAAATTGAATGAGGATGGTCAAGTTATAAGAAATAAGGCTAGATTGGTTTGTAAAGGATATTCTTAGAAGGAAGGAATTGATTATGAAGAGACTTTTGCACCTATAGCTAGGATTGAAGTTGTAAGATTATTTCTTGCCTATGTTGTCCATAAAGACTACAAGATTTATCAGATGGATGTTAAGTGTGCATTTTTTTATGGGGATCTTGATGAAGAAGTTTATATTGAGCAACCTGATGGTTTTTCACTATCAGATGATACAAACATGGTTTGCAGGTTATGGAAAGCTTTATATGGATTGAAACAAACACCCAGAGCTTGGTATGCAAGGTTGGATAAATATCTTTTGAAGCTTGGTTTTACTAAGGGTAATGCTGACAGTAATTTATATTATAAGATCACTGATGATGATATACTAATTATTGAGTTATTTGTTGATGACATCATTTTTGGAGGTGAAGATAAGTTGTGTAAGGAATTTGCTATCAATATGAAGAATGAATTTGAAATGTCTGTGATTGGGGAAATGAAATTTTTCTTAGGTTTACAGATTACTCAGACTGAGAAAGGTATTTTCATCTATCAAACTAAGTATGCTAAGGAATTGTTGAAGAAATTTGGTATGGGAGATTCTAAACTAGTAAGTACTTCTATAGTTACAAGTGAGAAATTGACAAGAAAATATGTTTCTGCATCGGTAAATCCTACTAGATACAAATCTATGATTGGAGGTCTACTTTATTTGACTCAGACTAGACCTGACATAATGAATGTTATTTGTATTGTATTAAGATTTTAGAGTGATCCTAGAGAAAATCATGAGAGTGCGGTGAAAAGGATTTCTAGATACTTGCAAGGTACATCAGAATATGGTTTGTGGTACCCTAAGGATGATGACTTTGCATTATGTGCATACAGATGCTGATTGGGCTGGAGATGTTGATGACCGGAAAAGTACTTTCGGTGAAGCTTTTTTTCTTAGAAAAAAGTTGGTTTCATGGATCAACAAGACATAATCATGTACTTCTTTATCTACTGTTGAAGCTGAGTATGGTGTTGTTGCTACTAACTGTACACAAGTTTAATGGATGAAGAAAATGTTGAAGGATATAAAGGTGGATTGTGATGCACTGATAGTTATTCACAGTGATAACTCTACTGCTATTGATATATCAAAGAATCCAGTATTTTATTCTAAGACAAAGTACATATCTATCAAGTATAACTTTTTGAAGGAAAAGGTGGAAGCAAATGAAGTCAGATTGGTTTATGTGAACACTAAAGAGCAGATTGCAGATATTTTCACTAAACCTTTGCCTAAAGAATCATTTGAGTACCTGAGAGACAGATTAGGGGTTTCTGCCCCTCCGGTAGAGACTTGAATGATGCGATTTGGCATCAGTCCGGTATGCATTATCAAAGATATTTTTCATTCTGGCACTGATGTGGGGATGCTACTACTTAGGGGGAGTAGTCAGCTTTATAACTTAGTGGTTTATGTTTTTGCTTTGATATTTCTGTCAGATTTATGGCATTGATGTCAAAGGGGGAGAGATATTGATGTGAAAAAGAAACTTAAGGAGTTGGTTGTATACATCAGGGGGAGAGATATATGTATATTTCAGAGCTTTACAGAGATACTACTCACAGGGGGAGTTTGGTCTTTGATTCAGAACTTCATTGCTATATCTTTATGTGGCAGATTGTTGGTTGTCTTCCATTGGGGGAGACTTGTTTGGCATTTCTTGGTACTTAGATGTTTTTTACATCTAGTCTTGCCATCAATGCCAAAGGGGGAGATTGTTGGCCATTTGGTAGAATTGATTATGTGTTGCATTGATGTTTTGTCATTGATATCAACACTAGTTGTTTGGATGCTTTACTGGCACCCTTCTAGTCCCAATAGGTTGAGCAGTTTCTGGTTGATTTGGATTCATCATGATCCGGTAGGCTCCGGTATGATTTGGTTATGGAATTGGCATATTCATGATACTCATGATCATATTCAGACATTTAGTTTTGGTCTGGTGATCGGATGCTATCCTCTTTTCTTATAAGCTTGGCTTTTGGTTCTGGTGAGGGTTTCACCGACAAAGCTTTTGATGAAGATCTTTGGTGAATTGCATAAGTGGTGTTGGTGCAGCTTTTGGTGGAGTTTCAGGATGCTGATGGTGATCATGTTCGAGACTTGGCAAATGGAGATCATTGCTTTAGCATGTGGACCTATATTGGGTCTCGATTGATCTAGGTTATGGACCAACTTAATGAAGCGTGTGGATTCAACTTCTCGATATGTTTTCGGGATGTCTTATGTGTTGGATATTATTGGTTTGGTCTAAGGCCGATATGTTTTGTAATTATTTAATTGGTTTATTGTCTGGTAGCCGACCTGATTGTTTATGGTTGAGGGTTTGTATATGTATGATGTAAGATCTCATTATAGATCATGTGTGGTGTGGTAGAGAAGTAGGTCATGGAAATGGATATGTAATGTGTGAATAATGTAATATCATTCAGGCAGAGGATTTGGTCGATCATTGGAGATCAAATTGGGTTTATGTAAGAGGATTTAGTCCTCCGGTATAGAACTTAACCGGAACTGTACTCAGGCATAGGAGATATTATCTTTGTAGTTCAAATACTTCTCTGAATTGTAGTCTGGATTTCCATGTAGTTAGTGAGACTCCTTTTGTGATGAGCAGTGCGTTCTTGGTTGTTGGCCTTCTTGCAAGTGTTGGCCCCTCAATTGTAATTCACATACTTACTGTAGAAGTATTATCTGACTGTGGGTAGGCTTCGCACCGTGTTTTTTCCCTTTACCAGGTTTTCCACGTATAAATCTTGGTGTCATGTGGATGGTATTTATTCTGCGATTATTGTTTATGCTTAATTGGTTTAACTGCTATTTTGGTATTTGGTTTAAGCATTCTGGTATTAATGTTCTGGGTTCCGGTATTGACGTTTTAATTGCTAAATATTCTGGTAATCTGTGACAATTGATTCACCCCCCCCCCCCTCTCAATTGTCTTCTGATTATTTGAATTATCTAACAATAACAAAATCGACACCCGACGAACTAGGATTCCCTCTAGATGCTCCATCAAAATTGAGTTTGAGATGACCTATTGCCAAAAGGGAATTTTCTCTTTTAATCTTAAAGTAAAAAAACTTAAATTAATTTTTTTTTAAAATATAATTATACTCTCATACATGTGTTTTATTGACACATTCTGTAAAGACGTAAAGCATTCTAAATTCAACTATAAAATGTAATACTCTTTATTCTTAGATAAACTCATAATTCCTTTAATAAGTCTATTTACTTCCACTATTTCATCCTTAAGTTCTAAATGACCATTCCAATGGTATCACAATAAACACGAGATTTCTATAAAGAGATAAATATTCTTTATTCAATAAGAACAAGTAGTAGTATCTCAATCATATTACTTACAATACTTGGGCCTTTCTAATGCCTTAAGTTCAAATAACAAGAAAAATATAAAGTAAAGGATGAGATGTGTCCATTGATCTGCAATCCAAAGCTTTCTTCAAAGCAATCTTTAGAATGAAGATGAGAACAAGATTTAGGTGCTTTTTTCACCCAACCTTGAAGCTTACACTTCCCCAGAATTCTTGGTCAATCAAGAATACCCAACCCTACATGAATTGCTTAGCAAAAAGAATTCGATAGACAAGATGGAATCTGGTGCGTACCTAGAATGATATATGCATTTTTAATTTTCTAATTCTATTAAGAAACAAGCAAGATCAATCAAGGATATGGTAGAGCGCATAAAATATATCCGTCTATTTCAATGTCAATAAGTTACTCAGCCAAGTATAATGCCATGTATAGTAATAAAATATTGTTTAGAAAAGAAAACTATTCTCTCTATAATTCCACATTCGGCACCCGTTCTAGAAGGTAACTTTCCCACAAACACAAACATATCTAGCTTTTCTAGTATTCATAATGAAATCAGGAGAATTACATAGAAAACAATCTTTCTTTTCTCAATTTTAACTTCTCATTTCTCGCATAATAAAATTACAATATTTAAAGAAACAATCTTTCGTTTACAACCAATTACATCTAATAAGAAAACAATCTTTTGCTTCTATCTTCTCAAGTAACTCAAGAGAAAGAATTAAAAATAAGGTGTAACACATGTATGCATATTTAGCATATAGATGAAAGTAAAATTCAAACATAGAAAGTATGAGTACACATTCTTTTATCTTTTCTCATAAAATCCAAATAGCGTAATCATACATTTTGTGGTTTCAAATTTCTAAGTTTAGAATGCATAAGCTCTCTTTCTTTCTATTGGCATATGTGCAGGGTATGTTGACATGATGATATTGTATGTTGTCATTTATGTCAATATGATGAAGAGTGAACCGGTATATTGAAGTAAGCACTTGCAAGAAAACCGGTATATGTGAAAAAGTGAAGCAGTATGTTTGTCCAAGTGAACCGGTATGTTGAAATGTGAACCGGTATATGTGAAAAAGTGAAGTGGTATGTTTGTCCAAGTGAACCGGTATGTTGGAATGTGAACTGTTATATGGAATGTTTTTCAAGGTTTCATATGGTATGACTACCGGTTGGTAGTCTTAGCTTCAGGGTTTTCGATTGAAGTGTTGTATGCCTGTATGATTCAACCGATGACATCGTGTGATGAGTTAGCATTGTGATGAAGAATAGATTGTGTTGCCACGTTAGCCTTGTGCGCATGAAGGATCTTGCATGAAGGAGATTGATCCTATCTACCTCAGGAATGTGTGAAGTCTTTGTAAACAGTGGAGAATGCATGATGGGTTATCAGCCTGTAAGAAGTGGTGAAGAACGAACGTTGGAGAACGTCTTGAGATCTATTCAAGACTGTTGTAATCAATGCAATATGATCAACGGTTAGGATTAAACTGACTGGATTGCTTAACCTAAATGTTTAGGGTTTAGGGTTTATGCTACCAACCTATCTGTTTCCTATAAGGTCAATGTTGTTATTCATGTTGAGTTTGTTGGAAAATGTTGTGTGTGTATCCAAGTGCAGAGATACGTGATTCATGCTAGACCAGATAAGAGAATAGATACCTACAGAGTGTGATTGTAGAAGAAAGAAACCAAAATGGATCTGCATTGGCATTGAGTGCTATTACCAGATCATTGTAATATCTGTTGACCTCTAACCACTTCAACAGTTGGAAAATACCTTAACGAGGTAGCTTTAACCGGGTTGTTGTAAATCCTTTAACAGGGTGACTCCAAATCATTGAGTTCTAAAAATCCTCTAACAAGGTAACCTTTAACAGGGTTTAATCCTTAACTGGGTATTTTAGCCATCCCTTAACTGGGTGATCCCTAGCAGGATCAGTTCCTAACAGAACCTATTGTAAAGTCTTTAACTGGACTAGGCTCCTAACAGAGGGGACTTCAAAAGGGTTCAAAGAACAGCTTGTGGGTACTCATCCCCACCATGGTTTTTCCCAATTGGGTTTCCACGTAAAAAATATGTGTGTTATTTGCAATGCTTTTCATGTGATGCTACGTTATTCTTTGTTAAGTGGTAAAACATGTTGAACCAGTAAGTCTTTACATTTCTAGTGAAGTATTACTAGTGTATGCATATGGGTGAAGTGGAAATAAGATGTTAGATTGTGTGGAAAGCTGAGTTACCGGTTTATGTCTTTCACTGTGTTTAACCAGTAGTAATCTGGTTTAGACCGGTGATATTGCTTTCTAGTCAAGTGCAGTGTTCTCAGTCAAACCGGGTCAAGGAAAAGTGTTTTTCTCAGTACTGATTCACCCCCCCTCTCAGTGTCGATTTGGTACTAATTGTTCATCATTGATTCATCACTTTCCACATGTTTTTGACTATCTACTTCTTTTCTTGAATTTGATACTAACATATGTTTTCCATGATCTGAAATGATAATTCTAAATTGCACATACCTATATGGCTTTTTCAAAGGAAATTTCATATAATCATTGTGACTTCTAAAGAAATAAACTATTCAAAAATAGAACTCGTTTCTTCACTAAAGATCTAAAACAATCAAATCCCAAGATAATTCTATTCTTATTCTCTATAATAAAATAAATTATTGCTCGTTTAAGAGCCTACCTCTGAAATTTAATCCAATTCTGATATGATCAATGCTAATTTCTAATTCTATCTGCAATACTCCTTAATTTCCAACACTTTTATTCCTCTATGATGTTCAAATCATTTGTTATATCATCACTATTCTCTAATCTTCCTTCTCTATTCGCTCTTTTTCATTTCATTCTCTATTCTTTGATCTATCATTACTATTCTTTGCATATTTCTTACTGTTTTCTATGTTGTCGTTCTCTTCCTCCCTTTTTTTTACCAAAACAACAATCTATATATATACTGATCTAATCTTTATTTCTTCCTATTTTTGAGCCAATCTCTCCGAGTGGTGGACTGTTATCTGAGTTTATATCTGACACCTCTAATTGTTATAATTATGATAATAGTCCCAACAAAATTTGAATTTTGTTATATTGTGTGCATGTGGCATACCGTTTGAGTTCATTATTATCGTGTGGGTTGGTCATCCACGTAACTATTTGTTCATGCCACGTTTTATGCAATTTCAATACATGTGAAAGTGGAGGTTTGAATGGGTAGTCAGTAGCAATACCGACTCCCTTCCTATCATTAAAGGGGTATTCGATGTTACTATCGACTCCCTTTTGTTCTAAACAAAAGAGCTTGTTACTTTGCATAGTAGATATATTATCGACTCCTCCTTGTAATACGATATACTTTGATATTAATTACATGCTATTTAATAAGTCTGCCAAATAGAATGCTATGTGGAATAGTCAATATCAACATCGACTCCCACTTCACATAATGAATGCATACAATTTGCAAGTATATATATATATTTGTGTGTGTGTGTGTATGTATGTATGTATACTCTCAATTATTTCAATATTCATGAAGTAAAGCTATTCATTTTCATGATAATTAGATATATATATTATAATTATATACATATATACATGTATATGATCAAATCAATATTCGAACTCATACACACACACACACACAGATATGTATATATATATATATATATATATATATATATATATATATATATATATATATATATATATATATATATTATCAAAATACAAAAGTGAACACATAAGTACAATATTTCATCCAATTACACATATATGTACACAAAGAACGTATAAATCTACGATCAATATCCATATTTAACCTAAAATTTTGAATATAAGTCTTTCTTTGAAATAAGACATATCATTTAATATTAGTCATATAAAATTCATCATTCAAATTTGAACAAACACACAAATAAAGTCATTTAAATCATCTTTCTTTGCAAGATGCAATTAGGCATTCTAAAGTGGTGTGTGAGTTTCCATCTATTCTAGCGAAGTCCATGAGTTAAAACAACTCTACCTGAACCATGTTCTTGCCTTTATCCGCATTCACCTATTCGTGCATTTCACTTGCACTCAATTGCTCATCAGAACTGACGATCCCCAATTTCTTAATAAAATCAATACTAATCATTCAATTGCATTTATATAAATAAGGTAATATAAATCATTTCATTGCATTTGAATTCCCATTTCATTATCATCTTATTTCACTAAAAAAAATATTTCCATTTCAATTTCATTTCATAGACAAAAAATAAACATTATTTTCTCAATTAAATAATTATAGATAAATATGGTTTGTGACATCCTTCCCCACTTGGAAGAGACATCGTCCCGATGTCTTATTATTCTATCAATAAGCACATAGTATTTCAACATCATAAAATATTAACCATACATCATAGTCTCAAATCAAAATGTAAACAATAACAATAGCAGCCATGCTATCCAAGTTCACAACATGTATATCAAATCAAAGTATTAAGGAATCTCGTGCATTAAGCAAATACTACTCAATCATCTCAGCAAGAAAATGAACGAGGAAAATGATGGTCAATCATCTCAGCATCCTCCCATGTAGCAATATCCCCAGAATATTGGTCCCATAGGACCTCATGCTGAGTGAAATCTCTGCTATGTAGCTTCACACTACGTTGATCTAGGATTCGGATGGGCTCCACTAGCACCACCCCCGAATCCTGTACCCATAAGTAACTAGGTTTATAACTTCCAGCACATCTCAGGGTCGCACGTATCTTGGTACCAACTTTGATAATTTCCAAAATGAGATAGAGCTCTTATGAGGCTTGACCCTCAAAAAGACTTTATCTCCTGCAGCAAACTATCTGAGAGTCATGTTTCAATCAAAATAGATTTTTTGTCTGTCGACAACCTCTTTCAATCTATCCTTGTTCAACTTCATCTGCTTGTCCATTTCCTTGAGCAAATAAGGACCAATAATTATCATATCTTTCTTTCTATCCCAACTAATGGGTATGCGATACTTTCGTGCATAGATTTCCTCAAAAGGTGTCATCCCTAAAGATGCGTGAAAGGAGTTGTTATATGCAAACTCGGCCAAAGGAAAATACTCCTCCCACTTGTACTGCTGATCCATGTGATACATCCGTAGAATATATTCCACAACCTGATTAACCCTTTATGTTTGGCCATCAGTCTGAGGATGATATGTTGAACTAAAGTTCAGTCTGGTTCCCAAAGCTGCATTCAATGTTGTCCAAAACCTAGATGTCATCCTGGTATCCCTATCATTAAATGGGGTAGTCAATGTTACTATCGACTCCCTTTTGTTCTAAAAAAAAGAGCTTGTTACTTTGCATAGTCAATATATTATCGACTCCTCCTTGTAATACAATATGCTTTGACGTTAATTACATGCTATTTAATAAGTCTGCCAAATAGAATGCTATGTGGAATAGTCAATATCAACATCGACTCCCACTTCGCATAATGAATGCATACAATTTGCAAGTAGATATACATGTGTGTGTGTGTGTATGTATGTGTGT
This sequence comes from Cryptomeria japonica, assembly GCF_030272615.1. Taxonomy (NCBI): domain Eukaryota; kingdom Viridiplantae; phylum Streptophyta; class Pinopsida; order Cupressales; family Cupressaceae; genus Cryptomeria; species Cryptomeria japonica. Next base: position 239,518,339 of record NC_081410.1, on the reverse strand, counting down.
GTGTATACTCTCAATTATTTCAATATTCATGAAGTAAAGCTATTCATTTTCATGATAATTAGATATATATATTATAATTATATACATGTATATGATCGAATCGATATTCGAACTCATACACACACACACACATATATAGTTATATAAATATATATACTATTATCAAAATACAAAAGTGAACACATAAGTACAATATTCCATCCAATTACACATATATGTACACAAAGAACGTATAAATCTACAATCAATATCCATATTTAACCTAATATTTGAATATAAGTCTTGCTTTGAAATAAGACATATCATTTAATATTAGTTATATGAAATTCATCATTTGAATTTGAACAAACACACAAATAAAGTCATTTAAATCATCTTTCTTTGCAAGATGAAATTACGCATTCTAAAGTGGTGTGTGAGATTCCATATATTCTAGCGAAGTCCATGAGCTAAAATAACTCTACCTGAACCATGTTCTTGCCTTTATCCATGTTCACCTGCTCCTGCATTCACTTGCACTCAATTGTTCATCAACAATGATGATCCCCAATTTCTTAATAAATTCAATACTGATCATTCAATTGCATTTACATAAATAAGGTAATGTAAATCATTTCATTGCATTTGAATTCCCCTTTCATTATCATCTTATTTCACTAAAAAAATTATTTCCATTTCAGTTTTATTTCATAGACGAAAAATAAACATTGTTTTCTCAACTAAATAATTATAGATAAATATGGTTCGTGACACATTCTTAATGCAAGATTTGGTGAGACTACATATACATGTCTTTTCTTTACTGATTGATGAGTCAAAATACACACTACGACAATTTAATAAAATATTTTGTTGACCTAGCTTATTGTAGTTAATCCATAAGCATTGGTTTTATTTTGATAAAATTTAAATTTAAATAAAATAGATTTTGGACTAAGAACTTATTATTGTTGTTAAACTCTTATTTAGATTCTTCTAATGAACCTAATATTTTAAGTGTAGGTATTTAATATGACAAATAGATGTTCATAACATAAGATAATTGGGCTGATTTGAAATGATGAAGTGTGTACGCGAAGGTAGAGGTGGGTCTAGGGCCTCGCAAGGAGATGCAAAAATCGGGGATAATGGTGAGCCAGATGAAGATGATGATTGGATTCCTTCGACAGAGGTGACTCTAACTCTTCCTTTTCAGTTTGGATTTGATATGTTTGGAGGCAGGAGTGAGAACCACATGAGGGCTGCAACTGGATGGGTTTTCGTTGGTGATGGATCTATCTTAGATGGCACAGATGGCAACGGGGAGGCTAATTTATTGCCTTCTTTTGTGGTTGTGGCAGTGTTTAGGTGTGTGGTAGGCAAAAATGGGGGTTTTCCCATTTCCCGGTTGTTTGTCCTTCTGCTCGCTTATCTCTGTGCTTTGGCGTGTGCATGGTGGTACGCACGTGTGGTGGACAGGCTTGAGATTCTAGTAGAGAGGTTGTTGCTAGAGACAATGGAGTCCCAAATAGAGTTGATGAGGTTTGGCCTTCCCAACTGTTGTGGGCTCTATTTTTCCTCCAGATTTTGTGATGGGTGATGGCCCTCTATTTGTGATTTGGGTGTGGTTCTTTCGGGGGTTATCTAGAAGTGCCAATTGCAGACCTTAGTGTTGGGGGTTGGTTGGGCCCTCTTTTTTGTGCTTTATAGTATCCTCAAGGAGGTTGTTGGTATTGCATTAGTGCCTTTCTTTGGGGTTGTTGTGGTGTGCCTCTTGACCTTGGCATCTCTTCAGTCTTCATGGGGGTTTCTCTTTTTCTTGCATCATGGACCTTGTGTTTTTTTATTGTTATCTTCATCACAATGTGTTATGGTTTTGTTTTGGCTCTCATATTTCTCTCCTTCTTAGGTATTTCTATTGATGTGAATGTCTCTTCTATTGAGGGTAAGAGTGGTTGGTTGGGTGTTATTGGATGGAGTTTTTGGGGATTTTTTTGGCCTTGTTTCTTGAGGCTGGTTGTTTGAATTCTTTCATCTCCACATTGTTAGCTCTCTATCACTTTTCTCCTATGGAGGTGAAGAATTTGATGGAGGTGTTTTGCTTGGGGCATGACTGATTTGTGCCTCGTTCATCTTTGAAGGTTTTTAGAGACTTTTTAAAACTCAATTTTTCCAGCAATATGGTGTTGTTTGGATCTCTTATTTTTGGATTTTATGGAGTTGGATGATGTTTGGCATGTCTATTTGTTGGTCTATTTCTCTTCAGCTCCTATTGAGGTGGATCCTTTTCCTATAGAGGTGGAGAGGAGTTGTGCTAGAAGGGAGCTGACTTTTAGTTGGATTGTCTTTGATGACTTCAACCTGATGGTTTTGGGAGTCAGTTCAAAACCCAATATGAAGGTTTGGGGATCCTTTCAAAACCCCTAGTTCCAAATTGCTCCTTCAGGATTCTATTCATGGATCTGGTTGATGTTCAGGTTATGGGTGCCTATAAAAACCCTTGGTATTTGTTACAAGTTAAGGGAACCTTGAAAAAACCCTTAGATTTACTTGTTTTGACATCCATTAGTGTTCTCTAAGTTTGGCTTCGAGGTACTTCTATTTTCAACCGATTCTTCAATGATTTTACCTTTTTGATTAGGCTAAGGTTGGGCTGCTAATTTTCTTTGTTGTATCTTTTGGCAGCGTTCTACTTTGGGTTTCAAATCATTATAAAATCTGAGAGTTTCAGGTTCATTCAAAACCTGTTGCAAGGGGTTTCGGTTCCACTCAAAACCTATTTTTTCCTTAATAAAAAACATAAGATAATTGGGCTACTAGGAAGAAGTCTTTTTAATAGAGTAATATATGAGAGGGTGAACGACTTATAGGATTATATTCACATTATTTCATTATAACTTCTAGATATCTATTACCCTATGTTGGTCTCATGTTCTAGTTTCATGTGTATCTCTTGCCCTATTTTAGTGTCACTTCCTCATTTTATTTCCTTCATTATCTTGGTGCCAATTGATATATGTTTGGTGTGTATCACTAACACATAAGTAACTAAAGAGGAGCCTCTAAAAAAGTTGTGAATTTAGTTTATTTATTTTTTATTTATATATTAATCACCCTAGTATCTCTTGGCACTTTATTGAATGCTATATTGTGTAATTCCAATATCCCTTTCTCTCTTTGTGATGACAAATAAAAAAGTGTGATCTATATAATGACAATGTAAACTAAATCAACATAATGTTTCCAATATCTCCTATTTAATCTAATAGACTATGAAAACCTCATATACATCACATAAGTAAATGTTTCTATTTACCATTATGACTAGTTATGATGAATCCAACATCACTCAGGTGACATTGGTCTTTACATAGATTAATAAAATAAAATAATGTTGATATTCATAAATTAAAGATAGTTGATAAGGTTTTTAGACATGCAACTATTTTCTTAAACAAGTCTTAGGATTTTCTTATGTTTTGTAGATAGTCTTTTTATTGTACAACTCTACCAATATTTTGATGTTAATCAATTCGTGTTTTCATTGTCAGATTTTTTACACCAAGATTTAGGAGAAACTTTTAGAAACTTAATTATTGTTTGAAGATTGCTTCAAGATTAGTTGACAGTGTTAAATAGAGGTATTTTATTTTCTTAATGGAAATGACAAATATTGAATATTTCAACAAATCAAATTACATGTATAAAACCTAATATCTAAACCCTAACTCATTTGAAGCAAAAACAATCAAATAAATACCCTTATCTTTAAACCAAAATTCAGTCGAAGCAAAAAAAAAAACACACTAAAATGGTGTTGAAGCATACCGATGGCTAGCCAACTGACGAAGTTGGTGAGAGGAGATGGTAGGGTGTGGTGGTAGCAAAAAATCAAGTACCCATTGTAGACACCTAAAATTGTCTTGTCTAATTAAATAAATATTTTTATTTATTTAATTATTTTAGCCTAATTCTTCTATTAATTAAATAAATCTTTATTTATGTATTTAATTTATTTATCCTCTTCTAGCCTTATTTCTCATTTAAATAAATACATTTATTTAAATAATCTCTTTACTAAATTAAATAAATACTTTTATTTATTTAATTGATCCCACTTCCTCTATTAATTAAATAAATCTTTATTTATTTAATTAATTCATTAGCCTTTTCTACCTATGATACATGCCATTCATTTCATAATTCCTACACTACCTACCCTCTCATTATTTTCTTATTTCCTCTACCTACCCTTTAATCCTAGCCGACCATTTATCTTTTACACCTCTCAATCTTATCCGTCCATTTCCTAAAGTGTCTTCTATATAAGGAGATGCTTCCTTCATTATCAATTCCCTCCCAAGCATTCTATGCTTTAAAACTTTCATATGCAATCAAGCCTACTTGCAACCACATTTATGTTCTTTGTTGAGCTCTTGTGCACACATAAAATCTAAGAGCAAATATATCAAGCAAGATCAATGAAGATAGGAAGAATGGAGATTCAAACCCTAGTGGACATGTGATGGTATCATCTTTGTGATTTTTGTTGGTTTGCATTGTCTTAGGTAATCTTCATATGTTATGGTGGATCTTTGTTGTTGTTAGGCTAGGGTTTTGTGGTTGAATTCATTTAATCTTTCAATATTGTTGTTTCCATTTTTACCATAAACATTTTGGCATGCCCGGTGGGACTCTTGTCCCTTTTGCATTTAACATCTTTGTTGCAAATTTTGTGTTTTTGAAGTTGAAGATCTGACATTTTCCAACAATATTTAAACATTTTCGCGTCTGCGGCTTCTGAAAGCACGTTTTTGTTTTTTACCGCATCTGTGACCTCTGAAATCGTGTCTATATCGCCGACAATATTTTACATTTTTTTCCAGATTATAGAGTCACGTCTGTGTTCCTGAATCGCGTTTGTGATCCTTTTGACCACGTTTGTGTTGCGGAGTCGTGTCTATATTTCAGAACTGCATCTGTGGGGTTTAAAGTCGCGTCTGTGTGGGATCTAATCACGTATGTGTTTGGTTCTTGCAATTTTTGGTTTTGTTTTAGTTTATAGGGTTTCATTTCGTCATTTTGATTTTAGATCTGGTTTATTCGAGCTTATATCTTGTGATCTAGCTAACAAATTGCTGCAGCTTGTCCTTGAAGTGAAACAAATTATCGAAGGCCCCTTTTTCACAAAGTCTTTTGGATCTAAAATTTACCTAACTTGTTTTCTTGCAGGAGGGGTATTATTGCAAAACTACTAATAAATCTTTGTTGCGGGATCTTGGCAAGGGTTTTCTTTTGATTTTCATTATGTACCTTGTTTTCATAGATAAGCAAACACTTCAATTGGTGCATTGACATTGAACCAATGTCTTTTGTGTCTTGGGCAATAGGTTGTTTGTATTTAATCTTTAGAGGGCCTGCCTCCCCATGTGGTCATTAGGACTACTAGTGAGGAGGGAACAACCCAAGTGGTAGTGAGGAAAACCCACCTCTTTCAAACCACTATAAATAATTGTATCCATGGTGAAAGCCATGGGTAACGTGTGTTGATTAGTTCATACCAACACTATGTCTCCCCATAAACCCATTTGATCAAATTTATTTGATCAATAGTAGGGTGTAACCTCTACCGGCTGGGAGCCTTATGTATTTACAGAGCTGAAAGTGTCACATGTATGGCCACACAAGCGGATTCCCTTACTGACACCTTTTTGTTTTAGAAAGCCAAAATCCTTCTAGTTGTTGGGGTAGGAGGTTGGACCTCTGGAGCGGCCCACACACATATGGTTCTTAGTAGAGATACAAGTTCACCACGGGGAGTTTTCATGGGGACTAGTGCTTGGTTGCCCCAGAGAAGTGAGTGTCGAGATTGGAGCCAGTGGGGTCAAGCATCTAAGTATCCACTTTGAATAGTGTAGCCTCGGGGGAAACCCCATGTGGGATCAACAACTATTGTCCTGACCAACCATAAGAATTGTGATCATCTTCTTTTAAACATTCAAACATTCAAGACCAAACATCAAAACATTGTGTCTTTTGTGTCTTCAAGTGTATGCAAAACATTTTTGCATCAAACAACTCACTTTCTTTTGAGTCATTTTGAGTCTAAACACTTGCAAACATTGAGTCCTCATCAACATTGTGTCCTCTTGTCATGAAAAATAGTAAAAAAAATTCAGATTTGGTCATAACAAATAACTTTACAAATTGGAAAAATTGCACTCATATTCTGGAAACGCGTTTGTGTCCTGTAACCGTGTCCATGTAGGACAGAAACACGTCTGTATTATCATAAGTAAAAACTACATTCACAAATTCTTAGAAACGCGTATGTGTAGTGTCTAATCATGTTTGTGTTGGGTAACCACGTCTATGAAGTATACAGGCATGTCTGTGTTCAGTATTGGGAAAATTTACAGTCCAACAAATAATAGCAATCAGTTTCAGAATTCTTGAGCTTCCTAGTTTATTTCTCCAAGTTTTCATCTAGAATTCAGCCTATATTTGGGTCTCGCAAAGTTCATAATTGCTTTACATCTTGCATTACATTCACATTTTTCTAAAATTGAGTCAAAAGGTCACTTGCTTGTCCTCATCTTGCTTTGTCAACACAATACATACAACAACATTTTGCTAAGTGGTCCCTCATCAAGGTCTATCACCTTTGGGTCTCATTTGGTCTTACTTAGAGTCAAGGTCAACTTACCTCATCAAGAGATCTATCATGTCTTTGGAAGTCACACCTACTCTACTACATACATACTTGGTCTTACACTTTGGACATTGCAAGTACACCTCAAATTCATTTACATTCCATCCAACTCTTGGTCTTCCATACTTTTCCATTTTCATCTAGTCTCACACATCTTGGTCAAGACCTAGTTCATGGTTGAGACTCGTTCCCAAAAATCTAGGAGAGAACCTAAAGAGGCTCAAGAGTCTGCAAACATGAGTGGCTATGAGTATGACAACGATATCTTTTTTAATTCTGATCATACCACATTACCTGACATGGACATCTATAGAAACATTCAGAATGTTGAGAACATGGATGATACAAACAACAATGATGCACAAAATGACAATGTGGACAATATTTCAGTACATTCAGTAGAAGTGGAAGACTCTATTATGGATCCCCATTTTAATAGATTGGTTGAAGAGATCATGAGAAGAGATAGACATTATTTCTTACAAGTGATGGCACAAAGTGGAGCTAAAATACCTCATGATTTTGACATGTCTCAAATAGTGGAAAATCAACCTATGCAAGAAACTCAACTCAACATGGAACAAAAGAGACCTAATAGTGTAGGTACTAGAGGACCACGTTTTGTGCCTGAGTCACCATCATCCTTGTTTCAAAAACCCAAGGTCCCAAATACACATGGTCAAGCTTATGATACTCGAGAAAGAGAATCTCATGAACAACTCCATCTATGCAGACCATTATGGATGTCTTATGTAGATAAATGCAGGCAATTGCATACCAATTCTAAGGACCAACCTCTAAAACAATTGGATATCTAGAGACAAGCTCAAAATTTGGACACAAGAAAACCCCGTGTCAAATTTGGGGGCACTACACAAGAACAAACTCATGACATACCTGTAGAATATGATATGCATGGACAAAGCAGATATTTCATTCCTCATTATGACTCTATACCAAGTGGTCCCTATACGCGGTATCATTATAGGCCTCATCCATATGATCATGTTTATGATCAATAGCATCCATATATGCAGTATCCTCCTCCTCCACCCGGTGGCTCAGGCATGTGATATGGTCCAAGAAGTCGGTCTCCACCTAAGAACAATTTGGAACAACAAATAAAGGACTTACAAAAGAAAATGGAGGACATAAATACACCAAATTCAGCTTACACAATGAGAGATATATGTCCCTATCCATTTGATAAGAGCATTCCAATGCCTCTTTTTCCTACACATTTCGTAACACCAAAGTTTGATAAGTATAGAGGCAAAGGAGACCCTAAGGCATATATAAGATAATTTTTCATAGCTTACATTGAGGTAGTAGCAGAAGAAATGTACTTGATTCGATTGTTCCCACAAAGCTTAGGTGATTAAGCTATGGAATGGTTCTCCCAACTTCCACCTAGAATTAAGTCATGGGGTGATCTAGCAGAAGCTTTCATACAACATTTCTCATATAACATAGAGACATATATATCAGTTACCACTCTGTGCAACACTAAACAAAAAGATGGGTAGTCATTTTCATCATTCTTACAAAGATGGAGGAATTTAGCCAGCAGATGCTCTTGTGAAATTCCACAAAAACAAATGGTAGAGATGTTTACACAGAATGTCAACACAAAAATTGGTTATGACTTGAGGAAAGCTTGTTTGTCCACTTTTAAGGACGTCATTGAGAAAGGCTTAGCAACAGAGAAGGTCTTAATTGAGCAAGGAGTCATTAAGATATTCAAAGAAAACAAAGAGGACTTTAAAGGAAAAGACAAGCCACAATTTTGGAACAACAATATTGAAAGACTAAATAATTCAACCACAAAACCCTAGCCTAACAACAACATAGATCCACCATAACATATGAAGATTACCTAAGACAATGCAAATCAACAAAAATCATAAAGATGATATCATCACATGTCCACTAGGGTTTGAATCTCCATTCTTCCTATCTCCATTGATCTTGCTTGATATATTTGCTTTTAGATTTTATGTGTGCACAAGAGATCAACAAAGAACGGAAATATGGTTGCAAGTAGGCTTGATTGCATATGAAAGTTTGAAAGCGTAGAATGCTTGGGAGGGAATTGATAATGAAGGAAGAATCTCCTTATATAGAAGACACTTTAAGAAATGGAGGGATAAGATTGAGAGGTGTAAAAGATAAATGGTCGGCTAGGATTAAAGGGTAGGTAGAGGAAATAAGAAAATAATGAGAGGGTAGGTAGTGTAGGAATTAAGAAATGAATAACATGTGTCATAGGTAGAAAAGGCTAATGAATTAATTAAATAAATAAAGATTTATTTAATTAATAGAGGAAGTAGGATCAATTAAATAAATAAAAGTATTTATTTAATTTAGGAAAGAGATTATTTAAATAAATAAATATATTTATTTAAATGAGAAATAAGGCTAGAAGAGGATAAATGAATTAATTAAATAAATAAAGATTTATTTAATTAATAGAAGAATTAGGCTAAAATAATTAAATAAATTAAAATATTTATTTAATTAGACAGGACAATTTTACGTGTCTACACCTGTTACTCTTTATCTATGTCTATTGGCCACACTCTACTAGTGTCACAAATTGTAACCCTTTACAATTTTACACTAAAAAATTGTTTAGTAACAAGTACTTATTTTTAGATAATAACTGTACACCTATTTAGTAAATAAAGGGTACCCATTATGTAAATAATCTGTACAAATTTTCATTGTGATCCTGAAGGAAAATAGGTACTTGTTTCAATTTTAGCCTTGGGACCTTGGGGCATAACAAGTATCTATTATTTAGAAAATGGGAACCCGTTTCTATTGATATTTTTTCTAAGGCCAAAACTTCCCCTTAATGGCTACTCAACTTCTTGCATGAACCCACGAGGACACTTGTCACAATTTAACTTAATCCTCTCCTACGGTTTCATTTAGGGTTTTATATTTTTGGTTTTATAAGCATTCATTATTGTGCATTGTAATCATCCAATTATATTCAATCGTATTCTATCGACAATAGTGTTAGTATATTCTGGTTCCTACAAAGAATATTTGAATGGTCATGATGTTAGACTTGTGTGAATAATATTGTCATTGATGTCAAACCAGCTATCCGGTTTGGACCAAACAGTGTATGAGGTCCAGATATTAGTTCAGATGTTATGGATGTTGTATGCGAGGTTGTATGTGGTCTATATGTGCAGTTCAAATGTTTTAGTTTTGGTCAGAAGTTATTATACAACATGATAGAGGTAATATTGACAGCTCTTGATGATGACTTTTTGAAGTTTCTTTGATTTCTCATTGATCTCGGTATCAGCTATGATCAAGGTGTTAGCTTCTTTGGTAATTGTCAGAAGTATATCTTAGAGTTTTGTATTGCAGTTTTTTGGGTACGTATGGAGTCTACATTTTGGAGATATTGAGCTTGATCTCATGATAATGGGTCAGTATTATTGGTTCCAGTTGACCCTGCCCCGTTTTGATAATCTTGTTATTTGCATTGGAAATCAAAGTGTGTAAAGGAAGCATGGAGATGTCTTTCGGAGGCCAACACAAGCATATTGATAATGTGCTGGGCTTGGCCGACACACTATTTTGTAATTGTGCTCTCTGGTACATATACATTCTAGTAGCATAATGATGAAAAATGAATAAGAGATTGAGTGTGTGAAGGTATGTGTGATATGTGAAAGAAATTTGGCAGTGAAGATAGCAGTGTATGTGAGTTGTGAACAACAAAGGCAAACAATGTTGTAGTAGTGTAGTAGTCCTTTACCGGACTTGTTGTAGGACATTTGTACATAGATCTCTAACTAGATATACTATAGGGTTTGAAATTCATAATCTGAGATTAACCATAGAACTGAGCCCATGCATTTAGAGATGATATCCTCTTCAGTTCAACCTTTTTACTTGTACTAAGCATTCCAGTAGTTACACATCTCTTTGTATATCTACAGTGAGCAGTCTGGCAGTGAGCCACTTGGCAACAATCCACCCTTTTGTAAACACAACTATAACTAGTTATATTCTCCTAAGAGTTAACACTCTCTATGGTTTTTTCCATTTGGGTTTTCCACATATAAAATCTGGTGTTTATCTTGTGGTTGTGTTCTTCATGATTATTTTGCATTAACTGCTTATTTGATATTTCTATGGATAATTATAATTGTGGAGAAAGGTTTTTTCTATTTTTAGATATGTGGGAATACTGATTCAACCCCCCTCTCAGTATTCCAGTGCTTTCAACCTGATCAGCAATTGGTATCAAAGCTTTGGTCCCTTTCTTAGAAAGCTTAACCGCTTAAGGGAGATCTATGTTGGTTGAGTCATGGCACCTATATGTTTGGCATAATATTTTCAAATGGATGAAGATTTGAAGACAACTCTTGAAGATTTGGAAAGCGTTGAATCAGAGAATGAAGAATTGAAGGAGAATGTGAAGATAGCAAATGAATGTGTGCAGAAGTTGAGAGAGAAAATCCAAAAATTCAAGTTGAGACATAAGGAGTTTAACAATTAGTTGAAACAAGTGAATGAGACTATCAAAGATCCAATGCAAAAGATTGAGGAAAAAGACAAGATAGAGCAGTTCCCGAAAGAGACAATAAAGAAGAAATTTGGAGAATGTGAAAAGCTTGAACAATAGGTGAAGGATCTTAAAGCAGAGAATAAGATCCTTGACAGTAGCAAGCTCTTGGAAGATCTGATCAACATGTAGCAAGGTAATTCAGACAAAACCAAACTTGGTTTCCAACTCAGTATGTGTTCAAAACAGAATGATAAAGAAGAAAACAAAGAAGTCAAAGCTGAAGAAGAGAATAAGTTAGAAGATGAGAGGAAATCCTGGAATTAGAAATCAAATGCAAGAAGACCACTGGGTTGACAGCCTAATGCACAAAGGTATCCATCTTTTAATGGCTATTGTTTCAAATGTAATAAATTTGAGCACAAGGTAGCAAACTGTAGAAACATTCAATGTTATAGTTGTAAGATGTTTGGACATAAAGCAAGTCTTTGTAGGAATCATATTGTGAATTGGAAGTATAATCGGGTAATTGAAAACAAGAAGAGTTACAACTTTCATGGATAATGTTACATTTTCAATAACTATGGACATAAGGCCAGAGAATGCAGATACAAATCACATCTGGTAAGATCTGAAAGGAAGATTGTTAGTTGTTTCAAATGCAAGCAATCCGGACATTATGCAAACCAATGCAAAAATGGAAATATTGAGAAATTTGTTGAGAAGAATGTGATGAAGAATGGTGAATAAAATAAGAAAGAAAATTTGGTTTGGAGAAAGAAGAATGAGAACAAAGGAAGTGAGCTTGATCTACCAGAATCCGGTGTAGGTACCCCTTCCTTTGGTAATTAAGTTTAGAGTTTTTGGTCAGGGGTGTTGGCAATTGACACTCATCCAGTGATATTTGATGCTTGATTTATGGTCTAGGGTTGTCATTGATGGAAAATCTTCTTGGAGATATGATCTGATGGTCATGATTCATCTTAACTAGAAGCTGGATTTAACCGATATAACCGGTAAAACAGGGTATCTCAGTAATGTTTTGATCCGGAATGATTTTCAATGATTGCGGTGTTTTTGGTGATTATTTTTGTGATCTCGCTAAATGGGAAGATCCTTAGGAAGTGTGTGATTACAATTTTTTGGTTCGGTGCTATGTTTTGTTCGAGATTGAAGTCAACTTGGAGCTACATGTTACACTTCTTGAAGCCGACTTGAAGGAGATTGCTTTTATGTTAAGACCAGATATATAAGAGTGAATTGGAGATTTATTTTTGGAGCATTAGTGGTGTGGCAATCAGTTTTGGTGCGATTGAGCGCAATTTCATGTGCGCATTTGATCTGGTAGCTGATTGAGATAGTAATAGAGTATTTGCAAAGCAAAGACGGTCAGAGATTTAGTGCTTAACCAAAACTCATTCTTGCATTATAAGATGCTACTTGAGAGTTAATTTCATTCTATTTTCTTATTGTAACCAAATTGTAAGTCAATGAGACTTCCCTGAAGGTTCCAACCTTCTAGGCAACTATATTTGAGTAGTGAGCTCTCGACAATAATCCTGAATGCAAGTGCATTCCCCATCTATGTAATATTTATGTACTCCTGGCCATAGTATATGAATATTGTGGCTTTTAGCCCCACCATGGTTTTTCCCTTTCTGTGTTTCCATGTAAAAATTTCGATGATGTGGATTTGTGGATTCTTTGTTGCATGTTTATGTTCTTATCTATTATGCATTGCTTACCGGTGGATAAAGAATAAGTTTGTGGATTTGATTTCTGGTAGATCACTGATTCACCCCTCCCCTCTCAGCGATCCCTAATTCTAACAATTGGTATAAGATCCTAGTTCCTTTGAGGAAGCTTAACCGCTTGAGGAAGATTTGGGAGATTGATTCAATGGATTCTAGTTTTCGGAGACAACTCAATGTGGCACATGAGGATCTTGATGCAACTAGAAATGAGGTTTGTTCCTTGAAGAAGAACCCAAATGTTTTTGATGAATTCATTAGTGAGTTGAAGGATCAAGCAAGTATCTATAGAGAAAAGAGGAAGGAATTAATGGACAAGTTAAAGGAGAAAGAAGATTAGATCATGGAATTATAGGACAAAGTTGATAAGGTTGACAAGCTTGAGAGAGAGAATGTTGCTTTGAAGAATGAGATGCAATCCATTGTGATGAGATTGACTAAGGAAATTGAGGACCGAAAGAAGAATGAAGAGAATCTGGCACAATCACTGAAGGAAAGAGTTGATGAATGCTTCAGGATTACCTATGAGAATGATCAGTTGTAGCTTGAGTTGACACAATCAAGGAATAATGGTCAAGAACTTGAAAGACAGATTGCTACCTTGAGAGATTAACTTGCTATTGTCAATGAACACAAACACAAATTCAAAGCTAGCTCAGCAAGGTTTGATGAGATGCTAGAAATTCAAAGACATGGAAAGGAAATGCAAGGTCTAGGATTTGAGAAAGGTGAATCCTTCGGATCTGGACAAGGCAATGCAAAACCTGATCAGAAGAAGAGCAAGAATCATCTGGTAAGACAACCTAATGCTCATAGATTCAATGGTAGATGTTTTACTTTCAACAAGTTTGTTCATATGGTGAGTCAGTACAGAAGTAGGATGAATAATGGAGTAAACAACATGAACAATGTGCCTACCTTTATCGGTTAGTATTTCATATGCAATAATTTTGGACACATTTCAAATGTGTGTAGAGAAGTAGTGAATAACTTCTAAAACAAGAATGCATATAGTCTTCTAGAAGGAAATGGGAGCAAGTGTGGAGCAAAAAGGAGCGAGAATCCCAAATTTCAAATTGGGAAATGGCGGAATCCCTGGGAACAGCAGATTACCTAGAGATTGCAGTTTTTCTGGGATCGAAATTGGCGATCAGGCAGGGGGTCAGGCACCTCAAGGGTCAGAAGAGGACAAGGAAAAAAAAAAACTGGGAGAGGACAAAGATTCGAACCCCAGGGACCCACACGACAGAGGTAAAGGAAAAAAATGGCCTTCACTCTTTGGGGTGAAACCGCTGGTTAAATCTAGGCTCCCGGAAGTAACAAACATTTCAGACCCTGCCTCTAGACAGTTTGCTATTTCTTTTCCAAACAAAGTGGTTGATATGACTGTTGTTGGCCTTTCTATGACATTAGTAGGACGATTCTCTAGCTTTAGGCCTAACATTGATGATGTTAGGAATTTCATAAGGAGAAAATGGCTTGTTAAAGGACAAGTAGAAGTGGTAGCGCTGCCTAGAGGGTTTTTTACCTTCGCTTTCAACTCTGAAGAAGACATGAATAAAGCTCTCTGCGAAGGCCCTTGGATGTTTGGCAAGTTATCCCTGGCTCTTCAGAAATGGGCCCCGAATCTCATCCTCGATGAATCCTTCTTTGTTTCTATGCCAATCTGGACGCGCCTCCCAGGTCTTCCATTGCAACACTAGAATGAGGAAGTCTTCAAGGGTATTGCAAAATCCTTTGGAGAACTCTTGTCAATCGACTTGATGACGACAGCTAAATCAAGGTTAGTCTTTGCTCGCATCTACGTAAATGTTAATCAAATGACAGATATGCCTCAATCCATAGACATTATTTCTAAACTTGGAAAATGGTCCCAAGCTATTGAATATGAATCTCTACCATTTGCTTGTTTGCATTGCAAAAAATTGGGGCATTGGGCTAAATCATGTCCGCTCAAGAAAAATAAGGAAAACAAGACTGATAGCAACAACAAGAACAAAAAGACCTGGCAAATGATAAATAAAAAAGGAGACTCATCAACAACTGAGAGTAACCAAAATAGGGATATAACGGATCTTATGAATGAAGCCAAGAGGAATGGGAGTAGTAGCAACGACCAACAAGATTGTGTTTTCTCCAATGACCAACCAAAGAGAACTAAAGAAGCAGAGCAAGGAACTGAGTTGAACAATAAAAAAAACCCAGAGGACCAGGAGACTGGATCTGTTAGTCAGGAGAAGGAAGAATCCATTCCGGACCAGGAGGCTGGATCAGTGAGTCAGGAGAAGGAAGAGACCATTCCAACCCTATCACTATCAAAACCGGTTGAGGAAAACTTTAATGAAGCTCAAGACCCTTCTAATACTGAGCCTTTATTGCTTTTAACCAATGGAAGCCCAAAGCCTCACCTCTGTAAAACCCCTTCTCATAGTGTGGATTTGTTGGATGGGAATCTCCAGATATTCAGATCGAGAGAAGGAAAATCGAACAAGGAGGAATTCAATGGAGGAATCTCAACTAGAAGCAAGATCAAGAAAAAGGTAGATGTTGGAAGTCAGAACAAAAATAAGGTAAGGCCATCCCTAAAACATCAAAGGGAACAGGAAAGTTGGAAGAACCATGCTGATGGAACACAGTGTTCCATTGAGTCAGCCTTATCCCCAGTTAAAGTATGAAGATAATATGCTAGAATATCAGAGGGTTGAATGCCCCTCATAAGCAAGATGTGTTATGGAACATCATCAGAGATCATAAACCGGATGTGGTCCTTGTTCAGGAAACCAAGATGTCTAAAGAAAAAGTTGAAAAGATTAGAATTTTCAAAGAAAATGGAGTCATAGGACCAAACTCGGAGGGAGCTTCTAGAGGAATTGCGATTTTTTGGAACCAAAAAACCATTACTGGAAAGGAAATCATCTCTGCTTCTAATAGGATCTCTGTTCAGCTTGATCATATTAAGGATAACTTTGTCTAGGTATTATCTAATGTCTATGTGCCTAATACCAAATCCGGGAGAGCTAAACATTGGAAAAGCCTTGCAGCTGACAGACTCCAGTTTGCTGATCAAAGTTGGATTATTATGGGAGACTTCAATACCCCACTCAAAGATGAAGAGAAGATGGGAGGTATCCCTTTACAACTTGATGGGAAACAAGACCTCATGGACTTCATTAATGACCAAGCTCTCATTGATGTGGATCTCCAGGGCATCAATTTCACTTGGACCAATAGAAGAACCGGAGTTGATCTGATTCAAGTCAAGCTTGATAGATCTTTAATTTCTCCTAATTGGCTTTCTAAGTATAGTTGTTCCCTTGCCTCTGTTATCAAAATTGGTTCAGACCATTACCCCATCCCCTTTATTACCAACTCTTTTTTGGCAAAGAGAAACTTCCCTTTCTGATTTGAAAAAGCTTGGCTCTCCCATCCTTCTCTGGAAGCTTGCATTGCTGAATGGTGGAACTCTGAAGTGGAGGGTAAGGCTCTGTTTAGAATTGCCAAAAAGCTCAACATCATAAAAGCCAAAATTAAAACCTGGAACAAAGAGTTTTTTGGGGACATATTCAAGAACAAAATTCAAGTCAAAGCTGAAATAAAGTATGTTCAGGATAGAATCCAAGAGGTGGGGTTGACCGAAGATCTTAGGACGGCTGAAAATGATCTTTTATCTAAATACCACTCCATCATTTCTAATGAAGAGACTTTCTGGAGACAAAGATCCAAAGCCTTGTTTCTGAAGGAAGGTGATAAAAATACCCGCTTCTTTCACTTAACTGCTCTGAAGCATAGGGTAGCCAACAGAATATCCAGACTAAATTGCAATAAAGGCATCTTAACAAAGGACTGTGACATTAGGAAGGAAGTTGTCGAGCATTTCAGTACCCTGTTGGGTGATGTGGATATCCTGGATTTCAGCAAGCAAAACACCCTTTATCCCTCCTATCCTGTCGGAAGCTGACAACCACCTTTTATCCCGTATTCCCTCTAATATGGAAATCAGAAAGGTGGTGTTCTCCTTTTAGGGTGATAAATCCCCTGGTCCAGACGGCTTCCCCATGTTTTTCTTCCAAAATTTCTGGCACATTGTGGAGGCTGACATATGCAATGGTGTTAAGGAATTCTTTGGCTCTAGAAGACTCCTAAAGGAACTAAACGCCACCTTCATTTTCCTAATCCCAAATATCCCCGGAGCTAATTCTCTTAACAAGTTTAGACCCATCAGCTTGTGTAATTCTGTCTACAAGATCTTATCTAAGGTTCTGACTTCCAGATTATTAGAAATTCTTCCAAGGATTATATCTATTCAGCAGATTGACTTTGTCCTTGGAAGACAGATTTTGGACTCCATTATTTCCGTTCATGAAAATATCCACTCCCTGAAAGTGGCGAATAACCAGGGATTCTTCCTAAAGTTAGACATGGCTAAAGCTTTTGATAGAGTGAACTGGCAGTTTCTCCTTAGGATCATGAAAGTGTTTGGTTTTGGTGACAAAGTTATTGACCTCTACTCGCGACTCATGGAAACTTCCTCCTCTGTCATTATTGTCAATGGCTCCTTGTCCAGTTTCTTCAAAAGCTCTAGAGGTCTCAAATAGGGGGACCCCATATCCCCTATCCTGTTCACCATTCTTGCTAAATGCTTAGGTAGATTCATCCTTTAAAATGTGGAAGATGGCAACATTAAGGATTTGAAACCTTCTTCATCCAATGTTGTCTGCTCTCATGAACAATTCGTTGATGACTCTATTACCATGGGAGAAGCCACCATCTTGGAAGCTAAAGATATGAAGATTATTCTGATTACCTATTAATCTGCCTCTAGCCAAAAAATCAACTGGGATAAAAGCTCTTTGTTTTTCATCAATACCCCGGTCCAAAGGCAAATAAGGATTGGCAGGATTCTTGGCTGCAACATCTATGAGTTTCCCTCTACCTATTTGGGGCTTCCTCTATGTCTTAAGCCTGAGGATTCCTTCTGGAACAAGCTAATTGATAGAATTAACTTGAAACTTGCTGGCTGAAAAGGGGTTGTCCTAAGTCAAGCAGGTAAAATCACTTTGCTCAAAGTCACTCTCCAAAATCTTCCCGTGTATGCTCTTAGCTTGTTCAAAATCCCCTCAAAGTTTGCGGAAGCTATTGAAAAAATCCAAAAAAAGTTCCTTTGGTCGGGAGTGGAAGTTAAAAATAGAATTCCCCTTATTGCCTGGAATAAAATTTGTTCCCCTAAGGCCTCAAGTGGGCTAGGCTTAAGGAACATTGGTTCTATGAATAAAGCTTTATTAGCCAAACAAATATGGAGATTCAAAGGGAAGGAAAGAGAATGGAACTCTATCTGGAAAAAAAAATATCTCTATATGTAACCTTCTGAGGAAGAATTCTTTGACAACTCTTTTAATGTTGAAGGACCCGTCATATGGAATACTGTGCAATCAGCTAAAAGCTAGGTTGTTGCTGGTAGAACTTGGAACCTTGGAGATGGGAGGAGAATAAGATTTTGGGAAGATAGATGGATCTTGGATAAACCTCTGGAGGAAATCCCAATCCTTAAAGATTGGAAAGACTGATTAAAAAGCAGGTATGGATAAATGGTAAGAGATTACTGGAGAAATGGGAAATGGATTGATTTTAGCCAGCAATGTCTAGGACTCAAGTTCCTTCAAATTGCTCTCTCTGCTAAAATCCCTAGAGACAACAAAGATGACAGATTGATATGGAGGGAAACTCTAGATGGGAATTACTTATTTCCTCTGTTGTGGCTATTCACAATGTCCTGGTGGAAGAAATTCCCATCTAGGCCAAAGTCTGGAACAAGAAGTTAGTTCCTAAGGTCAATATCTTCTTCTGGATTTTCATCCAAAATAAGGTATTAACCTTGGACAATCTTCATAAAAGAGGTATTATTTTTCCTAATAGGTGTTCTCTTTGCTGCAGGGAAGAAGAGACAGCTTGCCATATTCTCAATCAATGCACTTTTAGCCAAGATATCTAGAAAATCATCCTTACCAGGTGGAACCTAAGCTGGGTCTTCCCGAACTCTCTTGGTGACACCTGGCTTCAATGGCATTGCCCTAATTCTAATCCTAAAATTGTGGAGACTTGGAAACTTACTCTGTCGATTGGTATCTGGAATATCTAGAAAAAGCGCAACAACGGGATTTTTAGGGATAAAAGGGCTATTCCTGAAGTGGTTGCAGATAAAATCTTTAGGAGTGTTTTTGAATGCCTCTACTGCACTGATCAGGGACCTGCTGCTAAAGATGATTTTAAAGACAGGTGGAACCTCTCTACCACTACTACTAGCAAGGAGACTGGAAGAGAAGGTCTAGTCTGGTGTTTTCCCCCGCAGGGATGGATTAAGGCTAACTTTGATGGGGCCTCTAAAGGGAATCTAGGTAAAGCTAGATATGAGGGCATTGTCAAAAATTTTGCTGGAAGTTGTCTTAAGGTGGTGGCTGGTCCTCTAGGGAATCAAACTAGCCATTTTGTTGAAGCCTCTGTAGCCTTGAATACCTTAATTATAGCCAAAAATCTAAATTATGATAAAATATGGCTTGAGGGAGATTCACTCAATATTATAAAGTGCTTAAAGGGGGAATCGGAGCCTTCCTGGTCTATTGAAAATATCATCATGAAAGCTAGGGCGATCATTGCCAGTTTCAAAGAAATTATTATTCAACATGTCTTTAGAGAGCAAAACGGCATTGCCGATTTCTTAGAGAATACTGGAGTTAACTCTGACTCCCAAATGATTTGGCACGAGGAGGATCTCAATTTAAATATCAAAGAGTTCATTAGAAAGGACCGTTATACGGGGAGAGAAGGACAATTTAATCATGACAAGTAAAAAGCATCATTTATGCCTTGCTGGAAAGGCCATCATTACTTGGCGCTGCGGCAGATCTTCTATTATCTCTAATAAATTGCCACATGCTTTGTGGGTTACTCAGTTCGAAAACTTGAGCAACATCAGGAAAGAAGGTTATAATTTACAGAGAAACAGAGCAAATAGCCTATATCCGAAGATGGGAGGAGACCTAAGGTGGGAAGATCCAGACAATATGTCAACCTGGAAAGTGATGCCAAAAGTCTGGGTGAAATTGTAGAAGGGCTCTCTTACCAGCTTCATGGAGAAACTTGAGGACTATGACAAAGCTAGGGTTAACTTAGTTGTTTCCAAGATTTCTGAAAACTGGTCTAATGGCTCTTTTAAACTTTATGGAGTTAAGTTTAAGCTGGACACTGGGCTCATTTCCATTGTGTCCGGAATGCCCCACTCTGGGCTTAATTTCTTTCGAGACCTCAAATTCTCCAACAACACAGTTAACCCGCTCCCACGAAAAGAGAAAGAGAGGGCTAAAATTGGCAAGGCTACTGGGGGCTACTACGAAGCTGCAAACATCAAGAAGTTGTGAGGTTGGGTTTTGAACGCAATTATGGAGTACATCACGGTTGAAGGTCATTTCTCCAGGGCCCACACCTACCACTTTGTGCTCTTAAACCATTTCAGACATGACAAAAAGGTATCCCTTCCCTACTACCTTTTTCGGTTCCTCTCTAGGTCCCTCAACAAGCACAGGACTAACCCTTCTAGCCTAATTCTCCATTGCAGGTTTCTGTTGCTCATCTATGAGCATTGCAAAACCCTCATCCTACTGGAAAATAAGAGGATTTCCACCTCTCTAGGCAAGAGAAAGATGGAAGAGGGAGAAACTAGCAAGGAGAATGCATCCTCCAACAAAAAAAGGAAAAGCGTCCCTGGGTTGGAAACAGAGGACATTGTTAAGGAAAGCAGCGGAATGGAGACGGATGACTCCAACGGTGAAGACAGCTGGAAAGACGAGGAGCTAGGTAACAAGGAAGAAAGTGGCGATAATGAGCCTGGTCAAGAAAGCCCTACCCTTAGTGAATGCCCTGGTAAGGACAACAACTCTCTGATGGAAGAAGCAAAACCCAAGGATAACGAGGAAACCAGAGTGAATTCTGAGAAGGAAATGAACAAAGACTCTGAGAGGGACCTAACTGAGGATAGGGATAGCGAGGACAAGGAAAGTGCTAGTAAAGGGCTTATCCTGGATAACCTCAAGAAGCTCTCTAAGGCTAGAATGGATTTCGATAGATGGACCTACGAGACCCTGAAAAACCTAGATAAGAAAGGGATAAAAACGGATGAAAAGAGGGAGGATGAAAATAGAGAGCAAATTAATTGGAAGCAGGAAATGGAGAATAAGGTAAAATCGTTGGAAGAGGGAAACAAAGCGATGAAAAATTTGATGGGAGTTATCCCAAGTATCCTCTCTGCTATCACTAAAAACCTGGAGGACATCGCCAAGGTCATTAATCATACCTGCACTCCAAAAACGGTCATGGATCTTGACCTGGAGGAAGAGACCATCCAGACTGGAAGCGGTGATGCTACTCTGGTGGGTGGTACTACGAAGAGAACCAGGGCCAGTATCAAGAAAGTTGTGGCTGCTTCAACAAAGGATCCCCCTAACTTCAAAGACAACATCAAAGAGCTGTATGAAATCAGCAACACCCTAGCTAAAGCCCTGGAAAAAATCTGATTGCTGGAAGGCCTGCTGGCTTTATGGGGCTTTTTTGGGTTTTCTTCGGTTTTCCGCTAGTTTTTTGTGGATTCTGTTCTTTTCTGTTTCTCGTAGCTTTGTTGTTTAAGTTCTATTTGTAAAGGGTTTTGGGGCCCCTTCAAAACCTGCTTTTTCCTTAATCAAAAACTTCTAAAACAAGAGATGATATGCTTATGGAATGTTTGAACATATCTCTAATCAGTGCAGGACAAGACCAAATCAGATGAACTTCAGACCTATGAAGAATAATGTTGTTTGTAGAGCATGCAACAAAACCAGTCATATTGCAAAATTCTACAGAAGCAAAAACAGTGCTTTGATTAACAAGATCAAATCAGATGAAAAGGGAAAGGAAAAAGCATATGAGATCAAAGATCAACATAAGAAGATGTGGAGAAAGAAGGATGAATCTAAGGCAGATAATGAATTTGTACCTGAATCTGGTGCATAATCTTCATTCGGTAACTAGGGATTTTGGCCTTAGGGGAAGACAAACTAATGCAAATCTTGTAGTACCCCTTGATGAGATCTGAAGTTGATGGATTAAAGATGATGGGAATTGAGCTTCAGTTGATATCCAAAATTCAAATGGCCGATTTTGGCATCCGGTAGTCGAACAGGGCATCCAATTGGATATTTGAGGTGTATTTGTTTTGAGGAGAAATTAGGGTTTGCAAAGTTAAAAGGGAAAATATGAGAATCATTTTTCACTTTGCGAATAGTGTTTTTGAGCTGAAGAGAAAAAGCAATCCGACGAGCGATCTAGGGAATCCGCCAGTTGGTTGAGGTATTTTTCGAAGAGCATTTTCTGAGTTCGATTTTCTGAGAATTTGAAATGGGATATGCATCTTCCATTACTACTCCATTAGTAGTTTAGGTCAAGGACAAGACTCATTGTGTATCCAAGAAACACCCCTACAAATCCATGGAAGCTGACCTGGTTAGAGCTTTCTCTTTCATTCTGCACAAAGTTTTGCACATTGATGATATTCGAGCCTACATTCACTGTGAAATTGAGGAAATTGGCTCTGAGGATATCCTGGACTTGTACACTGACAACATCATGGATGAGATTGGCAATCCCAAGATGAAATTTGCACAGCTACAGAGAAAGGGTTTCACACAATTTGTAAACTTTTTGACATTCGATGAGAAGGAATGGGTGAGGTATGTGCTAAGGAGGATCCATGCTAAATTTATATGGCTAGACCAACCATACAAGATAACTACTGATATGATTAGGGAGTAAACTGTTCAAACCAAATTGGTGAAAAGCCATGGTTGCGCAAGGTCACAAACCCTACTGTGAACAAATTATTCAGTGCAGAGTTTGATGGGCGATCAATGAAGATTAGCACAATAAAGGAGGATGATATCAAATTTGTTGCAATGGTAATTGACTACAAGGTATACTAGTCTAACAGACTGAATTTTGTATCTGGCACTGCCATCCATGTAGCTTATAAGATAGTCAAAGAAGATGCTCATTATGACCTGTGCAGTGTGCTATTGGAGGAGTTATAAATTTGAAAAAACTCAAACAAGATAAAAAGCATGTCTTTAAATTTGGTTCTTTTATTATCTGTTTGGTGCTTTATTTCATGAATCAGATCCCTAGAACCGACATAGTACAATGGGATTTTGGCAGACCGCTGGCTCAACAGATAAAGCAGAGGCTTGACAGACTTGGTAATAAGGACAATTAGAATGTTGCATTGTGGGAATTATTCAAAACATTTCAAGACAAGATGGAACAGAGAGTCAGAATCCCAAAGAAATTATAAAGAAATATGAGGGGACAATCTGCTTTATGGTGAACAAAGATGAATGTCTTATGGAAGAGGTTCAACCCCGGATGGTATGGATATTGTCTATGGGATATGAGGTTGATGAAGCCAATTTGGATGCCTATGCACAACACTTGCTAAACACTCTGGTAGACACCAAAGAGGAAAGGTTCAGAACTTTCCAAGAGAAATCAATGGAGCTACATACCAAGTTCACCAAACCGGCTAGAAAAAAAAAAAAAAAAAGAGTTGCAAAAAATGTGGAGGACATTCTTGTTGAAGAATGACATCCCCGAGAGAAAGTTAGAGTTGCTAGAGTTGTGAGGGATGCAGTTGAGAAAGCAAAGAAACAAAAGAATGCACCTGCTTTAGTTAAGGTGAAGGTGATAGGACCTTCTCCTGCTCTGGTGAAGACACCTCTCGTTGAAGCGGAACCCTCCGGTGCATCTAAGGGGAAAGGTATTTTGAGGAAAAAGAAGAAAACCAAAAGGGAATATGTAGCAGTTTCTCCAATGCAATCTGAGACTGAATCAGATACTAACATTCCTAAGGCACCAAAGAAAGGAGAGTTTGCTAGAGTAATTCAGAAACCCCAACTCGGTGGTGAGAAGAAAGAGTTGAAGGAGAAGAAGGCAAGGTTGGATCCTGTATCGGCAAGCAAGCCCAAGAGAGGAAAGAAGACAAAATCTAACTTGGATGAAGCTATAGAATCCGGTAAGATGAAGACTTCTAAAACAGAGTATCATATTGTTGCGCCTTTGTCTATTCAAGAGTTGATTGATGAAATTATTAAAGATGGAAACTTAAAGAACATCTCTGTATATTATGAGAATATGGATGACAAGGATCAAAGGCAAATTGAAGAAGCTGTAATTTTGTATATGGATGTATTTAGTAAAGCATTGATTGAATTAAAAAAATAATCTTCCCAAAGATTTGTATAGTTTAATTGATGCTAGGAGAAAAGTTGCTAGCCAAATGGACAGACAAATAAAGAAGAGTGAACTGGTTAATCAGTTCACCAGTATCACTATAGAGGAAACTGACAGATTAATTTTATTGTCTAATAAAAAGGAATTCAGGAGAAAGCACAGAGTAAATAGTTTGATGGTTGGTTGAGTTGGAGAAATAAGGAGAGAAACCAGTGAAATCTGGAAGAATTTTCTTACTGAGAACGGACTTGTAGAAATTGTCTCACAAGATGAAGCCACTCAGTCAAAAAATCCTCCAGTTAATGATGTAAATAAGGAAGAGGATACTTAGGATGTTGGGGAGCAACATATTTTGGATTTTGTTGAGGTTGAGCCTGCTAAAGAAAATGACAAATCAACAGAGGTAGAGGATGGTGCACCAAGTGGTGGCACCGATGCATAGGAGGCACCTAAAGGAGGCAAATCCAGATTGGTTGAGACTAAGAAGAAGGAAGGAGAAAAATAGGAAGAACCAGTTAGAGGAAAGGGTAAGGAAACGAAGACTCTAGTCCTTGTGGAAATTGACAGCTAAAATTTAAGACAATGGATTTTTCCACAATTCAATATCAGTTTTGATAAAGCTTTCAATCAGATGTCTCTAGCAGAAAGGATGATAGTTGTTGCTACTCTTTAGGCACAAGCTAGTCAAGAGTTAGCACAGACAGAATCTAAAGAGAAGAGACTCATTGAAAAATCAGTTAAAGTTTTGGAATAGGTGGTACCGGAACTGCAACTTGATGCAAACACCAGCTCATCATGTAAGATTTAAAACTTAATAGATCATATATCCACCCAATTTGATTCTTTGACTAAGGCATCATCCCGACAAGCTATGGAGAAATTTAAAGATGCTAAAGTTCAAACATTTTTGCAAATGATTAGTAATGATAAGGCTCAGCTAGATAAGGAGTTAAAACTAATTGATGAGGCCTTAGCAGAAGGTGGCAAAATTTATAAGTCTTTTCTAATTTTGACCAATTTTACTGCTAATATAGACAAGCAAATAGATAGTTGTAGAGGACGGATAGTTGATATTTCTCAAGCCTATAATCCTACATCTAGCCTAACCGACAATATTGAAGGACAAATTTTGGGTACTTCTAAGCAGATTGGGAATTTTGAGAAGGAGAAGGAGAAGATGATCAGGTAGACAGGTGAACTTCAAAACCTAATTGGTCCCCGATTGAACACCTTAATGTATCATAAGATGGACTGCTTTCAGAACATGTCTCAGGAGACTCCTACTAAGATTGTGGCTGTAGAATTTTACACTTATGTTTTGAATGGTTTTGTTTCAATTTTTGAGAAGTTGTGACCAGGATGGAACACATATCTTGGGTTCCTTAAGATGGCATATGTCGATGTCCTGAAACATGTATAGGTTTGATTCTCTGGTATGTGTATATATGTACATGCAATTTTGATGCACACCCTATCTTTGGCATTGTTGTCAAAGGGGGAGAGATGAGGTGAAAAATGTACAGGCTCATTGTATGTATGGAGTGTACAATTTTTGGATTGTTGATCTAAGAGAGAGCCTTAGAATTCTTTTATTCTTTCATCCGGTGTACATGTTTCAACACTTAAGACATTTTTCACAGGTGTTGCCATCAATGCTAAAGGGGGAGATTGTTGGTAATTGACACTCATCTGGTGATCTTTGATGATTTATTTATGGTCTATGGTTTTCATTGATGGTAACTCTTCTTGGAGATTCGATCCAATGGTCGTGATTCATCTTAACTAGAACCTAGAATTAACGGGTATGTTGTTAATCGGTAAAATAGGGTATCTCGGTAATGTTTTGGTCTGGAATGATTTCTGATGATTGCGGTGTTTTTGGTGATTTTTTTTGTGATCTTCGTAAATGGGAAGATCCTTAGGAAGCGCATGATTACAATATTTTGGTCTGGTGCTATGTTTTGTTCGAGATTGAAGTCAACTTGGAGCTACACGTTACACTTCTTGAAGCCGACTTGAAGGAGATTGCTTTTATGTTAAGATCGGATATATAAGATCAAATTGGCGATTGATTTTTGGAGCATTAGTGGTGTGATGATCAGTTTTGGTGCAATTGAGTGCAATTTCACATGCGCATTTGATCTAGTAGCCGACTGAGACAATAACAAAGTATTTGCAGAGCGAAGACAGTCAGAGATTCACTACTTAACTAGAACTCATTCTTGCATTGTCAGATGCTACTTGAGAGTTCATTTCATTGTATTTTCTCATTGTAACCAAATTATAAGTTAGTGAGACTTCCCTCAAGGTTGTATCCTTCTGGGAAACTATATTTGAGCGGTGAGCTCTAGGCAGTAAGCCTGAATGCAAGTGCATTCCCCATCTATGTAATATTTATGTACTTCTGGCCATAGTATATGAATATTGTGGGTTTCAGCCCCACCATGGTTTTTCCCTTTCTAGGTTTCCACGTAAAAATTTAGTGTTGTGGATTCTTTGTTGCATGTTTATGTTCTTATCGGTTATGCATTGCTTACCAGTGGATAGAGAATAAGTTTGTGGATTTGATTTCTGGTAGATCACTGATTCACCCCCCCCCCCCCTTAGTGATCCCTGATTCTAACAAGGGGGAGGCTTGATTTGAAACAAATATATTTTATCCTCCCCATCTAAGTGGATCATTCGGAATGAGAGTGCTTTGAGTGGTATCCGGTAATCAGAGTAATCTTGCTGACATCATCAAAAAGACAGTTCTTGGCAGCAAAACCCTAATGAAGTATCTTTAGCAAGATAAGTATCAGTTTTTGAGTTCAGTTCTTTCATATCAGCTGTTTGAGAATATTGCAAATAGTAGAGCAATAGTAGAGTGAGCAGTGCAAGAAATCATGGAAGTAAAATTGATCATTGGAGAATCTAACATCAAGGAATTTCAGACTGTGGACAAAGTACTCCTGGATAAGTTTAACCCAGAAAATATTCGAGTTGTTGAAGCTGGTATGAATAATGATGAATTGCAGTGGGTCAAAGAATTGGAAGGCAAAGGTCTAAATCTATGGACCAAATTCCCCTAGTTTGATAATGTAGAGGTCATCAAGATAATTCTTAGTCGTGTACGAAACAACTGCATTGTGTTGGATAAACCCTATTTGATCATGAAGGAAATCATTTCTATGATCATCGGCTTATACGACAGTGGAGATGTTCCAGCAAAGAAGTCAATCTTGAACAAAGAAATGGAAGCCCTAACTGGCATGAAGGGTGATCAACGAGCTTTAATCATCAACACAGTCATCAACCCTGTGGTGAGGTATGTTGCCTATAGAATCTCTTATAAAATCTATTTCAGAAATAGGGAAGGTGCCACCTTGGCAATTGTAGTATATGGCACATATGCTTGTGATGGAGAACCAATAATTCAACTTGTGTGAATTGTTGAAAGAATTGTTGTTAGAAAACATTAATATGACAAAGGAGAAGAACTATGCTTTTCGGTTTGGGTCTTTGCTTGTAAGTTTGGTTATGTACTATTTGGAATCCCTTCTAATAAAAGATAATGTTACATGGGAGTTTGGTGTTCCAATTGCAAGACAAATATTTAGATATTTGAACGATTTTGCTAACAAAGAGGAAGTTTTCAATGTCTATTTCAAATCATTTGTGGACGTGGAGTGTTGGCCTGATTTCTATATCTTTCTCTTCTAGTTCTAGAGATTCGTTCTCCAAAAAGAAGAAAAGGAAACAATTTATTCCCATCAGTATGTAAAAGACAAAGAGAAGCAAGGTGGAATATGGTGTGGTAATTGATGATCCAGAATCCCCTGTAGCTAGAGGAGTTTCGAAAGTTGTAGAGCAGGAAGCTGGAGATTCAGATGATGAGTCTAATTTGTTGAAATTGGTTGACAACATGGATGGAATCGAGAATATCAGTGGGAAATGGCTAACTTCAGTAGAGTCAGATACAATTGAGAGCTTTATGATGGAGCACTTGATTTGGAACAACATGAGCCTAGAAGATATCAGTAATCTGATTTCAAAATATTTGAATGAGGTTCTAAAAGAAAGAATGTTTAAGCAGTCAGTTGAGGAGAAAGGTCTGGATATGCAGAATTTGATGAATGAATGTATTATTGCACAAAAGAACTTGTCAATATGTATTGAGGAATTAAGAGATTGTATTCATAGTGCTAGTAGATTCTACAGATATTGTATCTCTTGACCGACAGTTGCAGTGAAACACAAAGTAAGATTGATGCTATTGAAGATGAACTGACAAGTCTAGGCAAGTCTTTTGATTTTTTGAGTGATAAGGATGGTGAGCAGAGGAAAAGAGTTAACTCTCTTCAAGTTGATTTCTTACTACTGCAAAGGAAAAAAGAAGAATTTGTGAGCATGTTTTGGAAGGTTAAGGAGATTGTTGAAGCTAAGATAGAGTATTTTTCAGAGTTGCTTGAGAATGCAGTTGAGTATGAGTAGAATCTATCTGCTCCAGATAATTTTTCAAATTTAGTTGATCTATTGGTAGAGTGCAAAATTATTTCAGTAAGTATCAAACTAGCTACACATTCTTGGGAACCTAAAAGAAAAATACAAATTCACATTTCTGAAGAAGAACAACTGCAAGGTTCTTGCATGATATTTAGGTTTTGACATTTTTCGTTGTATATATCTGTCCCTTTTTTTTCTTTTGTTTCATCAAAGGAATCCTTTGTCCTTGATGTCAAAAGGGGGATAAAGTGATATGGATTTGAGGAGTTGCATAAGGGGGAGTTGTGCGCAATTATGTTTTGAATATGTTTTGCCATCAATGACAAAGGGAGAGATTGTTAGACTTGTGTGAATAATGTTGTCATTGATGTCAAACTAGCTATCTAGTTTGGATAAGACAGTGTATGAGGTTTGGGTATTAGTCCGAATGTTATGGATGTGATGAATGTTAAGGATGTTGTATGCGAGATTGTATGCAGTCTGTATGTGCAGTTCAAATGTTGCGGTTTTGGTCAGAAGTTATTATGCAACATAATAGAGGTAATATGGACAACTCTAGATAATGACTTTTTGAAGTTTCTTTGATTTCTCATTGATCCCGACATCATCTATGTGTCTCAGTGTTAGATGTTTTGGTAATTGTCAGAAGTATCTCTTCGATTTTGTGTTGCAGTTTTCTTGGTATGTATGGAGTCTACATTTGGAGATATTGAGCTTGATCTCATGATAATGCGT
Source organism: Cryptomeria japonica (assembly GCF_030272615.1). Taxonomy (NCBI): domain Eukaryota; kingdom Viridiplantae; phylum Streptophyta; class Pinopsida; order Cupressales; family Cupressaceae; genus Cryptomeria; species Cryptomeria japonica. The sequence goes on along the minus strand of NC_081410.1, from coordinate 239,488,839 downwards.
TAGTATTCTTGGGTCTGGATGACCCTGCCCCATTATGGTAATCTCGGTATATGCATTGGCAATCATAGTGTGTAAAGGAAGTGTGTAGAAGTCTTGCGAAGGCCGACACAAGCATATTGATAATGTGTTGGGCTTGGTCAACATACTATTTTGTATTTGTGCTCTTCGATATATTTACATTATAGTAGCACAAGGATGAACAACGAACAAGAGATTGAGTGTGTGAAGGTATGTGTGATATGAGAAAGAAAGTTGGCAGCGAAGATAGTAATGTATGTGAGTTGCAGACAACAAAGACAAACAATGTTGCAGTAGTCCTTTACCGGACCTGTTGCAAGACAGTTGTACAGAGATCTCTAATCGGATCTATTGTAGGGTTTGAAATTTGTAAATTGAGCTTAACCTTATAACTGATCCCATGCATTTAGAGATGATATCCTTTTCAGTTCAAGCTTTTTACTTGCAGTGAGCATTCCGACAGTTAGACATCTCTTTGTATATCTGCAATGAGCAGTCTGGCAGTGAGTCGTTTTGTAATCTAGCAGTGAGCCAGCCCTTTGTAAACATGACTATAACTAGTTATATTCTCTTAAGAGTTAACACTCTCTATGGTTTTTCCCATTTGGGTTTTCCACGTATAAAATATGATGTTTATCTTGTGGTTGTGTTCTTTATGCTTATTTTGCATTAACTGCTTGTTTGATATTTTTGTGGATAATTATAATTGTGGAGAAAGGTTTTTCATGTTTTTAGATCTATGGGAATACTAATTCACACCCACCCCCCCCAACTCAGTATTCTGGTGCTTTCAACCTAATCAACACATGACATGTTTTGACTAAATCCCAACAATGATAACTACAAGGATATTCTGACCATCAAATAGGAATATTTCAATGAATCTTCTTTTTCAGGCTTTGTATTGTTTTTCAATGACACTTTTTGGCAAGGGGATTTTTTGAACCCAAGGCAATATTCATGATCTAACATTTCATTGATGTCAGTAGTGCCATGCTCCCTTGGTCCCCTCCTAGCCCTAATGTGCCCCAAATGAGCTATTTTCTTTCTTTTTGGCATAATTTGTGCATACAAAGTCAAAATTAGGCAAATGAGATATCATCATAAAGCTATTTTTAAGCACTTTCAATGGTGTAAGTCTCATCATTAGATTTTGTTGTTGGTACATGTTATCTTAATTCAAAGTTAGAGCATCATTTTTAATTTCTAAGTTCACAATTTTTCGATAGTATATTTAATTTTCACAAATCTTGTGATGTTGGAAATCTATTTCAAATATCTTCAATTATGTCCATGCACTTTTTCTAGAACCTACCCTAGATACATTTTATTTAGTTTTCTATGAATTCATATTCGGGTCAACTAATTGGACATTTTGATATAAAAGAAAAGGAAATTTTGAATGAGATGACTTCTTTTGATCTATTTTACATGCATTAAGGTTATTGGTCTCTAATTTTTTCATTTAAGGAGGTATCATGGTTTTTTTTCCTATTCTTTGATTGTCATCCTCATAAAGGATAATTATGAGTTTAGGTGAAACGACATACTAACACATTTCAAGTGGCTTGATATTTTACCTTATATATATGAACTCATATCTACACTAACTACACTAAGGGGTAGATCAACTTGGGTTTTATCATTGACCATGTTGTAGGGATGATTTGTTCTAGTGTTGATAACCTCACATTTCTTCATTCCTAGGCGTTCTTGATGTAGATTGTATACCCTTTGATGATGATACTTTAGAGGAGATTGAGTATCTCACGTGTCTTGCATATTCAATGGTTCAAAGACTTGCCTCTTTGTTCCTACTCACATTTTGATTCAATCTCCATCTTTTGTTGTTCTTGATTAGCTTGGCATCACCACATCTTTGGTCCATATTGATTCAGTGCAACAAAACATTCATCCTCTTCTAGAAATGACTACTTGGGATTCATATCTTGCAAACATATCATCCTTGTTTGTGGAGTCTTTAGGGGTCACGATCTTCTTATCCATCTTTCACCAGTGCATTTATTCCATTTTTATCTTTTTTTGAGAGGATTGGTTTGCTCCTTTTCCTTGGTTATGAAAGCTTAATGTTTTTATTACATGGGTACTTCATTAGGCCTTGTAGTTGGGACCCATCCATTCATGCATCCATCTTTGCATTCATCATTAAGTTTGTAGTTTCCCCCTAAGTTAATATTAAGGGTGGGTGTTGGATCAATGAGATAATCACCTTTGTAATTATTTAATTAATCATTAATTACTTAAGTCCCCTATTTCTTATTCATTTAAGCTAAACTTAGGAGTTCTTTTATATATTTAGATTAAGCTAAGTATAGGTTGTGTTGTCTCATAGAATAAGATGAGGATGCTTGTCATGCAATTTAAATTAATCCTCATGTGGCGTTTCATCTAGGGTTTTATGCTTTTGCTTTTATAAGCATTCATTATTGTACATTGTAGTCATTTAGTTTTATTCAAACAATCAATATAGGCATAGCATCATACTTTTCTAGATCAATCTCTCTCTCAAGGTTGCCAAACACTCAATAATGGCCTTTTATTTTTAGATGTGATGTGTGTTTTGGTTGCAAGTGATTTTTGAGAGTTATGGGGTTCACTATCAACTCCAATAGATGGAAACCCTAGAAAAGTAGAAAGTTGAAACATGTGAAACACACAAGTGAACATATGTAGAGAAATGTTATTGAAGTGAACATTTGAATGAAAATGGGAACATTTGGTTACACCTTGAATTCCACAAAGATGATAAGGGAAATAGAGTGAGAAGTAATTTTGTGGGGAAATAATGTGAAAGTGAACTAAGATACTAGATGGGAAAGTATTTGGTTTTTTATCAGAATCTTGTAAAATTGACATTGTTTAAAAGGATCAAAAGGAAGGTTTCAAAAAAAAGACAAGGTGAACCAAAGGAGAACAATATTAAATTAGCACATCAAATTTTGCATCAGGTTGGAAGGAGAAATCTTGCAAACTTTAGAAAATGCTAAAAATTAGACCAAAACCTTCAAATTTAGGAATTTTGAGACCACAATGACATTCAACACATGAGTAGGTACATGAAGGACAATAGAAAATAACATTTAGACAAAGGTGGCAAATGAGGACCCCATAAAAAGATTTCTTAGTCTATTATATATGATGGGTTATATAAAACCTAAGTGCATAAAGGCACTAAGACTTAACAAAAACATGACATGAGTGGAGTAAGTCATAACAAGGTGGCTATTGAATCATTGGTTCCATGATGTGATGTTGATTTCCAACCATTTGATTCACATCATAATAAAAATGAACCTTTTTAAATTAAATTTGACCAAATAAAAAGTGTATATCCAAGAAACTCTTAAGATTCTAAAAATATAATATATGGTTATCATAATTTTAATAGATAATTTTAATTAATTTTTTACAAACTCTATCTAAAATTTTAATAGATATTCATATTGAAAAACATTCATATATTCAAATTGATTATCATTTTTCAAATCTAAAAGATGTATCACACTCTAGGAGATTCATTAACTACATGTTTTATAAAAATCAAATTTCATTTTTTGACAAAGTTAGGTTTGTTAGAAAATTAATTTTTATTTGAAAAAAGTTGTAAAAACATCATAACTAATTGTCTACTTGCAAAAGAAAACACAAATATATAACACATCTTCCTTCACTTATATCCAAAGATTTTGTAAAACAATCTCATACTTAAACTAGTGGCAATGACATTTTTATTTTAAATTTTCATAGTACCTTATCGAAATATCTGAATTTTGTCAAATTAATTTAAAATATAATAGCTTATAAAATACATCCAGTTTCTTAACTTTTATTATTACATATTTATTATTGCAACTTTTACAAATGATACTTGGTTTCTTTCAATGTTTTCACATGAAGTTGTTTAAATTTGACCCACCATAATCTCATTCTCAACCAAAATACAAACTTAAAATATGAATTCATTTTAATATGAAAATATTATGTGTTGTTTGTACAAATTAACTTCTACAACTTTTAAATGATTTTCTATAATTTATCTCTTTAATATATAGGTCATTATAATATACAAATTCAAAATCTATTTCATTAGGGTACATTTATGGGTTTTGTCACATTATATTATTTTTTATTTTATAAGTAGTGTTAATCAGGGCACTGACCCTTAACATAGTCCAAGGACTATCGACAACACTTTAACAACACCTTAACAACACAAAACAAAACTTAAAATGAGAGTCTTGCAGTAGTAAAAGAGAGCAACAAGGGTATACCCCATAAATCCAAAGAAACATTAACCAACATCATAAGCCAAAAACAAATAGACCTAGAGCTAGGGGGGTGGCTTATGGAGCCCAACCAACTCAATGACATTTCCCCATTCCCCAGTTAGGAACCTTTAGAGTTCCATGCAGGCCTATTTATCTGCATCATCTTCAGTAGTCTTGTCCTGTAGGAGGCAAAGGGTCATCATCGAGCTATGAATGATTCTCATGCAGAATTTGTTGATGCTGGCTAGTTGCTTATCTCTGATGTCTCATTTACGCTTTATCTCCCTCAGTTCCTCCTTCAAATTATGTATTTCCTTGTATGTTCCAATAGTATCAAGATGGTCCCATAGCTCATTGACCTCACATTTGAGGTCTTGAATCTCATCATTCCTAGGGTGGTCAATAGGTTGTACTTTCTCATCCATCTGTATTTCCTATTGGTCTTCTTCCTTTTTTCTTCTTCCCCTTTTTCTTGTCACTTTTCTTACCCTTTTCCATTCCTTCCACAAAAACCCCATTGTTACCCTCGAGCCCTTCATCCAATTAAGAAGCCATCGTAATGCTTGGGTCCGCATTCTGTAAAATTTTCTCTAAGGCCGCATTTTCAAAATTCTTGAAGTAGGGAGATCATTTGTTGTATTTAAATCTTAAGGGCCCAGTTGGGGACTAAAGTCATCCACATTGGCAACAGTTCCAATCTCTTCCCCCTCAAGTTCATTTAAATTACTGTCACCCTCACTCATTTCAGGATCATCTTTAGTGTCAACGACAATTTGATTCTTATCCTTTTTCTCACTAACATCCTTGGAAGCAAGCCTTCGTGATCTTCTCCTTCCCTTAGTTTCTATGACTGGGTCATCTTCATCCATGTCCTCCGAGCTAGAATTATTAATCACAATTCATTTTCATTTTCCAACGAATTCGCCCTTGTCCTTAGAGAAAAGGGGTTTTCACTCTCTAGTGACAAAGGAGGAAGGGAAGGCAGGGGGGCTCAACTTAGTGGTGGTAATCGAAGAAGAGGGGAGAGGTGAGGAAACAAAAGCTTCATTAGAGAATTGGAAGAATCTGGAAGGGGCCACTCCACTCGCAAATGCCACCCAAGGGTGAGAGGCATGCATAGGGGGTTGGACTAACATAACATTACCGAGGGGGGTATAAGGACAAATGGTAATGATAGAGCCTATAAATCAAAACTTGGTGGAGGGGATAGGTTTTTTATCCTCATTCTTTGAGTCTAGGGCTTCCTTGATAGATCATTCTAGAGTGCAACACATAGAAAGGCAAACATTAAAGATCATGGTTCCTGAGATGATTTAGCAATGGTAAATGACAATAATAATAAACTTTGTGGTGGCCCTCAAGAGTGAAATATTTCATTATCATTAAACATACCATGCCCCACGAATGTTTGTGTTCTTCTCTGGTGAAACCACCTTGCAATTTGACAAGGGCTTCCTTCCCCTTGAAGAATTTGTTGAGGTCATTACTCTTTGCCACATGACTCGCCCGCTTCCATCTCCTTCCCTCCAAAGAAAGGTCAGTCGCATGAGCAATAACTTCCTCAAAAACTTCAAAGGAGATTCGCCCAACAACAACTCTGTGATTATTCCAGGAAACAATGAATTGAATAGAGAGATGTGCATCATGTCCATACATGTTTTCTATGAACTCCTCCACCCCACCTTCAATGCAATAGTTCCAACCCACCAGGTCCTTCTTGAAATAGTCGGGCTTATTTGGCTCAAAGCAAACTCTATCCCCTCCCATGGTGGAATCACTAGAATTAATAGCTAAAGTAGTTTCCTGAACTCTTGACATAAACTCTTTAGCATGAAAGATAACCAAAAAACATTGTCTTGTAAAAATAAGATTAACTTGACCAAAAATGTAAAAATTGTGGAAATCATACAAGCTAGCAGCAAAATTATTGCACAGATTATCCTCTAGAAAAAAGGGACATGTGTGAAGGGTAACTCTAGCCTTTCGAAGTGACATTAGAAATTAACGATGCCACCTTGTAATTGGGGCATAAGGAATAATCATTAATAAGACACCCACATGTCCATCCAATCTCTTTTCTTTCCATGAGTGTGTGAATTTCTAGAGGTGTCACATGTGTTCCAACCCAAGTAAACTGCATCATTAAAATGAAATATAGAGAGGCAATACCAAGTGATGATGGAGAGGAGGTTACCACACATAGAAGCCCATTTGGCAGTCCACATCATATGACCATTGTTGCCAGTTGACACCGAGTCAAGATAGTTGAAATTTGAAAACTCCCTCTTCTGGAAACACCCATAGGCTAGATGAGGAGGGTGGGTAAAATCAAAGAGGTGGATATCCATGGGGGATTCAAGTGTTATAATCTCCTTGGAGGAGTAGTATGAAATTGATGGGTAAGGAATTCAAACTCCTCTAGCATCTTAGTCCCTGGCTAGGGAGCCCAAGCGTCATCAAGGAATTGACAACCCTGTTACCTTCTTTGAAAATATGACCTATAGTGAAGGAATCAAAACCTAAGATTAGCCTGAGAATATCTCTGATAATGCCATTAATTGACCAATTGATTTTGTTCGACCCTTTAATAGCATCAATGATGACCTTGGAATCCCCTTCAATATCAATAACACAAATGCCAATAGAGAGAGTGATTCGAAGACCCCAAGCAAGGGCCATACCTTCAGCCTGGTTACTAGTACAACCATTCAAATTGCTAGTATAAGCAGCCATAAGCTCTCTAGAGTGTGATCTTAAAATTCCTCCACCCACTGCCAGCCCCATGGAGTGTCTAGTAGCACCATCAAAGTTTATCTTGAAGCAGCCAGGGGACGGTGGTGACCACTTGGTATTCGTTCTAAGAAAATGCTTAGAGTTATTAAAGGCTACAAAAGAGCATGGGAGGTTCCATTGAAGAGCTACCTCAATGTCACTAACAGAGGAAGGGTTGGGGGAGGTTTAACAACTGTAACATAGATATTCTCGAGAAGGAGCTTGAGGAAGGATCTGAAAACTGTCTCTACATGGGTTTCAACATCATGAAAGATCTTGTTATTCCTTTCCTTCCAAATGCACCAGCCTAGGTGTAGTTGTATTAGCCTCCATAGTTGGCGAATCAAGGGATTAGAAGTTGAACCCCCCCATTCCTGTATCAAGTGGGTCAAATCCTCATTCAAGGTCCAATAAAGATCAAACTTCTAATAAACTATCCCTCAAAGGGTTCTAGCAAAAACACAATGTGGGATTAAGTGAGGAACATTTTCTTCATCCAATTTGCACATGACACATCTATTAGAAAACTAAAAACCTCAACCTCTTTTGGAGAGGTTGTCTTGGGTGAGGATTTTATTATGAAGGGTAGTCCACCAAAAGAAATTGATTTTAGGGATGAGGTGGGGGTTCCAAACTTGCTTCCACCAATCAGGGGCATTGTTATCCCTGAGAGGAGTGTGGTAAGTTGTTTTAACTGAAAAGTCCCAACTTGGGTTCCATCTCCAAATGGATTTATCCTCCTAGTGGAAAAGGGGTAGTTTGGCTTTACCGAGCATGTTTTGCAACTCTTGGGCAAAGGGCAGCAAGAGGGGTTGGTCACGACAACGGGCCAAAATATCCTTCTAAGTGTTTGCAAAGAGATAATTGTTAACCCAATGACCAAAGAAAGTAATAGTGTAGCCCTGAAGTCTCTTGAGAGAAGGAGAAGAAATTAGAGGTTCATCTCCCAACCAACAATCCTCCCAAAAGCGAATGTTTCTTCCATCGCCTAAAAGCCACCTTATATCATGAGAGACAATGTCTCTACACCTTAGAATGTTGTTCCAAATTTTGGAGCCCATGGGGATACCATCCAAATCTAGAACCTTGTGGAAATCGTCTTGACCAAGATACTTTGCACACATAATGCGACCCCAATTAGCATTTTGGTAGGCCAACTTCCAAGCAATTTTAGCAATAAGGGCCTTATTAAAAAGAGAATTTTTCTTGATTCCCAATCGACCATTATATTTCAGGAGGCATACTTTGTCCCAACTTACCAAAGCCAGCCTTTTTTTTTCTTCCATACCCGTCCAACGAAAAGTTCTTTTGATTCTTTCCAATTTCTCAACCATTGGGGCAAATATTTTAATTAATGATAGGAAATACACATGGATCCCTTGCAAAGAGGCCAAGAGCTAATGTTTACTTGCACTACTGAGAAGTCTACCCTTCCAACCTGCAAGTTTCTTCTGCATTCTCTTGAGGATGGAGTTCCAAAAGGAGTTAGAAACTTCCTTAATAGTAAGTGGTAGTCCAAGATAGGTGCCCGAGAGAGAAGCAATTTGACATCCCATAATCCCCTTGATTTTGATTTGGAGTCTGTCAGAAGTATGGAAGAAATAAATGTTCGTTTTGTCATAATTGATATGTTGGCCAGACGCATCTGCATAATGATTAAGAAAGGTTTTCCACCCCTTGGCTTGAACCACCGAAGCTACCTGAAAAAGGATAATGTCATCTACAAAACAGTTGGGGGGGGGGGTGAGGAAGTTGGTTTGATCCCCAATAAGTTTCCATTGCAGACTAAAGAACTAAAGTTCCTGCCAATAACCTCAACCAAAATAATAAAAAGGTAGGGGGATAGAGGATCACCTTGGTAAAGTCCCTTGGACACCCCAAAGGAATCCCTAGGGATGCCATTAACAAGAATAGAATATTTGGCTATGGTGATGCATTCATTGATAAGGTTAAGTAGTCTATCACCAGCCCCAAGCTTTTTAAGGACTTTAAATAAGAAATTCCAATTAACTCTGTCGTAGGCCTTAGAGATGTCAAACTTCAAGACCATACCTGGCTGACGACTTTTGTCCATAGAGTGAATAACCTCATGAGTAGTGATGGTGGCATCTAGGATTTGTCTTCTTGGTACAAAACCTTTTTGACTCGAGCTTATAAGATTATCAAGGAAAGGCTTAATCCTGTTGACAAGGACTTTGGAAAATATTTTGTAGACTATGCTACAAAGGTTGATAGGTTTGAAGTCCTTGAGGCATGTAGGTTCTTGAACTTTAGGAATCAAGGCAATAAAAGTGTTGTTTAGATTTTTAAGCAACTTTCCTGATCTGAAAAAATCCTTAGTGACTATCACAACATCAGGACCAACGATATCCTAGAAGTCTTGAAAGAAAGTTAGAGGGAAGCCATATGGGCCTAGGGCCTTATAGGCACCCATAGAGAAGACTACCACCCTCACCTCATCATCAAAAATCGGGGCACTTATTACAACATTGTCCTCCTAATTCAGGGGAGTCGGGAGGCATTAAAGGAGAACTGTTTCATTGAAAAGAGAATCCTTGCATCTGTTATCATCTTCAAATAGCCTACAAAATTAGTCTGAGTCCATAGACCCTAAAGCATCATCGTCCTCAATTTCCTAATTCTGATCATTCTTTAAGAAAGTAATTAGATTTCTTCTCTTGTGCCTACTAGTCGATTTGTGGAAGAAAGCAAAGTTTCTATCCCTCTCTCAACCACTAAACTCTAGATTTTTGCTTCCAAAAGATCTCCTCTTGCTTCAAATTTTCCTTCCATTCCCTTCTTAAAGCTTCCTCCTCGCAATGGGTGGCATCAAGGAGGTCTCCCTGATCAATATGCTCTTGGATTGCAGATAATTTGCTACTAAGTTCCTTTTTCTTGACAAAAATATTTCCAAAAGTGTTTTTGTTCCATTCCTTCACATTTGTTTGGATTAGGTCTAGTTTTTGAGTCACCCTAAACATAGGTGTTCCTATGATAGGGGTGTTCCACCATCTTTTGATGCAGTTCCTAAAATCTGGATGAGAAGTCCACACTATTTCATAACGGAAAGGGTAACCTCCCTTAACGTGAGTAGGACACAACCAAGAGAATGGGATTATGGTCAGACACCATCCAAGGTAAGGCAAACATGGAGGCATTGAAACCAAGATCCCAGTTGCATGAAATAAAAAATCTGTCTAGTCTAACTTGAATGAGATGATCACCTTTCCTCTAATTGGACCAATTAAAACTTTGTCCGACCAACTCCACATCCATCAACGCATTCTTGTTAATGAAGTCAGCCAGGTTTGTCATATCAGAATAATCAAGGAGACCCCCAAGCTTTTCAGAATGGAAAAGAGGGGAGTTGAAATCCCCAACAATGATCTAGTGAGTGTCAAAGTCACTTTGGACTAAAAGGGAGATGTCATTCCAGAGGGTAAGATGACCCATTCTAGTGTTGGGAGCATAGACATTGATAAGAAACCAGGAACCATTATGGGAAGATAATTTAGTAGCAAGGAAGTTGATTGAGGAAGAGACAAAAATGTTAGAAAATCATAGGGGATCCCACATAGTAACCACCCCACCAGAGGCCCCAATGACATTACTGATGAGAAATAGGGAACTAGGCCAAATTTTAGTAGTAATAGTAATAAAGGAGGTATCAATCATTATAACTTCTCGAAGTAAGAGAACATCTATCTTATTTTCTAGAATATAATTCTTAAGGGCATATTGTTTCTGGGGACTATTAAGGCCCCACATTTTCCATGAAAGGATCTTCATTTCTTACCTTTGGTTGATGCCTCCACGGTCCTCTACCTTCCATTGGCGATTTCCTTCCTTAGCCACTTCCTTCTGTTGAGATAGTCTATGCAATGGGAAGCCCGTCTTTGGGTCAATCCCAACATCAACTTTCATGTTCCTAGTCTTTCACCTCTACGTAATCCAACCATCATCACTAGAGAGGAGACAACTGCTTGATAAGGCCCTTGACGAAGAAAAATTCTTCAGAGGTGCAGAGGGGACCGTTGTGCTAGCCGAACAAGTCCCCATAATCGTCTTATTCAGAGCCTTGGAATTTGGGGTCAGGACCTCCTCAGTTTTGCTAGCAAGAGTTGAAGGCCAGTCTAGGATCTCCCCCTCCTCCAGAGGTGTCTCCCTCAAAGTGGGGCTAGAACTAGGCATGCTAGAGGGAGTCAAAAGCACTTGTCCATCCTCGTTAGTCAGAGGGTGAGGTACTCCCTGTGAAAGCATATTATTCGCATAGTCTGGTAAGGAGGGGATCGTGGTTATAACAACCCTGCCAACAGACTTAGTAGGGGTTTCCAGTAACTTATCTATTCCTTCCTAGAAGGGATATTCATTGCTATCCGACATAGAACCAGTATCCCCCTTCTCTGAGGAGTCCACATTGACCATAGGTCCATTAAGCTCGAGAGGCTTAGGATCAGGGACCTTACATTCAGAAACTAGGTGGCTAGCTTTGAAGCATTTTTGACAAAAGAGAGTAGCATTTTCATAAACCAAAGCCCGAGTCCAACTTCCCAATTTGGATTTTAGAGTTATACGTTGGTAAGATTTTTATTAACCATAGCCAAAACATAGAAACGAGCATACACCAGCTTAGATTTAGCCCAGGTAATTTCGTCCACCACCACAAAGTGCTTGAATGTATTTCCAATCCATTTGAACACCGATTCATCCCAGTATTCCAAATGTAGTCCCGGAAGGCGGACCTAGATAGGGGAAAACTTATGCAAATCAACTGTCGGGTTGAAACCTGGTTTTCATCTACATAGAGAAAGGTGATGCTTGACGTACATCCGAAATCCAAAGAGAACCATGACAACATCCTCCTCTATCGTAAACTTAAGAAGAAAGAGAGCACCAAGCATGGCGCTAATAGAGACACTGCCCTTTAGCTTCCATTTTGCAACAACCCATTTCCTAACCATATCGACGTTAGGTCTGAGGGAGAAGAATTTTCCCACCAAAGTATTGTTCATGTTGGACACAATACGATCCACAACCACACCCAGTAAGACAATAATCATGCCCTCCTCAGTTTTTAATTGTTCAAGGACAAAATTGGGGTCCACCACTCCTTGAGTGCTGCCAACAAGCGTGTTCTACCAACCCTTGTCAAGTGTGCTACCATTTGGCTGCACCCTCTCTGTCTCCCCAACTTTGGAAACAATTTCATCATGGGCGGTAGTCGCCTTGGAATTGGAAATTGTAACATTTAAAGTTGAAAGGGGCCCTAAATCCAAGGGTTGGGAACCCAAAGGTCCCAACAAAACCACCATCACAGTACCATTTACTATCGTCTCCTTTACATGCAAAGTGTTTGTAGGGGCCCCCACGGAATGAGAAGCCACCTTATCACCAAGGGAAGTATTATCCCCCAAAAGACCAAGAAAATTTGTGACAAATCCTATCATCGTAGCAATCCGACGGAGGATCAACAGGTGGGGGGATCTGGCCCCCACCTTCCATGAACACCATGAGAGGAGATTCAAAATTCAAAATCGTTGTAGAGTGGGAAAGTTGCAATATTGTTATATGATACATATAATTTCTATATATCCCTTGTATGTCAATATTAACATATTTAATAATCATGAGCAATTTGTATTTTGGAAAATTGCCTATCTCCTAAAGAAAACAAATTATACTAGATAATCACATTATAAAATGTTTACATCTTTTGTGTATTGCTATATTTGTGATTTATACTAAGTTTAATATAAAATAAGAATGCGTGAAAAATTTATTATTGAATATAAAATATATGAACAAAATTAATATGCAATCACAATAACATTTTCATTAAACATACAATCAATTTAATAGTAAAAAACACAAATATATTAAATTTTATTCAATCAATATAAATTATAATATACAATGATTTTTTTTTGGACGATTGGTAAGGTTGTGCCAAGACTTCGAGTTCTTTCCATGTAGATTTAATGTTCAATTGTCACTAGCTGAATTCACCTAATGACTAGCTGGGTTGTTTGAGACTAGCTAAAAAAAAACTTCTTTAAGAGTCCTTAATCACTCAAATAGTAGCTAAAAAAACTTCTTTAAAGAGTCCTTAATCACAAAAATAGTAGCTAAAAAAAACTTCTTTAAAAAATCCCTACTCACTCAAATTACTATTTGACATGATACAAAATGTACCTTTGACTATAATATTAATTAATTAAAAAATATTTTATTTTAATTTTCTATTAATTAATAAATAAGGTCAAAACTGCATCATGCATAGAGAAAAGTCTTTTTAACTTGGCCATGCAATTAGTATTGATCATTTCATTTCATAATATTTATTTATCATTCTTGATATGAACTTCATCAAATCCCCCCTTCTACTATCGGGAAAAAATATTAGGTGCACGCAAATAACAACTTCCATATTTTTTTTTAATTAGAAAAGAGGGGATTTGGTGAAGTTCATATTTGGAATAAATAAATACTGTGAAATGAAATGAAATGATCAATACTAATTGGGGGCAAAATTAAAAAGACTTTTCTCTATACAATATAGATGATGCACTTTTGATTTTATTTATTTATTAATTAATAGAAAAATAAAATAATAATAATTTGAGTGATTAAAAAAAAAAATATGGAAGTTGTTATGCTGATTCACCTAATATTCCCGGTGGTCCTGGAGAAAGCCCGACAAAAGCAGTTTATTAGCGAGTTTTACAGATAGGCAAAGCTAGATAAATCTTTTTATAGTGATAAAAAGAACGTGGTTTTGAATTACAATTGACAAATAAATGTCGTCCGACGTGCGAATATAGTTGAGGCGTCGTAATATATTTTTCCTCTGAATTGTTTTCCATTTTTTGTGGGTGTCGGCAGGGAGACAAGGCATGCATTAACTAAGATTTGAACATGATGGCTTACGTAGTTGCACTTTTGCTTGAAATATGTGTTAGGGAGGGAAGAAGGGAATTTTGTTTCTGCGTGGAAGATGGCCGTGTCACTGGATTTGGAAGAGGCTCTGGGTAGAGCAAGCAATGCATGGGCCAGTGAAGACAATGCGTTTTCCACATCGTTCAGCAACCGCAGAAGCAGCGGCTTGAAGAATGACGAAGAGGCTCTCAAATGGGCTGCTCTTGAAAAGCTCCCAACTTATGATCGCCTTAGGAAGTCTGTTCTCAGTGAAGTTGCAGCAACTGGAAGTTTCAAATACCAGAATGTTGATGTCACAACACTTTCTACTGAAACGCGGAGGAAGTTCATTCAGAGAGTTCTGCAGGTCGCAGAAGTGGACAACGAGCACTTTATTTCGAAATTCATAGAAAGAATTGAGAGGTAAATAAAAACGCTACTTTTTTCCAGTCAAGATATTCAAAACAGGGTAAGGTGCTGATAATGATAATGGGTGTAATTACAGAGTGGGGATTCAATTGCCAACAATAGAAGTTCGGTTCGACCACCTGACTGCTGATGCGGATGTGCATGTTGGAGGAAGAGCTCTTCCTACTGTTATCAATTTTACTACAAACTTGGTTGAGGTAAACTGCTATGCTGGTTCTGTTTATTTGTTATTACTGGACTCTTAAAATGAGGAAAGGGGCTTCTGATTCTTTGGGTTCCTCGGTGTTCTGATGCATTGTAAATGTACACCTTTGTTTGTGGCGCAAAGAACCATATACTGGCCAACTTGCTAAATTATATATGATTGCATTAAAGTTTTACTAGTATTTGAGAAAAGGGAAGAAAGTAGGAACCAGGACCCCAAATCTGATGGTAGCTTGCCTGGTTATAGGATTCTGTTCACAGCCTCTTGCAGTGGGATGCGAATGCAATTGAATTTGAGGAACTTACAATTTAACCGCCTTCTAAAAATGTTGTTGTGCAGGGGTTTCTCAACTACCTGCACATATTGCGGTCTAAAAGGACAACTCTTACTATCCTTCATGACGTAAGTGGCATCATTAAGCCTTCACGGTAAGTTTATTCTATCATATCTGAATATGAATATGTGCAAAATATATAAATGGAGGACTACAGTTTTTAATTTTTCTTTTGTCTTGTAATTAACCTTTCATTGATCTATTCAGGATGATGCTTCTTCTTGGTCCACCTGGATCTGGGAAGACTACACTGCTAACAGCTTTGGCTGGAAGATCTGACCGCAATCTCAGGGTAGCTTGAAGTTCTACTTGTTTTATAGTACCTAAAGACAGTATTTGTTGTTGAGAGAAGTTGAGCTTGTTCATGCCTGTTGAAATGTTTGGATACAATTGTTGACTTTATTTGGCCCTACACCCCTAAGTTGATCTTGGTGACGACAACAAATTATTTCTTATAGTCTGTTTGTCATAAAGAAACGCTAATGTCATCACATGCATTACTACAGATGGCCGGAACTGTGACCTACAATGGACACTCGTTGACAGAATTTGTACCACAAAGAACATCCGCTTACATTAGCCAGCATGATTTGCACTATCCGGAAATGACTGTAAGAGAAACACTGGATTTCTCTGGCCAATGTCAAGGTGTCGGATCAAGATATGGTGAGTTCTTGTGCATGCATTGCTTTCAACTGCATTGTTTTCTCAATTTTGTGACCATACTGATATTTGTGTTGCTCACAGACCTACTGCAAGAACTTTCGCGACGTGAGAAGCAAGCAGGCATCAAACCAGATCCAGATGTAGACGTCTTTATGAAGGTAGGTACTTATCTCAGAGGGTTGTTTTTGATTAAGAGTTTCTCAATGAATTCTTTGCTTTATGATTTCTGCCACTTATTGCACACACTGAAAGCTGCACTGTGGCCACAGGAAACGGCAATTGAGGGCCAGAAGACCAGCCTTATCACAGACTATGTGTTGAAGGTTTGTTTTCAAAAATTCTATATTAAGAGGTACAAATTCTTCCAATATTTTGAATATTCAGATTATTCACCTAGTTAACTGGGCCCTTATGCGTTCTAGCTTTTGGGACTGGACATTTGTGCTGATACAATAATAGGAAATCAAATGCTTCGTGGAGTCTCTGGGGGTCAAAAGAAAAGAGTCACTACAGGTGAGATATCCAAGGAAAGTTCCTTGATGGCAAAGTTGATGCAATTAAATTTGAATATGCATTACTGAAACAATGCACTTTTGCGATTGTTATTGAACATTTCTTGCAGGGGAAATGCTAGTTGGTCGTCCAAAAGCTCTTTTTATGGATGAAATTTCAACAGGGTTGGACAGTGCTACAACTTTTCAGATAATCAAGTGTCTACGCCAAATAGTCCATGTCCTGGATGGCACAATGTTGATATCTCTTCTGCAACCTGCTCCTGAAACATATGAACTATTTGATGACATCCTCTTATTATCTGACGGAGAGATTGTGTATCAAGGACCTCGGGAATATGTGCTTGATTTTTTTGAGTCTATGGGTTTCAAATGCCCAGAGAGAAAAGGGGTTGCCGATTTCTTGCAGGAAGTACGTTTTTTGATTTAATATGCAGGACTTGGTGATATTTAGGTGGCAACTTCAAAGCATAAAGATTCAATTCATTTTCACACACGATATCGTACTTGGATGTAGGCTAAATGGCAAGTTCAAGTTTACTATTGACCTTAGGCACGAGGTCAAAATATAGGAGCATGAAACTTGAACATAATATGGGAAAAAATCTCCTTGTGGAATTCTGAAGATGGTCTCATATACCATATTTGTGCCTTGCTTGCTAGTGACCTAAAAAATAAACTTACCATTATTCTAGCTAGAATGGACCTTGTACTCGATTCTCTTTAATAAATTTGGCATAACACTGCCCTTTTTAATATTTATGTGTCAACAGTTATCAAATAATACGTCTGAATCATTTTTAGATAAGTTTTCTGTTATATCTCATTTATTAACTATGTTTTTGTGTTGAGCTGCTTGAATTTAATAGGTGACCTCAAAAAAGGATCAAGAGCAATATTGGGTGGATAGAAGTCAGCCATATCACTACATACCTGTCAAGGAATTTGCAGAGGCTTTCCGCTTATTTCATGTAGGCAAGCGTCTTACAGAAGAGTTATCTCATCCATATGACAGAACAATGAACCATCCTGCTGCTCTAACATCTACCAACTATGGTGTTAGTAGAATGAACATGCTCAAAGCTTGCTTCTCTCGAGAAGTGCTGCTTATGAAGAGAAACTCTTTTGTCTACATATTTAAAACAGGACAGGTGAGTCACTTGGATCCCAAATTTGGAGAGCTCAAGCATTCCTTATATTCATCTTATCAGAGAAAGGAGAATGAATCCTGACATACAGATAATACAGATTGCAGTTGTTGGGTCAATCACAATGACTCTTTTTTTGCGCACGGAAATGCACCAACGGAACATTACAGATGGAAATCTCTACATGGGAGCTATGTTCTTTGGTCTAGTCCATATGATGTTTAATGGCTTTCCAGAAATGTCAATGATGGTTGGCCGCCTTCCAGTTTTCTACAAGCAAAGAGACCTCCTATTCTATCCAGCTTGGGCCTATACATTACCAACATGGATAGTGAAGATCCCAATATCTTTTCTAGAAGCTTTGATTTTTGCTTCCATTACATACTATGTTATTGGCTTTGCACCAGAAGCTGAGAGGTAATTCTTGTAGATCTGTATTTTTATTTCATAGGTAATGTTGGATGCATAGGAATCTTACCGATCCACTTACAAGAGGTTTGATATTTCTTTGTGAATAAGATTGCTTCATAGATACGAGAAGAAGAATAAGAAAGATAATGATTTAAATCATAAGGATTACTTTATAGATCACTCACTACTTTCATAATACTTTATTCAAGTGATTCTTTCACCACTAACATTTCATCCATAGTTAAGCGACGTAGACAGAATCATTAGATCTCTGAATTACTTAAGCTTATCCACTTATATGTTTGTGTTTTCCTTAATCCTGACAGAGCACTAAGTACATCTATCTTCATAATGATTTCAAGAACTGTATAGAACCAAAAGTGGCCTGAAACAATGGCAGATAATTTGCAAGCGTGCAATCTATTTTTTGTAGCCTAATTCTACTCTTGCATCTACCTACTTTCTACCAATTTCCATGAGCATGTGACCCCTGCCCTTATTTGTTAGAAGTTAAGTTACACATAAAAAAAAAAGATCTATGCTATCCCATGTGTAGCTAATAGTTATGATATTTAGTAGTTTACCTTGTACTTAATAACATTCTTTTCTGTCATCTGGTATCTAATCAAAATTGTATCGCCCAAAATGGGTGGTATTGGGATTTTGTAACTCTTTCATATTAATTCCCCTTGAGTTACATAATTAGCTACATGTAAAATGAACAGAGAGACCTATAAGATTTTCAACTCTTCAATCTTTTATATTGATGCGAACATAGTTCAGTTTGTTAGGTAGAGATGTGGACTCTGTCTCGACCCTTAGTAGATTCTTTTTACAAATTATCATCTGCTAAATCTTATCAAAACATATTAGAGACTTGAACTCTTGAGTGTCCTAGTTTTTCCAACTATCATCTTAGTGCAAACTTATTTCCCTCTATGCTGTCCGTAAGCATTTTCATTTCCTTGGAGAAAACAATTTAACTTTTTTCCCCTAACACATCATTTACAATAAGTGAATTAACTTGTAGGAACCTGTCAGCTAAAGGATCTTTGTATTGCAAACTAGGAAGGTAGATGAGTGGTGATTTGAATTCATAACAAAGCCCTTAGCAAATTGCTGTGAGAATTAAATATTAACTTCATTGAATTGAGAGTCTCCTTGAACAATTACAATGGGCCAAAAACTTCACAAAGATTGCTTGTCTTGGAATGCAATCAAGTTTTCACATGGCTTGCTGATGTAAGATAAACATCTTACAAAACTAACCATGTTAATGATATTTTAGTTTTAGCATGTAACAACAGCCCCTTGGTTGCTACCAATTTTTTTATTTATTTATTTTATTCTCAATTTGTATCAACTTAATTGTCCAAGTATCTTGGTTCTAGCATAGAAGTGTCAACTTCATTATTTCTTCTATCACCGTGGTGGTGACAACTCTTGTAATGTCCCCTTTTTGGGACATTAGAAGTCTATTAAATAATTTAAATTTAAGTCGTCAAATTATGTCAAATTTAGTGATGACTTAATTTAATCATTTAATAAAGTAATAAAATGACTTTAATAGAGCTTAGTGTGAGTTAATAAAGTCATTTTAAAGGGGTTAATAAAGAGACAAGAAAAGAATTCCAAGAGACAGGCAGAGGATATGCGAAGAGTCACAGAGATGTGCTATTTAAGATCATGGAGAGGCTCGTTTGTTATGCTTGGTTTATGCTTTGTTATTGTTCTCTCTTGGAGAGTTATGGGAAGCTTTGGTTTTCAGCTGGTTTGAGGATGGAAACCCTTGAGTTGGGACATAGTGGACAAAAACCCATTGTCTGTTGGAGATATCACTCAGGTGTTTCACTTTGTGCTTCAAATTCATTTTGCTGGTTATCCAATCCGACTGTAAGTTTTGTGGCTACGATTGGATATTTTTTGTTGTTAATCATCTGAGGATTTTAAGGCAATATCAATATGTAATTTTCAGGTCTTTGATCTAAACTGTTATTATATGATTTACGTTGGAATTTGTTGCAAGTTATTGAATGAATAGAAATCAGTTGCATGCAAATTGTTTGTTAAAATTTTTGTGGAACATCTGGTAAAAATCTAGAGTAGATATTTTTAGGGGGATATTTCAGTGGTATCAGAGCTAGTTTTCCTACCATCCTGTGAGAATTCACAAGTGACAGAAAGGTGCAGCTTGGCTCCCTGGTCGGGTTTAATGATCAAAATTAATAAAATTTGTAAATCTTCTTCAGGACAAATTTAAGGAATTGTGAATTAGAGATATATTTTGTTGAATAAAAGATGATTAAAGCTATGGTTGAAGTTGAGTATTGATTTCTACTCATAAGAAGAAATTGAGGAGTTAAGAATCTTCTTCAGGTTCCGGTTGATAGAAATATATAATTGGAATTCTTTGCTTCATTGTTGCAGGGGCCTTGATTTAAGTCGTGGCTATTCACATCTTGGCTGTCGATTTTTCCTTCCAGCGTGGATTGTGGAAGGAGATCTTTTACTGCTTATGTGTTGAGTATTAACTTAGGTGTGAATTTAGTTGAAAGGTCGAATTGATGATGGTCATTTCTTTCTTCAGTTGGTTGTAAATATATGTTTCTATTCATTCATCCGAGACAATTAAGCGAGGAGTTTTGAGTGTACGGTCACGCTGCCATTGTATATTTGTTGGGAAAAAAAAAAGATGTCGAGAAGAGTTTATTGGTGATGTGCCATGGGATTTCTTCTGAATTGTGAAACATTCTTTGGATTCGTGAGCTGTAATTACGGGTGCTGGCATGAATAATGGTGGCACATTATATCTGTGGGTGATTTCTTTGACACCTTGCGCACTTGGTACCTGAAATGTTCGGGTGAAGATGGTATCGGGGATAAATATTATTCATTAATAAAGAATCAATTTCTCTTTGAGCACAATTCTTTCTCCTCTTGGTGTAGGAAGATGGAGCAATTCTTCATATTCCAGCCGTGAACAGTGTGGCATTCTAAGCATTTAGAAGTTACGAGAGCATTTCAAAGGGGTTTCTGCATAATAAGAGACTTGCAAAAATCATGTTATTCAGGAGAATTCTTGCGATAGCTATGGGAGGCGAATTTGTAAAATTCATATCGCAGGTCTTTATCTCATCACGCGAAACCTACATATGAGCGCAAGTCTTGGCTTTACCTGGTGTAAGCTCCTCATCTTTGTCATGAATCCATCATAGCTCACAAGATTATTCTTTTGGAGCGATATGACATAATTCTCCTACCTAGTGGAGACTATTTCTGAAGTTCATGGAACTTTAAGCTTGGTCGCAGGTTCTTGCTCTAGGATGTGAGAATAGTTGATGCTTTGGCAAATTGTAGAACAGTGTTTATTGGGCCAACCATACATCACTCCTGAGCATTCACCAGCGTATGCCTTCTCACCTTTCAGTGTTGGATGCGTCTGAGAACATGTTCGTTTCCTTGTTGAGCAGTCACCTTGCGAAGAGTTGCATATAGCTTTGACTCCTGTAGTGACTACCTTAAATCAACATAAGTGGCTAAGGAATCTAGATGATGCGATTAA
The DNA here is from genome assembly GCF_030272615.1 of Cryptomeria japonica. Classification (NCBI taxonomy): domain Eukaryota; kingdom Viridiplantae; phylum Streptophyta; class Pinopsida; order Cupressales; family Cupressaceae; genus Cryptomeria; species Cryptomeria japonica. The sequence goes on along the minus strand of NC_081410.1, from coordinate 239,467,578 downwards.
GATGGTGGTTACTTCTTTCTTATCGGAGATCATGAGGATTATAACACCCCTAGTACCTTATGTGAAGATGATGATACAATGAAAGAGGTTCTACAGCTGATTGTAGAGAGTCTACAAGGGTTACGAGATGTCAAAGCTCCTACCTTTGGCAAGAGGGCTAAAATTTTAGAAATTATGGCAAGGACTAGATCATTCATCCTTATGTTGGATCTTCAATGTGATAAGATGATTCTTCAAATGTTTCATTGTTTCATTGCTGAAATCAGGAAACATCATCCAAATAAGGGGAAGACAGATATGTTCAACATCATGTCCATGATCCTAGATGAAAATGATGATGTTTGTAAGTAGTTGCAGTCTAATTTGTTAGACATTTGGAGAAGAGAACTGCATGTTTCAACTGCAGCCTACGATCTCTCAAGAAGTTTGGTTGAACAGAAAATTGAGAAATTCAAGGAAGTATTGACTAAAGAGGAGCTAAGTTCATTGGGTTTTCAGATTTCAGGATTTCCAAAAAAGAGCAAGAACCAAATGAGAAGAGAACATATTTGTTTCACATGTCATGAGGCTTGGACACTTGATCACATTTGTGGAAATAATAAGGAAATAAATTTATCACAGCAAAGTGGGGATGCGGACAAAGTTACAGATGAGGAGGGGATCATGACTCACAAGGAGCAGGATAAAACTACAGATTTGAATACACCTGATACTGTGCATAATGAAAATAAGAGGGAAAATGACTTCCAATCAAACAAGGTTGATATAATGGAGGGCGAGTCAATCACTACAAGTGAGGGGTATTCAAAAACTCTTTATTGGTGATTTGCAGATCCACATCGATAGAACATGTGAAGAGAAAAACTTCTCTGATGAATTCATAAATGACCATAAAGTTATCCCATTAGCGCCACATGAAGATTGCATGATATCATCTAGAAAGTCAACTAAGAGTGATGGAGATAATGATCTTTCAGTTAAGAACAAATCAGAAGATGAAATGTGTGACAGCTCATGTACCTTTGATGAATTTGAACAAAAGCCTTTAGCAATGCAAGATTTGAAAGATAGATTATTGGTCACAGAGGAGAGAGTTATGCAAATTTTAACAAGGGTAGATGAATTTCATAAATATATTAAGGATCTTACTTGGGAAACTCGAATTGAGGAGAGACACAAGGGAGTTGCAAGTGGAGTTACCAATACTCAATTGCACAAAATCAAAGAAGCATTCGAAAAGATGAAATCAAACTACTTGCAGCTATTAATGGATAGGGATCTTGCTATTAAATTTGCTGAAGGCAAGGATAAAGAGGTTGATGATCTTTGTTACCAGCTAAGTGTAGCTCATTTTTCTCTATACAAATCAGGAAATCAGATGTCTGTTATAACTACAACCAAGGAAGAAGAAGTTGGTTAAGGGAGATGGAAATCAAACAAATAGCATAAGGTATTGAAAAACTCCTTAAGGAGGAAATGGGGCATAATGATTCTAGCATTTTACATACTAAGAAGACTCACAATACGGATGAAAGGATTGAAGAGCTCCACCTGGGAACACCTTGCAACCTTGTGACATCGTTTGAGGAAGATTCATTTAAGACACCACCAATTTTGAACATTTGGGAAGGACATGTGGCAAGTCAAGATTTGGTGATTTGTGATGAATCCAAAAAATGTATAGAGGAGCCTAAATTTCTGATTTGGGGCAGCAGAATTTTAGCTTCCCATTCACATGAATTAACAGCCCTTACTCATGGAAAACATAATGAAGAGGGGTCTACAAGTGTTGGTACCCGAAGTGCAAGTATTGGCCATAACATTTTCAGTAAAGAGGTGCTTGAAAGGGTTGAAAATATGAAACAAGAGTATGGTAGCAATTCTGATTTTGGTAATGGCAGTTATATTTCTTTACACCATTGTGAGGTCACAACATTTTCACACCAGGATGATGATAAGCAGGGCTTTACCAGTTCGGAAGTTTCACTTAATGGTGATCAATTCATTGGTGTAGAAGTTGATTTTATTGATGACAATTGTAGTGAACCAGACTTTCGAGAGTTATCAGTGTTGGACAGTGAAGGCATACACACCTCATTCTTGAGACTGTCATCTATTCCTCTTGATAGGACGGCGATATTTTTGTTGCTTGGCGACTTCATACTCTTTGATTTCTTATGGTCTGGTGGCTGTCCTAGTTGGAATCATGTCGCACTTCCTATTTCTGCATTGAATACTCCAGCGATTCAGTGGTATGGGAGTGCCGAGGGGTGTTTCTTTTGGATAGAGATGGAGTGTGGAAGGTTTTTCTTTGATTGGCATTGGTTTGGTGTCATGTTTGAAAACATTTATGTTGCTGATCAGAATTATGGCAGCGTGGTTTGGTATCCTTTCGTGATGGTTTATTGGCATATGGGGGTTCATCTTCGTATTGTCTTGTTGTCCTTCATGCATGGTTGGTTACCTTAGGGTGGTTGGTTGACAAACTCCTTCATCACTTACAACAATTGACACTCATCCGGTGACTTATGATGGTTGATTATTGATTTAGGGTTGTCATTGATGGCAACTCTTCATGAGATTCCTATCCGGTAATCATAGACTTTGATTTCCGGAAGAGGATGTCAATCGGTAGCTAGTTAACCAGTATCTCAAGAAGAACATAACAGTTTTGGTCTGGATGCTTTCCAGTGATTGCGGTGTTGTGAATCGTGTAAGGATTGATTGAGCCGACATAGAGACATCATTTTATTGTTGTTTTAGTGATCCGCATTTATCCTTTGTGATCCGGTCAAGCCGACATGAGACTACATGTTACACTAGCAGGCCAACATGGTAAATGACCTATTTTGTGATTGCGGATATATAAGACTGGTGTAGATGATCTTTTTGGAGGATGACATGATTGTATGCGAGCTAGTGGTGATCGAGAATCCGTTTTGGCGTAGTTTCACGTGTGCATTCTTGATCCGGTAGTTGACTGAGACAGTGAACAGGGCAGAATAGAGCAGAACAACAGAGGTGATCCAATCAGTATATTTGGCACTTAACCGGAACTCATCCAAGCATTGTAGATGCTATTTTGGAGTTCATTTTGCTGTAATTCATCATTGTAATTAATCAGTAAGGCAGTGAGCCTTCTGGGGTTGTAGCCCTTATTGTATTTGAGTAGTGAGCTTTAGGCAGTGTGCCTGAATGCTTGTGCATTCCCCATATTGTATTATTGTTTTGCTACTGGCCATAGTGGAATAATATTGTAGGTTCAAATCCCACTGTGGTTTTTCCCATTTGGGTTTCCACGTAAAAATCCGGTTTTATGATTTTGTGGTTGATTGTTTTATGTTTCTACATTTCAGTTTCAAGTGTATGCTTCTGGTGGTTTAAAGTTAAGTCTGAAAATTTGCTAACCGGTAGATCACTGATTCACCCCCCCCTCTCAGTGATCCCTGACTCCAACAGGTTGGTTACCTCAGGGTGGTTGGTTGACAAACTCCTTCATCTCTTACAACAAGTTCTACAGATTGGTATGGGATCTGGGCACTAACATATTTGGTGCATTGTCTCTTGTGGACCAAGATATGCTGCTTCACCTTGGGTATGCGGATGTTTTAATCAGTATGGTGCAACGGATTAGGAGTGGTATTGGTATGCAAATTCATGATTGCTTGAGGACAAGAAATCTTTAAGGAGGGAGGACTGTAATGTCCCCTTTTTGGGACATTAGAAGTCTATTAAATAATTTAAATTTAAGTTGTCAAATTATGTCATATTTAATGACGACTTAATTTAATTATTTAATAAAGTAATAAAATGACCTAATGGAGCTTAGTGTGAGTTAATAAAGCTATTTTAAAGGGGTTAATAAAGAGACACAGGAAAAGAATTGCAAGAGACAGGTAAAGGATATGTGAAGAGTCATAGAGATGTGCTATTTAAGATCATGGAGAGGCTCATTTGTTATGCCTGGTTTATGCTTTGTTATTGTTCTCTCTTGGAGAGTTCTGGGAAGCTTTGGCTTTCAGCTGGTTTGAGGACGGAAACCCATTGTCTATTGGAGATATCACTCAGGTGTCTCACTTTTTGCTTCGAATTCATTTTGTTGGTTATCTAATCCGACTGTAAGTTCTGTGGCTACAATTGGATATTTTCTGTTGTTAATCATCTGAAGATTTAAGGCAATATCCATATGTAATTTTCAGGTCTTTGTTCTAAACTGCTATTATATGATTTACATTGGAATTTGTTGCAAGTTATTGAATGAATAGAAATCAGTTGCATGCAAATTGTTTGTTAAAATTTATGTGGAACATTTGGTAAAAATCTGGAGTAAATATCCTTAGGCACCAACACTTATGCTTACATTCAAAGGTGGTAAACTCCATAGGTTAGGGTCACCCCTAGACCTAGACCTATGCCTTGAGGATTCATTCCTGATGACCTTGCTTCATATTACACCCTTGAATGTTAGAGGAAGTCCATTCTCTCCTCTTGTATGAGATCTTTAATCTCTCTTTAAACCTTGACTATTAATTAAGGGCAGTCTATTAACTCAGTCCTATTACAATAGAAGATAACCATTGGCCATCAGGAAGTGTACAAACATACACAATTTCACAGGGTTCATATACTTCCATATTTTCTTGATTTTATAGAGTGTGATTCGAGTGCCCATCACATATACACAAAGTGATTGGCTCATACATATCCCACACACAGAGTGACTAGCTCTAGCATACATCGCATATATATAGTGACTAGCTCCGACATACATCACATATGCACAATGATTAGCTCTAGCGTATGTCACATATACATAGTGACTAGCTCTAGTATACATGATATACATAATGACTAGCTCCAACGTGCATTACATATACATAGTGATAAGCTCTAGCTTATGTCATAGACTAATGACTAGCTCCAGTATATGTCACATGCATGTTGACTAGCTCCTGTGTATGTCATATACATAACGACTAACATATACATAGTGAGAGATTGACACATCCACAATGGATAACTATCACTTGCCTATGGTGCATCCCAAAAAGAAAAGGAATGTCAATGCACTGTGCACTACACTATGGGTCACATTCTTTTCCTCAAACTTCCTCAGCAAGGAGCAAGTGGGAACAAGATTCGATGTAACCCATACTACATCAACTGTCCATCCTCGTTCCAACAAGGCCAAGTATACCATTTCCACATCAAGATATGCCAAAACTATCCTATGAAGTTGGTCCAATTATTACCTACCTATTCTTCATTAGAAACCCTCTTGCATGTAGTCCATCAGACAACTAAGAAAACAAGGACATCCATCACCAACATACCACTAGCCCCAAGGCCCACATGCTCCTAGCAAAATTCGTCTTGTTGTCTAAGTGGTGTTGATGTGTTTTTTTATGCACTTCAAACACAAAATAAAATACCAAGGTATCTTATCCTCTCTTGAATAAAGTCTCTCAAATGCTATGCTTCGCGATCAAATGAGACAACTCCAAGGTTTCTACTGTCAAAACTTGACTCCTGGATAAGCTCAATGGTTGATGTGATTGTTAGTAATCCAAGGTGACTTACATTGAATACTTGAATGTTGAACGTTTGGATGTTGCTGGAACTTGGATTCTAACTATTTTCTTGGAAAATAAAATGGCAAAAGAGATAGGGTTTAGGGATTCTAGATTAATCCTAAGAATTTGAGAACAATGAACAATCTTTGGTGAAACTCGACTAAGCCTTGCTTTGACATGCAAAGCAACAACTGTGCAAAACTTAATGCGATCTTCTAAGGAAAGCGGGGATGTTCAAATCACTATCAACAACAAGGATACCATCAAGGTGATGCATATCAAGGTACGAATAGCAATTGAAGTTAAGCTCATTTAAGGATTCCAGTTGACCACACAAGGCAAACTTACAATCAGCAAATTGCTAGTGGTATGGATAAATGAATTTCACCATTTATCATTCACAATTCCTACCATTCATCTAATCAACATGAAAGCAAATGAATTGAGAAGTAGAGACCATGCAACTTGTTGAAATGACACATTAATTCACCATAGCTTCAATGAAATCATATTCTCTTTACAACAAGATTTTGGCAACAATCTTTGCCTTCTCCTAATCTAACTTCTATTTCTAATTGTTTGGCTACTATCTATCTTCTATTACTCTACTATTGTTAAATTGCTATTATTCTATTAACCCTTTACAAATGAGAGGTTTGAGCCTTTTATAGTGCTCTCAATACAATTCAATGGCTCAAATTGATTCACAATCAATGGCCAAGATTACAAGATGGAAACCTTAATCAGGGTTTGTTAATACAACTCTCTCTGACCAATGATAAAATTACACTTAGGTTCAATATTGAATGTGAACCAATGAAATATGAGGGTAGGTAGCTCGAAGTTTGTGCCTCTATAGAATGAGTTAGGTGCATTGCATCCAAACATGCTAATGTGGAACTCCTCTGCTTGGTGGAATGATGATTAGGATGACACCTCAACTTGCACTTGTAGACTTGATAGATTATCATGAATGAGTATTGAGTAATATGTCTTGATACTCAACATTATTCAATTTGCTCAATGTGATGATGATGGTTGATCTTCCCTTATTCATGATCTTAATCTTGTCATTCCTTGGTGTCATTCTTGACTTCATATTGTGGAATTCTTGATTTCTCATCATCTCCTTGTAGTGTGAACCTTGATCTTGTTGCTGAAACTAAGTCCTTCATGGTAATGTTGTTTGTCTCCATCTTGACATTTAATGAACCCTTGAACGTGATGAACTCTTCACAATGTTGATTTGCCTTGGTATGATTGTATAGTCTTTCCATTATACTTTGGAGTCTTGACTTCTTTATGTTGTAGCAATCTTGCAAGAACAAGAAAAATTCCTTTAAGAATAATTACAAATGAGGAGCAATACTTGAAAACTTCTAAAGAATGTATATATAACTGCTCTCACTACTCTTGGAAATGACTATCTTAGGTCTGATTTATGAATTAAGCTCGCATCTCTGATTTCCAAGTTATTTTCAGATCTGATGTTATGTGAATTTTCACACAATTCTGCCCAGGCTGCCCTCAAATTGGACTGAAAACCTCTCAAACTAGGACAAAGATTCCTCCAATCAAGTTCGCCTTTCTTGAAAGTGTATTTTGATCAATGAAATGATCAAATTCTGTCGTCAAAATCGCTGATCTCTTTTGTCAAATTGCTGTTTTGATGATGAAAATTGCCCTTCAAAAGTGTATTTCGCTGTGCTTTGAAGATAAAAATCGCTGGTGTTTTTGAAATGCAGATCTGATTTTGCTTGAATGATGTTTTGATGTGTGACAAAATGAATTACAAACCCCTTATATAGGCGCTAAGGACTTAGAGTCACCACTTTTCTCTTCAATTTCTTCTAGGCTGACTTGCATAATATTTAAATAAAATGTCCCTTTAAACTTCTATTTGCTGGGCGCTCTTACCCTTGAGACAACCGACTTGTATATTATTAATAAAATGTTCTTTTGATGCTAAGAGGATTCGGCAATTTTCCTTTGTTTTGCATTTGCGTTGATCTTGATCGATGAATGTCAAATCATTTACATCAACACCTTGGGTGGCATTTTCACTCTCCTTTGCACTTTGATATTTGCAATTTCATTTGTTTGATTAATCCATAATGGTGAATTTAATAAGGCAATTGGCCTTTTCCCTTTTATTTGTATCACCAAATCTTGATTGACATTCTCAATTTCATTTGCATTGGTAAACTTGGGCGGCAAAATACCATTGGTTTGCACTTAAACATCCTTGGAAGCAATTTTGACTTCGTTTGTACTTGAAATGAGCGGCTTTTCTATGTTCATTTGGAGTTGAAGGCTTGAGCAGCTTTTTAATGTTCATTTGGACTTGATCACTTGGGCGGCTTTCTTGTGTTCATTTGGACTTGATCATTTGGGCGGCTTTTTGAGCTTCATTTGGACTTGAAGACTTTGGTGGCTTTTTCTCCTTCATTTGGACTTGATCACTTGGGCAGCTTTTTCATCTCCATTTGGACTTGATCACTTGGGTGGCTTTGTCATCTTCATTTGGACATGATCACTTGGGCGACATTTTAAGCTTCATTTGGACTTGATCACTTGGGCGTCTTTTCGATGTTCATTTGGACTTGATCACTTGGGCGGCTTTTTCATCTGAATTTGGACTTGATCACTTGGGCGGCTTTTTCATCTTCATTAGTAGTAAGGTTCTTTGATGTAATTTGTCTCTTGCTCTTTGCATAAACAAAATTACTTTGTCAAATTGGCCATTCCACCTTCATTTGCACAAGCAATTCGGCGTTTGCCTCTTCATTTGTACCTTTCTCATCTTGCATTTTGTTTGTACCCCTTTTCTTCATCAATCTAAAACTTGAATGGGGCGGCATTTTGACATCCATTTGTACCAAATTCGCTTCATGTTTCATTCGTACCACTTCCAAGTCTTGAAATCTCCAGCTTGAAGGGCAGAATTTTCACCTTCATTCGTACCAAGTTCCAATTGCCATTCTAAGGTTTATTCGTAACTCAATCAAATTGGTATTTTTGCCCTCATTTGCACAAACTTGATCTTACTAAGCAAGAACTCATCAAGGTCACTTTTTTGAGCAAACTCATGCCTTTGTCAAATTTTTCATTTCAAGACCCTAGTTTGACCTATACTATGATACTTCACAATTTATTTGTCCTTGAAAGCAATTTTGATGACTTTTTTCTCATTTTGACCTATGTCAATCCAAAATCCTAATTCATGGCATTTCAAACCCTAAGACTTTTTCTTGCGAATTGACAACTTTTAGCAACATTAACCACCTTAGCAAGGTTGGCAACACAACTTCAATCCTGACTTGAGAAGACATATTCACCTCTCATAAGCAAGGGCTAACAACTACTAAACTTACCAAGCTAAGACAACCTAACTAAACACCTAAGCCTAAGCAAAAAGTGGGGGTCCCCATTTACAATGGGGTGATGTGTGAAAACGTCACAACAAGTGGTATGGCTAATAGTTTACCAACATGATATACTCCTTGACTATTGTCAATCTCAAGCATTACATATTAGAGGTATGCAACCTTATCTCTTAACAAATCAAATGATTTCCATTAGTGATCACCTCAAATGGAGAATTGCAGCCTACATATTAGAGGTATGCAACCTTTAACTATGCCCTCATAGGGCCCTTACTCCATCTGTAGCCATAAAAGTTAGCACCTATACTCGGCTTAGCACTATAACTAGAAAAGAGTTTCCTAATTCGAAACAAGTAGATCACAATTGATTGATCTAGGAGTATATACACAAAGTCTTATAGGTCTTGCACAAGTGCATAAAATCACTTGAATCCAACACAAGATGGTCTCTACTCAATAGATAAAGAAATTGACTATAAGGTTTTCAAACCATTCACTTCATTCAACTTGCTATTCAAAAACACATTATGTATTAAATACAAGTTATCATGTTTTCATAGATCTTTCATAACCATCTAATGCCTATTCAAACTCATTTGAAGCCTATTGAAGAGAGAAAGTCAAACCAATTAAAAACAATTCCTAAACTTGGGAGTTACCCCCCTGAAACCCTCCCCCTACGGATTTGAGGTCACAGGGGCATCCTTCACCCAAGGATTGCCTACATACCCACTTCCAAATGAATTAAAATCACATGTAGTTCTCGTTAGTAGGTATCTCAAACTTCAAAGGACCTATACATGTTCTCCATAATTAAGGTTTCATTAATTAATCACTTAACAATAGTTGGGAAACCATAACTAAGTTCATACTTTACCAACCCTCACTATAACACTTCCCTTTTAGGTATCAAGGTTTTGACTCAAAGGCCTTCCATTATTATTCATAAACCAATTTGAATGTCCCAAGGTTGGTTTTATCAACCCAAGGGCTAAACTTATTACTCAACGTGAACTACTCTAGTTCACACAAAGCCATAGGAAAACACTTCCATTCAAAAGTCACATAATATTATTAATATGGAGGTTCTGCCCCAAGGGTCAATAGATATCTTATAGTCATATAAAAGCTTTTACTCTGATTCCCAAATACCATTCTAAAGTTATATAGCATATATTACTATTGCACTAAACAATGGGGATAAAATGATGTTAAAGGAACTTATCACACCCATTGCCGCTACAATAGATTTTCTCTTGTTAAGTTCACAAGGGTCAATAGATGTCTTCTAGTCATATAAAAGCTTTTACCCTGATTCTGAAATGCCATTCTAAAATTATATAGCATATATTATTATTGCACTAAACAAGAGGGATAAAATGATGTTAAAGGAACTTATCACACCTATTGCCACTACAATAGATTTTCCCTTGCTTAGCTGACCACATGATTATATTTAATAATTTCCCAACTTGAAAAGTTTATTAATCGCTTATATCCCAATGTACAAGTACACAATCATTTAGAATTTCCCACAAGAGATGTAATGCTACATTATTAATGCCAACACATATGATAATTATTTCATCATCTTATGTTGAGGCCAATAAGGTGGAGGGTTGCATATATATATTTAGCTTGACATATATTAATACCCACTTCATATCCAATCTTATCAAACAAGAGTCAAGTTTTCATTGCTACCATATAGGGTTCCTTTTACTGATTCTCAACCATTAATAATATTTCACTTAATGCCAAGCCTACTAGGAACTCTTCGCAATATAACACAATCTAATTTCAAGATAGAGATTAAGGCCCAAGACGCTTTTCTTAGCCATGGAATAATAATATAATGGTTACACAAACATTCAATGCCACTATTGGCTATAATCTTTTGAGATGATTATGACCCAATATAGTTCCACATATAAGGAAATATGGTCATCTACGAAGTGTTTATTAATGTCATGCATGAATATGATTGTGGATGCATATTCAACAATGCCAAAATGCCTATTTGAATTAAGTTCTTTACAATTTGTGTATTAAGACTTTGACGAGAACATACAAGAGGTTACTTTCTTCAGGATTAAAATCCTACTTAGTTCCCTTTCAACATAAAGGGTTCTCACAACTTATAGCTCCTTGACCAATTCGATGGAGAAGGGGACTTTCTCTTGAAATCGAACATTGCAGCATTCCTTTGATAAACTCAAAGAGGTAATGAGTTCATGTCTTGTTTTGGCAATTTTGGATTTCTCACTCCCTTTCTTTAGAATTTGATGCTTCGGGAGAAGGCATTGGGGTAGTCTTGATGCAAAATAGACACCCCATGGCATTCAAGACTACAAGTCTCAAGGAGATGGAGAGGGATTTCTCCATTTACGATACAGAGGTGTTGGCTATCATGCATGCCCTTGCTAAATTTAGACAGTACTTGGTTTGTGGGCAGTTTGTGGTGAAAACTGAACATAATAGATTGAAATTCTTCCTCAATCAAAAGGATTTGAATGACATGCAACAAAAATGGGTAAGCAAACTTCAAGCCTATGATTTTGGCCTTAAGTATGTTAAGGGGAAAAATAATGTGTTGGTTGGCGCACTATCTAGGAAACCTGATTTCTGCTCTATGACTGATATATCTACTGATTGGAGAGCTTCCAATTTGGCTGAGTACACTAAGAATTTAGTTGCTAATGATATTTTGGAGGGGAAGTTGCAAGATGATAGGTTTAAGATAATTGATGAGCTCATCCTCTACAAAGATTGGGTTTATCTTGTACTAGAATGATACAAAATAAATTACAAAGATTGGGTTTATCTTGTAACATAACAATATAGAATAAATTACCAAGGTAATTTACCCTTTCTTGAACAAAATCACCTCAGATGCTAAGAATGAGATCAACTAAAATGATTCCAAGGTTTCTACATGTCAGGTCTTGACGAGTGGGTAACTCAATGGTTGATGTGAATTGCTGTGTTTCACTTGGGGGCTTACGCAAATGTTTGGATTATCATGAATGATGCGGAATAGGTGTGTTGACAACTTAAGATTTATCAATGTGGCTTTGGATTTACTTCTTACTAAAAAAGGGGGAAAAAGAATAGGGTTCGGGAAATCTATTCTAAGCCTAGGAATGTAGGAAATGATGAATGGATCTAGTGGAATCAAACCAGACAAGGTCTCACAATCAGGTATTGACACAAGCTTAGTGCAATCGTCTAAGGTGTACTTAAAGATTTTCAGGCTATCACCATCAAACGTTGACACCATCCAAGTTGATGCTTGTCAATGGACGCGTAATAGTTGAAGTTATGCTTACTTAAATTCCAGTTGACCACACAAGGCACACTTACTAGCGACAAGAGGCTAGTGGTATGGATTAAGGATTCCACACAAATAAATTCAACAAATCTTCCACTCAATCTAACATACATGAAAATAAATTCTAATCTAACTTGGAGGAATTGAGAACCGTGAATGCAAATACAACACTTGAAGAGCAAAATCACCAACAATTGAACAATGATTAGGATTCAAATAGCTGCAGCATATACCAACAATTCTACAAAAACTCTCCCTTACAAATGAGAGACAAGGAGGCATATATAGAGTCTTTTACAAAATGGATGGCCCAAATTGATCTAAGATCAACGACCGAGATCATGCCAACAAAACCCTAGAATTGCCCTAATTAGGGTTACATAAAAAATGGTGCCACCAACATATGGCCCAATGAAAAGATACCTAGTCATCAAATAGGGAATCTTCTAGAAGATTCCTCCCTGCATCTCTCTCTCTCCTAGCATACTCCAGGAATCTGGCCAATACTGAATTTAACTCCTCCATGGAAATGCTAGGCAAGGTATCCTGTTGTAAATCAATCACGTCCAATGAATCCGAGCAAGCATTCAAAGTGTTCTCCCATTCTGGCATGAGCTTCTGCGAACTATGAACATGAATCAACAAAGAGATCAAGTCGTCTATCTGACTCTTCTTCGAAGAGTCCAACTGGCAAAAATACATAAATTTCATCTTGTCTCTTAATTCGGCTAAGTGTAAACCACTAGCATCACTAACATCAACACCCAATAATTCCTCAATCGAGGCAAGGATCTTCATCTGAATGTCTTGAATTAATCCTTCCATCTCCATACAACTCGACTGGGCGTTCTCATAAGTTGATTTCTTCATGGCTAGTGAACGATACCAGCCATGGAAATCGTATCTGTCTCCACTGTGCACAATGTTCTCGCTGACCAAGGTGGAATTAGGAATCTTCTTCAATGCCTAGAGGCGTGGAATAGTCTTGTCTTGAATAGGTCGGAATTCTTCCCAAACTCCCTCCAAATACTGGATTTTGAATACAAGCCCTGTTGCCCTATCATATGCATGGACAAACTGAGTAAGGAAATCATTTGCCTGCTTTCTTGTGCTTTCAATCCACTTTTCCACCTCTGAGTGTGTACCTCTCGCTACCTCACAGTGTGAATGTATTCCATGGTCAACTGCAATAGGGGGAATAAGGGTGGGATCTCCACGCCTTGTCCTTGCAATATATTCTCTGAGTCTAATATTTTCTTCTCTGTACCTTTCATTCTCCGCAACCGCTTTGTCTAACCTTGCATTGATTGCTTGGAGGTTTTCACCAATCTCTTGGAATTCCTGTTTTTTGGATGTACGACCAAGGGCAATTGAAGTGATCTGGAAATCCATAGGAGTAGCAGTGTCCGCTGTCACGCCTGCAATAGGAACAACAATCTACGCAATCCGCATTCTTGTCTCATCTCTAGCTATGTGCGATAAAATCTTTGCTCTCTCGGGCTCCTTCCCTTTAGCACTCCTAGCTAGGTAGTCATCAATATCATCAATAGGCTGTACCTCTATCATTTGTTTACTTTTCTCCATACTTCTCCTCAGCCATTCAGGAATAGCGGCTATCTCCATACCATCATCGAGACATACTTCTCGATCAAGTCCTTTCAATGCCGAAATAACATCATCATTATCATCAGGATTATTCCTGGTCCAATCATATACTTCATTTCCCAAGCTAACTTCCAAAAGGACAGTTGGGGATCCCGGCTGATCATCATTCTCATTAGGAGGTGCAGATGTCGCTGTGGCATGGAACTCCTGAATATTCTTTGGTAGTATCACTGTGTTGGAACACTGTTGAGTCTCCTTATTCTGTTCTGTTACTTCAATCACTTCGATTGATGAGACACTGGGAGGGGGTGAAGGAATGATAAGTGGAGGAATGATAGTCTTTTGTTTCTTCTTCACTTCCTCAATCTTCTTCCCTCTGGCCTTGACTTCTCTTGACGTGTTCTTCCTTCTCTTGGGAGCTTGACTCTCTTCGTCTGCATGAATCCTGACATCACTGAGAGTCCTTTGATCATCCTCGGAAGTAGACTCTTCCGGTTTCATCTTTTCATAAGTGAAGGGAACACCCATGTCAACTAACTTATTCATCTGTATATCCACCCATAGGCGGGAGAAATTCAAGACCTCTTTCATCAATATATTCAGGTCAATCTCTTCTGACTCTTATACTGTGGATGTGTATGATCTCTATCATCTAATTATAGGATTGTCTTCTTCATTTCACTCTTATACTGTGGATGTGTATGATCTCTATCATCTAATACCTGATCAGGAATGAGGAAAAGTCCACACTTCCTCATGAAATCCATTGACATTCTGGACCACATTTTTCTCTTCACTGCTTGCTCATCCATCAGGTTAGGCCAATAATCTTCTATGTCAACCTTGTGAGTGAACTTCTCTCCTCTGATCCTTCCGACCTTCTTGTCTGGATCGAATCTTTCTCTCTTCTTATATGTAGCAAATCGATAGAATGCAAGCTCCTCACTCGCAGTGTTGGTGGCTATGGCGGATTGGCAAACCTCTGACGTCTTCCCAACTGAAATAGGGAATGTCATTCTTGTCTTGTGCTTCTCTCTCTGGAAAACATCGAACTCTAGAAGCTGTCTCACCACTTCCAACAATATCATTTTGTCAGTTGGATACCTAGGAAGTCTGTGTTGTGACGTTTTCACACATCGCCCCATTGCAAATGGGGACCCATGTTTTTTTCTTTTTAGGGTTTGTTCTTTAGGTTTTTTAGGGTTTTGTTAGCTAGCCTTTGCATTTTGAACGTCACCCAGGGGATCAATAGGGTAGCAAGTCCGGCTTGAGTAAGGTCCTGATCCTGAAATTTGGCTAAGTCTGGAATGTCCTGATCCTGAATTTGACTAAGTCTGGAAACTGAAAAAACCTCCAAAAACTAGATTTTGCAATATAACTCCTGGAGGTCTGAAACCACTCTCAAACATCCTGAAAGCATATATGGAATATAACTTAAAGTATAAACTTATACTTAAATGTTATATTCCATAAAATTTATCCTGATAGAGAGTTCGAAAAGTCAAATTTCGCTCGTGTCCTTCTCCAAGGGTCTAGAGCGAAAAGCGCTCCTGTTCCTCTCCAAGGGACCAAGGCGAATCGCTCGTGTCCCTCACCAAGGGACCAGAGCGAAAATGCTTAGTTGAGCCATTCCTGACCTTGTTTGGACGAATCGAGACATCAAAGGCATGGTGAAGGACGAAATGAGCATGATAGAGCATCCAGACTTGATCAAAAGCAATGAAATGATGAAGTTTTTGCCTAGAGGGTCAAATTTGCTCCTGTCCCTCACTGAAGGACCAGAGCGAAATTCTTCATAAGGTACGATCTGGGCAAAGATCAAGTCAAGTTTATGTTTGAAGGCAAGGAAGGAGGTGAAATGAGACCATTGAAGATAAATTTTGAAGGTGATAAAGTAAAATGAAGCCCACAAGAGCAAGATCGCTCCTGTCCCTCTCCAAGGGACCAGGGCAATATGATGGTTATATTGCCTTTTATCCAAGTTTAGACCACTCCAAGACGAAGTACATGGTGGTGAAGACATTTTAAGGCGTCTTAATCAAGCATAAAGCATCAAAGGTCGCCAACATTGAAAGATTTGCACTAAAATATCCCAGTTCGCTCCTGCCCCTCAGGAAGGGACCAGAGCGAAATTTGTATAAAGGCATAAATTTTGAAAGTTTATCACACATCAAGTGACTAAGAAGGATCAAAGGACTTCATTTTACGCGTTGAAGGTAATTGCAAGTTGGTCGAAACAAGGACAAGCTCAAAATGTTGAAGTTCGCTCCTATCCCTCAGGAAGGGACCAGAGCGATATTGATTAGATTGGCCAATTCATGCAAAAATCACGTTAAATCAATGTTTTGCAAGGTCATACAAGGTCTAAGGCGTCTTTCGAAGGTGATATACCAAAGTGTTGAACGTCAAAATGCTACCAATTTGTGCAAAGAGCCTATATCGCTCCTGTCCTTTGGACAAGGACCAAGGCGATTTCATTAAAACACTCATGATTCTTTAAATGCATGTCAAGGCAAGTGCACGTGAGATCAAGGACGTCCTTCAAGAGGCAATGAACGAAGAATCAAGGTTGAAAGATCACACATTTTGGCTAGAGCTTCAAGATCGCTCCTGTCCCTCTCCAAGGGACAAGGGCGATAATCTTTCTAAAGTCTAAATGCCTTGTAAAAATCAAGCGGAACAAGCATGGAATGAACAAACAATGTTATTATTCGCCCTACAATGAAGATTAGAGATTAAAGATGCAAGGTCAAGGAGAAATTATGAGGATCGCTCCTGTCCCTCTCCAAGGGACCAGGGCGATATTTGCCAAAACACATGTTATCCTTTAAAGATCACGTTAAAATAAAGTTGCACAAGGTTTGAAACGTCCTCTAAAAGGTGATGAAGGAGGAGTTGATATCAAAAATGGAGAATTTCAAGTGAAAACATTAAGATCGCTCCTGTCCCTCTCCAAGGGACAAGGGCGATAATACATCCAAAGGCACTCATTCACACATGCAAGTCAATCTAGCTCGAAGGACCCAACGAACATGCCAAATTCAACGTGGAGATGAAGACCTTGGACGTAAAAAAATTGCAAGAATCAAAACCAAATTGATGGATCGCTCCTGTCCCCCAGTCAGGGACCAGGGCGATGAGGTACGTACCTTCCATTTTCAAAATTTGGCGCTCAAACAAACATTTTTGAATTTATTTAAATGCTAGAAAATTCGATAAGATTGAAAATTTAATTAAAAATAGCATTTAAATATTGCATTTAAATATTAATTAATTTTTGCCTTGTAAAAAAAAATCGAAGTTTATTAATTAAAAACGATGGCAAATTAATTAATTATTATAGAGCGCTTGGTATTTTATTGTTTTATGAAGGTCGGCCTTGGTTTTGATTAAAGATGGCTTTTAATTGTCTTTGTTTTCACCAAGTCGGCCTAAGGTAATGCATGAGGAAAGTGTTTATAAAAGGAGGTGTTTATTTCATTTTTTTTTTTAATCATTATTCAAGCATCCTCTTTCATATGCGATTTGGAGCGAATTTCAAAGGGAAGGTACAAGCATTAATAAAAGGAGTTCGAGTTTCAAGTTAGGCAAACTTGCCAAGGACATTGAAGAACACATTAAAGATATCCCCAAGGGTGGCGAATTGACAAAGAGGACGTTCCTTATCATTGGAGATCACGTCAAAGTCATCTAATTTCAAATTTTGCCTAGGCGATTTTCTTCATTTTGCATTTTAGAGTTAAGCTCTCAAGTAAGGCATCAAATGGAGATCTCTTCAAGGAAAATCAAGCCGGATCCAGGACGGTCTTCGTCAGGACGGTCTTCGCCAGGACGATCAAGCCAGGACAGGGGCAACCTCTCTCAATCCAGCGTTCCAAGGCGAGGTACATCATCATCTTGCAAATCAAGGATAAAAGGAGTTAGAACAAGAGTTAATTAAAGATAGCCTCTCAACGACATCAAATTGAATATCTAGCAAGCTACAAGTGTCAGATGAGGTGGCATCCCAGTCATCACTCCTCCAGTCAGTGTGGTCCACCTCAGCATGTCTAGATTCAATGTATTTAACTCATGGAAGGTGGCACAAACTCCGATGTACCTACCCCGACTATCCATTGGTCGATTTTTCTAGAAGGGACATGTGTCCAAGCAATACAATTTTGTCATTGGTCAAGCATTAAATGTTATGTAATGGTTGTAACAAACCCTAATTAGGGTTTTCATTGTAAAATCTTGGCCATTGATCTTGAATTGATCTAAGCCATCAAATTGTATTGTGGGCACTATATAAGCCCAGGCATTTCATTTATAAAGGCTAATTAGCAATAAGTTAGAGATAGTATGTAAATAGTTGGAAGAGTTAGAATATAGTTGATAGAATAGCAATTAGAGTAGAATAGGAGGACAAGGCAAGAAATTGTTGCCATTGATTGTAAACAAACTCCATTTTCATTGAAGTAATGGTGAAGCGTGTCGTTTCTTGCAATTTGCATGGTTTCTTGTTGAGTCTTCAATCTTAGATGGTAGATGATTAGATGAATGGAGGAAATGTGATTGATTGATGGTGGAATTCGTATATCCATACTACTAGCAGTTTGTTGATTGCAGACTTGCCTTGTGTAGTCAACTGGAATCATTCAGCCTAAGCTCAATTTCAATTTGTTGCCTCTTCATTGATATGCATCAACTTGGATGGTATCTATGCCTGCGGTGATAATTTGAACATCATAAAGCTCCCCTTAGAAGATCGCACTAGTCTTGTGTAGATGTTCCATTGATGTCAAAACAAGACCTAGTTAGAGTTTCATCAAAAAATCAAGTCATTGCTCCTACATTCTTAGTATTAGGATTAGATCCTCTCTTCGCCCTTATCCTTTTTCATTTTTTCAAATCTAAGTTAGTAAGAGCCTGTGTCCAGCAAAGCAGATCAGAAGTTAAATCATCACATGTAAGTCCCCTTGTGATCCCAGCAAATCACATCATACCACTGGAGCTTGTCCACACGTAGAGACCCTACATCAAAGAACCTTGGAGTCTACCTAACTGATCCTTTACGCGAATCTTCAGCAGTTAGAGACTATTTTCTCAAGAGAGGATAAGATGCCTATTGGTATTTTATTCTGTGTATGACGGTGTACAAAATACACGTCAACAGTCTGTAGGGTTCAAATTGAAACCCATGAATCCTGAGGTATGTGAAAGTGGGAAAATGTATATACCATGATCCATACTTTTCTATTAACTCTGTTGCCTCCTTGGACAATCTTCTGTGGATTCCGCCTTGCAACATCCGTGTGATGTACATAGTGAATGCATCATTCACTCTCTTATAGTCTTCAATTCTATGCATGCTCAGCTGGGGGTAGCACTCATGACCCTTGAACTATCCTTGCCCATTCCCAACTTCACCTTTGCATATTAATCCTCTGTATGAAACAAATCGTGCAAGCAAGTACACCAGGTAGGAAGTCATGGCGAATGACTTGGACCGCTCTACATTCCTCAGCTGAAAATCCTGATTGTCACTTATAATCTTGGACCAATTCACTAGTGTTCCTCTAAGACAACCCTGGATGAAGTAAAACATCCATCCATCAAATATTGCTCCCTGCAACATCCCCATCACCCTGTTGAGTAGGAATATCAAATCACTATATTCCTCCTTAAAATCTATGCACATGAGTGTCTTGGGAGCCTTGGAATGATGAGATCTAGGCTCAATCATCCACTCTTTATTAATTAAATTCTTGCATACACCCATCTTCTTTGTGTATCTTTCTGCATAATCCTCCTTGGTCACATCCTTCATGTCTGTTTTGCGTGGAATTCCGAATACCTCAACAATGGCATCCTCAGCAAGGTAGGCGATGACAACGCCCTTAGGAGTCTTAATCATTCTTGTGAGCGGATCGTAATATCGTGCACATTCCAGAATAAGCTCACTGCACTGTATGGATTGTGGAAATCCAACGACATGGAAAATGCCACTCTTCATAATATTCGCATATGTTGGGGAAGGAACCTGATCTCTGACTCCGAACATCCGACGTTGCATCTGGTCGAAGTCTAGGAAATGCATGTTTGTATCAGTGATCTCCTTCCATCTGGATGAAATCTTAAACTCTAGATAAAATCCAGTCTCCAGCATCTTCAATAGTTCTTTCCTTTCCTTATATCCCGACTTTGACATCGCACCTGTACGAAGCTCGAAGTTAGACTTAGGAAAATAATATTCGTAATAAAATTCCCGGCTTTCTAAAGATTTAGCTAATTTAGAGCATGGAGTCAAGAAAATAATCCATACACTTGGTAAATTTCAGCAATTAAGTTCAAAGTGTGACAACACTAAGACATGGAAGCCTTCCATAAAATTCATTGAATACCTCCTTATGCTTAGCAAATATGCAAGTTAGAATGCAAAGGAGTATACCGGACAAATGATGACTAAGGAAAGGTGTGAAAGGTTGTGTTTTCACACAATGAATGTTTGAAGACACCTTCCGCAGTCAACAATGGAAGTCAACAATTCTGAGGACAACCAGCACCTTGCAAAGTGGTTTAAATCCTTGAAAATGATGAAAAATGGCTAAGGAAACAACCCCAAGCAAATTTGCCAAAAATGGTTAGGTGGCTGGAAATGAAATTTTTTGAGGACAACTGCCTAACAATGGAGTTTCAGACCTACAACATCGATAAAATGGTCTAAAAAATGCACAGAAAACTCCATAAAACACCTCCGAATACTAAATGCCTAAGTTGGAATTGGCTGGGCAATAAAAACTTAAGTCTGAAAATTAATGGCAGCCATTAATGGAGGTCAAAATCTGAAACAAACCTCAAATCTAAAGCGAATCAGCAGGCTGGAAATGATGGCAGCCACCAAGCATGAATAAAAATCACCAAAACATGGCACCAAATCACCTCCCAAGCAAAATCGAATTTTTTCCAAGCATGGTGCCAAAATGGAAATCTGAAAATGATGCCAATGGCAGCTTAGATCTGCAATAGCAAGGATGGCAGCAATCTGGAAAAATTGCCCAAGTTGGGATTGGATACCCCAAACACAAAATATCGCCTTCCTTAGCAAAAATCGAAATTTTCAGAATTCTGAAAAATGTTGTTAATGGTAGCCTTGATCTGTAGCAATGAAGGTCTGAATAGCAAGCAAAAATGGTGGAGGAAAAATCGCCTAAGTCTCCAAACATGAAATTGCCAATTTTCACCAAAAAATGCTAAAGTTTGAAAAAATCGCAAAACTTAGCAAAATCGAAATTCTGAAACTGGTCTTTAATGGCAGCCAAGAGGAATAGATCAGCAAGCTGGAAAAAATGGAGGAAAATAAATCCTCAATCCCACACTTCACAAAAGCGCCTTGGTAAAAATTCGCCCAACTTGGAGAAAAATCGCTTTCATGGAGACACCTAGCAGAAATAATAATAAAATAATGTTAAGTCTCCTCTCATATACTTGCTTTCACCTCTCACTTTCACCACATAAGCAATGTGGGATAAAACACTTGTATAAATACTTGCTTGGTGAAAACCTAACTTGCTTTTAGAAGGTTCAAATATTAAATGATTATTGCAAGTTATTAAATTTTGCTTTTAAATTTTAAATAATCATTAATAATTATTTAAAAGCAACTAAATGGGGCTTATTTATTAAATATTGCAAATTAAATCCAAAATAAGCCTCAAGGGGAAATTCGATATGGGTTGGGATTGAAAAATCCCTTTAAAAATCATTAAAATCGTCAAAAATCCCCATAAGGGAAATTCGACCTATGCTTGGACAAAAATCCACGCATAAATTCATCAAAATGCACACAAAAACCCTCCCAGGGGAAAATCGATATGAGCTTGAACAAAAATCCAGACAAAAATCCACTCTTATTGCAAAAAATCACCCTCAGGGGAAATTCGATATGGGTCTGGACAAAATCCACACTCAAAACTCACTTAACTTGAAAAAAAACCTCCTTGGTGGAATTTCGACTTCAGTCTGGATGAAAATCCGGACTCAAAACTCTTCAAAATATTCCCAGTGGAAAATCGATCCCTGTCTGGATGAAAATCTGGACAAAAATCCTCACTTAGTTATCACAAAAATCCTAGTGGAAAATCGACCCAGGCATGGAATCATCTGCACTCCAGTCTGTACTCCAGTCCGCACTCTTGGTGGAAAATTGATGGCAGTTTGGATAAATCTTGACACTTAGCCAAATTTTAGCACTTCCAGGGGAAATTCGACTTGGGTATGGATAAACAGTGGGGGAAAATAGTAACCAGTATGGATTTCAGGGGAAACCCATGTGTAGTATGGATTTTGAGTAAGGGAATGGGTTGGGTAGTCTAGAATGTGAGGGGAAAAACACCTTTAGCATGGAATTTGACCCTTTAACCCTTGGAATATGAATTTCCCTTAGGATTTTATCAATTAAACCACTCAAAAATCACTTAGAAACTTTAAATTTGACTGGACTTAGGCTAATTTTCCAAAAATATGAGTGAAATGCTAGGAAAATATTGGAATAAAGTGCGAAATCAATTTAAATAATACCTTAGGAGCGAGAAGACAACTCCAAAAGGTTTGTGAATATCTTGGCACTCTAAAATCAATGATGCGCGTGTTTAAAAACACGTTAACGCTCAATAGGTCTACACTTAGACAAAACTTAGGATCATTAAAATATCAACGTTTTGCAACTTGATCCTATAACTTCAAAAACCCTAGACGGCACTAGGCATTATCAAAACTCCGAGACTCGGGCACAGGAAATGCAAAATTGCCCACTAAGCAGCCAAAACCCTAACCTAACGACGTAGAAAGACGGCAAAGAGGGGGTCCTCGTTAGCAATGGGGCGATGTGTGAAAAGGTCACAACAGTATGTTAAGGGGAAAAATAATGTGGTGGTTGGCGCACTATTTAGGAAACCTTATTTCTGCTCTATGACTGATATATCAACCGATTGGAGAGCTTCCAATTTGGCTGAGTACACTTAGTTGCTAATGATATTTTGGAGGGGAAGTTGCAAGATGATAGGTTTAAGATAATTGATGAGCTCATCCTCTACAAAGATTGGGTTTATCTTGTACGAGAATGAAAGGTGAAAGAAAGAATTTTAAGAGCATATCATGACACAACACTTGCTGGTCATCCAAGTTTCTATGAGACATAGAAGCAAGTTAGGGAACGTTTTTCATGGAAAGGGCTCAAGAATGATGTGGTGAAGCATGTTAGGGAGTGTTTGGCTTGCCAACAAAACAAAACAAAACAGAGCATGTCTTTCTAGCTAGTTTGTTGCAGCCCCTGCCCATCCCAAATCATAAGTGGGAAAGCATATCTATGGATTTCATTACGGGGTTGCCAAAGGTGCAAGGTAAGGACTGTATCCATGTAGTGGTTGATAGGCTTACTAAATATGCTCATTTCTATGCAATTTCTTAGAGTACAAGGCCCCACAAGTTGCTAATCCATTTTAAGAGAGATTTTTAGACTACATGGGTTGCCAATGAATATTGTAAGTGACAGGGACATAAGGTTTATCAGCTTGTTTTGGCAAGAACTCTTTCAGTTGACGGGCATGAAGTTAACCACAAGCACTAGCTACCATCCACAAACTAATGGGAAAACTGAAATTGTGGACAAATGGATTGAAGGTTACTTGAGGAACTATGGTATAGGGCACCAAACAATATGAATTTAGTGTCTGCACCTTGGGGAGTATTGCTACAACACCACATATCACATGTCAATAAGTATGGCCCCTTTTAAAGCACTTTATGGTTATAATGCTACTTCATTCATGGACTTGATCTTTACAGATAGTAGAGTTCCAAGGGCAGGGGGTGTGGTGCAGCAGAGTATGGATATCTTGAATTCTCTCAAAGAAAATATGTAGTAGGCCCAAAACTAGTAGCAGATGTATGTTAATTGGTATCGAATTAAAGAGGATTTTTGAGGTTGGAGATATGATACTTTTGAGATT
Source organism: Cryptomeria japonica (assembly GCF_030272615.1). Lineage (NCBI taxonomy): Eukaryota > Viridiplantae > Streptophyta > Pinopsida > Cupressales > Cupressaceae > Cryptomeria > Cryptomeria japonica. Next base: position 239,443,694 of record NC_081410.1, on the reverse strand, counting down.
ACAACCCTATAGGCAATCTTCCATCAAAGGAAATGGAGTTGAGAAGCTGAAACCACAATTTTATGGGCCCTACAAGGTGTTGAGGAAGATTGGTGAGGTCGCTTATGAGTTTGAACTTCTGGCAAACAGCAGAATACATAACATTTTTCATGTCTCTAGTCTCAAGAAAGCCCTTGGACAACATGTCACCCCTTCACTTGAGCTGCCACCACTTGATGATGAAGGGAAATTGATCCTAGAACTTGAAATGGTTTTGGATGTGAGGGAGTAGAGGTTGAGGAACAAGATCATTTCCGAGTTTCTAGTAAAATGGAAGAACCGTACGCTTGAAGATGCAACATGGGGAGGAGTAGAGATCTTTGAGCACCCTAGTCTGAAATTGCTTGAGGGCAAGCGATTTGGGGATGGAAGGACTGTGATATTCCCAATATAGGTTGGGTCAACCAACCACTCTAGCAACGGTGTTTGTAAACACCCGTCTTTCCTATTTGCCATAAATAAATAAATAATAAATTATTAAATAATTTCAAATAGCAATAGATAAATAATAAATTTATTTATTATTCAACAAATTTTAAATCTTTTTAGCACTTGAGGCCAACATCTCTCTTTTACTCTCAAGAAGACTTGAGGTCTCTCTAGCTCGGGAGTATTAATACATCTTTGCCTTCCAAAGACATCATCTTGGACTAATCTATGTTTGGATTCAATGAATGTTAGTGCCTTCTAAGATGAAAACCTTTGAAGGTCTCTTATAGGTAGGGCAACTCCCCCTACCCTACTCATTTCTATTTCATTATCTTAGGAATTTCACCCATCCGAGTTGAGTAACATTGCAAGAACAACGGGCGTGCACGTGAAGCAAATCTCATGAACATGTATATCTCTTGTTACAAGAGTCAAGGTGTCTCTTTTGTTGTGTTTCTAACAACACCAACAAAGCAAGAAAGGCATCATGATATAAGGGCTTGAGGAGAATCCAATCATCACGCAACAGCTAGGGGAGTTCATCTTATAGAAAATCAGTTCATCACTAAAGAGTGGATAAAGGAAGGCACACATCACCTTGATAGCGCATTGGACTTGATCAAGCCAAGTCCCTAGGCAAGTTCTGGGCACTGGTGTGTACACGGGCATCATTGAAGATTTGTATTCTTTTTCTCACAAACAGTACAAAAATCAGAATAGCATATTATTTCCTACAATTCTAATACGCTTGCTCCACTATTAATTGTTTATGTGGTTCTATTCAATGGACTGAGTTTTAATGTGATGAACTGATGCATAAATCATTACATTGTTATTTGGGCTGATTTAGATTAGTATCTTGTTGTGTTAATCTCTATGATCTGCGCATATAATTTTGTAAGCATTGTGTGGGGTATTACAAATTAATGGGTCCAATAGCATTGCTTGCAATAGGTTGGTTATTGTCAAAACAAGTAACATTAGTAAATGATGCTCATTAGAAAGAGAATCACAATGCCTTAGCATTCTACATATTTTACAACTAGGATGAGACCATGGAAAATACTCTTTTATTATTCAACATTTTGCATCCCGCATGGGAATATGAATAAACTTCCAGTCATCACTATTAAAATCAAATACAAAATAACCTTAGCAATTAACAAGTCTCAGAAAACATGGCAAAATTACTTTAAGTCAATAATATTACATTAGTTATCATTTTCTATTCATACCATATTCTTTATTATAAATCTTGAAATCCTTACATGAGAACGAGAAGAGTAAATATTCCATACTCTATCATGTCCCCACCTTAGTTGCATTTTCCACGCTGTCCTAAGATGAGTTTGTTGCCGGGAATAATCATTATGTTATGTTGTTATATTATGTTTATGTTGTCGTCGGTAATAATGAGTTACAGCGGTCAGTTAGTTAGCCGACGGGTAGGTAGTTGGAGTCGCGACGGTTGTGTCGTACCCCTTCGGGTATTATATATTGTGTACCTTTTCTTCAAAGTAGGATCATGTTAGTCGTGTCAGATGTAATGTTATAAGCACTTATTGTACATGGACTGTGGAATTAATATAGAGGCTGGTTATTTAATATATTTCCATTATGTTCTGTGCATTTACATTCTGCATTTAACCGTTTACCCGAGAGGGCAAACATTTGGCGCCGCTGCCTAGACAAACTCGGGAACGGAAGACACGGATGGCGCACAGACACAATGGGCCTACCCGTTGGTGAAATAAACCCAGAGGCTGACGACACCCGAACAGAACTTTACACAGGAGAAGACACGGCAACGCGAGAATTTTCAATTTTGCTCCAGGTAGCCATTCAGACCTACGTCCGACGAGAAGCGGCGGAGGCAGAAATCCCACCAAGCGCCATGTGGACAGCGCTGGAGGTTAGCCCGGCAGTAAACCGGTTGATGAACCACCTCCCCCGGTTGCTTGCACAGGCATCGCTGGCACAACAGGCCTGCCTCGAGGAGATTGCCCAGGAAGAGCGACGACAACAAATCCTGCAACTCTACGAAGAGAACAGCCGACGGGAAACGGAACGAGATGGCGCCAGGCCAGGAGGAAATTGAACCTTGTAATAATCCTGACACACTGCTGATATAAATTGTGGCCGAAAGGCAAAATAAAATAAAAATAATAAAAGTTTTTTTTGTGTACATGGCGTGTGGTTGCTGTGTATGGAAGTGACTTATGCCCAATAGACTAAATAAGGACAAAAATAAAAAGATACAGAGTGACGAATGGGAAGGGGCACAAACCGTGTTGAATCTCAGACAGCAGATAGAACGAAGGCGTAGGCTAAGGCAGCTTGCCGAGGGACGACCGGTCGAGGGGTTGCCCGAAGGGAACCCAGGAGGTGTCACGGAGGTTGCGGAGGCAGAGATAGACGGAGAGAACTACACTGTCTACACTGTTGTAGGGCTGCCAAAAGGAGTCACGGAGGGTGCCGAAGGAGAACTCTACAGTTCGCCAGAATACCACCGTAGGGTAAGAAGCCGCGAAGAGTTGGTGGAACAAACAAGGCGAAGTCTAAACCTGATCGATGCTACGAGAGACTTGCTAAAGAATTTGTCCATTTCAGAGGACAACCGGAGGGAGACAACCAACCGGAGGGAGACAACGGAAGGTGACGGTACGACTGAAGGTGCCGAGGGAGCACAAGGGTATCGTATGGGAGGCAATTTGTTTGGTCTGGTGTCAGCAACTTTTTCCGGAGGACCCACGAGTGGAGGTTCAGTTGCAGGAGGCCGAGGATCGCCAAGTACAAGCACACAAGGAATTAGAGGAGCGAGACCCAGCGGTGGGATGGCGAGTAAACAAAAATTGCCAAAGTTCATAGGGGAGGGCAAGGAAGACCCCTTACGGCACTGCCGTACATGTGAAACCATTTGGTCCGCCAACGGAGTAACAGACGAGGATGACTAGGTACAGCAGTTCCCAGCCATGTTACGAGGAGTTGCCATAGATTGGTACTCCGATGTGGACAAGCAAAAAGTGGCCACATGGGCCAATCTACAAAAGGAATTCACGGGGGAGTTTCGGTTGCTCCGTGATGACAATGAAATTGTCACGGAGATATACAGTACCAAACAAGGTACCAGAGAGACAGTACGGGCATACAGTCGGAGGCTGAAAGAACTCTTGGGTAAAATGGAAAGCCAACCCGCAGATGGATTGAAGAAAGGATGGTTCGTTGAAGGGTTGAAATCCTCCCTACGGAGGAAGATGAAAATTGTACCCCCGATGTCATATGACGACGCTTATAATAGGGCGATGGACCTGGAGAGCGAACACAAAACATCAAAGAAGAAGAAAAGTAATAAATCCTCATCCGAGGACAATGACTCTTCACAGGAAAGCAGTAGCGATGACGAGGCTCGCAAACGGGTGCAAGCGCTCCAGAAAGACATGGAGCGAATGAGAAAGGAATTCAAAATAATGAGAAGCACTGGTCGAAACGAAGGGGACATATGGTGCACTGAGTGCAAAGAGGAAGGGCACACAAAGGGTACTTGCCAAAAGAAGGCATTCTGCGAGATTTGCCAAGTGATGGGACACTCCACCAAGGAGTGCCCATACAACATGAAAACCCGAAGTACGCAAATGAACTAGGTGTTGTTCACGGAGCAGGCCACAACATCCGCACCAATGGGTACCGGCCAACATACTAACACAACGGCATCATCTGGAGGATACCGGGACAACAGACGCGGCGGCGGAAGGAATAGCAACAATAACAATAACGGAAGCCATATCCAGTATGACGCCAAGGGCCGGCCAATTATCCAATGTAGGGCTTGTAATCAGTGGGGGCACTTCGCCCATGATTGCACGAAGGAAGCCACCCCTCAGCACCTCTACCGTTGGTGTGGGCCAGGCGACCATGAGGACGCAAATTGCCCGCAGGCAGGGGTTAATCTCCTCAACATTGAGAAGGCTGAGAAGACTGGTGAGAAAGAAGTATTGGCGATCACCCGTGCCCAGACGAAAAAAGCCACTTATCCCGACCCCCATACGGAGAAGGAGAGATTACGGGAGGCAAAGGCCAATATTGAACGTGAGATGACGACCGAACGACGGGACAACGAGGTGGCGAGTACATCATCTCGTACGGAAGCGGAAAATAACATCATTGGGTAAATCTTGGAGATAGAGGTGCCGATAAAGGTAAAAGACCTTCTAGATTCTATGCCACAATTGAGGACTGCCATCCTCACCAATATGCAAAGCACGACAGTGTCGAGTGCACCACAGGTAGGGGTTCCCGCCACCGCATTATCGAGTGCACCACAGGTAGGGGTTCCCGCCACTGCATCGTCGAGTGCACCACAGGTACGGGTTCTCGCCACCGCATCGTCGAGTGCACCACAAGTAGGGGTTCCCGCCACCGCTTCGAAGAGTACACCACAGGTGGAGGTTTCCGTCATCCCTTCGATTGACCCGATGTTACTAGCCTTGAGCAGTGGTAGACACCCAGCTGTGGTAGAAATGGGTATCCGTGGGACCATTCTGAAGGACACCATTGTGGACGGGGGATCTGGGGTGAATGTACTACCAGAAGAAACATGGAAGCGGCTGGGGAAGCCCACCCTGTGGCCACCCACATTCAACTTGGTGGGAGCGGACCAACACGGCATTAAGCCACTCGGCCTGTTGATGGCCCAGCAAGTGACGATTGGTACGCAACCATTTTTGTTAGATTTCGTGGTTATTCCCTCGAAGAAGAAAGGCTATGACGCCATCCTGGGGAGAGCGTGGTTGATCAATGCAAGGGTAAACCACAACTGGAAGAAAAATACACTTCCCATGGAGAAGGGAGGGCGGAAATATACCATTGACCTACACACCCAAGATGTTGGCGAAGAGCTCGCCTCTTCCGACTCCAACTCAGAGGACTATAATAAAGGGGAAGGGGGTCTCGATGAAAGCAAGGGCAAGAACGCGATGGAGCCGAACAGTGAAGGGGTGCTCGAATTGGAGGGATGTTCTGAAGATGAGGTATGCTCACTTAACGGGCTCTTCCACTGGCAAATGGAGGATTATGAAATATTCCAAAGCTACAGGCTCGAAGTAGAGGAACCAGAGCAACCAACAGAGGTGTACCTGCCGGAATACAAAGAATATTGGAAGGGAGACGCCCCAAACCCTGGCGACGTAAATAATCCGAAGAGTGTCGGCAACGATTGGAACCTTGTGTGGAAGGCCGCAGCCTTCAAAATCTTTATTATCCTCCTTCTTCTTATGTACGGGAAGGAGACCGTGGTCCCTGTAGAAATTGTGGTTCCACGTCTTCAGATGGCTATTGAAAATAGATTGGCCACCAACGGGCCCAAATTGAAACCCTACCACCCGAAGCGCGCAGGGAACCTGAGAGGCCGGACGGACACCCGAGAGCTCGAACAGACACCCGAGAGGATGGAAGGGGACTTGAGAGGCCAGGCAGGCGACTCAAGAGGCACAGGACCACAGCAGGTGACTCTCGGGCGAGGAAAACCGAGAAGGATGAAGGGCAATCCCAGAGACAGGGGACCTGAGCAGATGACTCTCTAAGACAACTAAATTAGGAGATGAGAAAAAAAAAAAAAAAGAGAGTACGGTCGTATGGCAGGCGACCGTACGGTCAAAAACTTATAAAAAATGAAAACTGTATGGTCGTACGTCAGCGATCGTACAGTCAAAAAATTATATAAAAAAAAGAAGAAAAATTATTAAAAAAAAAGGAACGGACCACTGTACGGCAGTGACCACCGTGTGGTGGGCCACCCCGGCGGTGGCAACACCGACGGCGACCACCGTACGGTGGATGCCATTGTGCGGTGGTCAACCGCACACCCAGCATAAATCCCCGCACGCCGCACACAAAGCCGCGCAGCAGCTCCGTCGTCATGGTCCGTCGTACGGTAAGAAGGGTGTCGATCGCACGAGAAGGTGGCCGCATGATCGGAGGTGCTAGTGGAGGTGTGTCCGTATGGTAAGAAGGGTGTCGATCGCACGGGAAGGTGGCCGCACGATCGAAGTGCACCTGGGGTGCTGCCCCAGGACCCCGCGAGGGGCGCTGCCCCTCGTCCCCGCTGGGGTGCTGCCCCAGACCCCACTGGGGGCGTTGCCCCCAGACCCCCAGTTTATTTTTTGAGCTAAAATACACTTTTTCGAGTTGAGCGAAGGGCATCTGAGAAGTCATGGTAAGTGTGGGTTGTTCTGTACGGTGAGAAAGAAGCCTGACGCTAAGCATTGGCGAGAAGCCATAAGCCGTAGAGGGAGACGGATTTGGAGGTTGCGAACAAACAGAGTTTGAGGGAAGGCATTGCAGGTCCGCGCAGTTGTATGACACCAGGGAGTTATTCAGTTCAATTTTTAGCCTTTGGGGAGTGTGATGGAGGATTTGAGGTGTCTCCTAGCATTTGTGCCAGTGGATTGTGGCCACCTCCAGGCATGACTGGTACGCTTTGAGGAACTCGGAGTATGTCTCGGCTGGACGTGAGGTTGCCTTGGTGGATGCACAGAGGGCTCGGGAGGAGCTGACCACCAGGTTGGAGGCAATAGTTGCGTGAGACTTAGTTCAGCATACCCAGGAGTTGGATGCCGGGAGAGCAGCACGGGTGGCTATCGAGGACAAATTGGCTAGGGAGACAGTATCAATTGAGTAGCAGCTGGTGGAAGCTGAGACTGAAAAACGTGTTTTGCAGACAAGTTTGGGTTAGGCACAGGAGGATTGTGATGGCAAAGGAAGCAATATTGGTGAAATCCGCACTTGAGCATCGGATGGTAGCAGAAAAGGGTTTTCAGGCGAGGATGCAACAAGTGTATAAGATCCGGGCCCGCCTGGCGTCAGTAGTTCCTGCCGTTCATCTCTATTTTGTATTAAGTCGTCGGAGTCGACTTTTTTTCTTGGGGGGGATGATGTTGCCGGGAATAATCATTATGTTATGTTGTTATATTATGTTTATGTTGTCGTCGGTAATAATGAGTTACGGCGGTTAGTTAGTTAGCCGACGGGTAGGTAGTTGGAGTCGCGACGGTTGTGTCGTACCCCTTCGGGTATTATATATTGTGTACCTTTTCTTCGAAGTAGCATCATGTTAGTCGTGTCAGATGTAATGTTATAAGCACTTATTGTACATGGACTGTGGAATTAATATAGAGGCTGGTTATTTAATATATTTCCATTATGTTCTGTGCATTTACGTTCTGCATTTAACCGTTTACCCGAGAGGGCAAATAGAGTTCAGATATAATTAATTCAAGCAATGTCTTCATTACATTGAGAGGCAATTCATTTACAAAGTAGAAGAAAGTTGGTGGCAGATCAGTTCTGACGCATGTCAGAACAGTCTGCCTTTGCAGCAGTTAAATAATCTAGTTTAACAGCAACTTTATTATGAATACGTATTAAAGAGCAATCCAATATTAATAAGGAACACACTCAGATTTATTTCAGATTAACAAGTGGCGATTGTATTAAGACTTGCTAGGGGAAACTAATAGTTATTTCAGCGTTTTCCAAAGCCATGATTAGTTAAGAAATATATTAAGGCAGTGATTTATTAAGAAGGGACACCACCCATAGGAAGAGGCAAGAAGAGGTGCCTAATCAACCTTCTTGGAAACTATATAATGAAGAACCTCATTCGGGAGAGGGCATAATGGAAAGGGAAAGACAGATTGATCTAGGACAGATCTGGAATCAGAGTTCATTAAGGAAAGTTTGCATTAATATTGGCATTTGACATTCTTTACAGCAGTCTATCTCTGAATATAATTGTGGTATGCATTATGGTTCATAAGTATAATTTGCTAATTTACATAAGAATAATACTAAATAAATATATTTGTCCATTATATGGAGTAATAATGAATATAGGTATATGTTATTTTATATAAATATATATAGACATGAACGTGTGTATATATATATATATATATATATAATTATTTAATAAATAGGAATAAGGACCACTTATAATGAATTCTGTTTTATATCACAAAAATTATATATATATATATATATATATCAAAACACATACATTTATAATACATGGAAGACTATTATAATGACCTAGCCTTAAACCTTACGCTAGTGCTTTTAGGAAGGATAGGTTGGTTTGTGTAGGGAGAGGCAGAGTAATTCCATCCCAAAATAGGTGAGCCCCAAGAGGTGGTATTGACGAGTGTTCATGAAACCCTTGGGCCAAGTGGTGGTCTTGACGGGTGTTCATGAAACTCTTGGGCCTATTTGTGGAGAGGGTTTCCAATTACCCTATGGCAGTAAACCTCCATCCTCCATTAAGGTTAGGAAAGAAGTAAGGATAAGGTCTAAATATAATAATTATCAATCGTATTATGAACAATTACTTAACTCTAGCTTAATAATTTGAAATAAAGAATAATGGTGCATAATAATGTATAATGTTGCATGTTAAACAGGCAGTTCCTAGTAGGGGACATTACAAACTCAAAACTATTTGAAAGATGTTATCCTTAGCTTTGGGGATGGAGTTGAAGATAAACCTGTTTCTAGTGCTGAAATCTACAATCCTTCTTGTGCCTCTATTGTTGTGTTCCTTATTCTAACGCCATTTCCCACTCCTAGGATTTCCTCTTCTTGTGTTCTTTAACTTCTCAAAAATCTCCTCTCCTTGTGTCATTGAAGAATCTCTCTAACCCTTATACATCAACATATGTCCCTACCTTGTTCCAAAGCTCTAAGGGTGGCACAGGTTGGGACAATGTAGGCAACAGTGGTCAAGTTTGGATTCAAACCCACTAATTAAATGTGCTCTAAAGTGTTTAAAGCCCTTTCAAGGAATCCATTTCGTTCATAGCCTCCAGTTTGAGCACTCCATGAGACCATGTTATGGTCCTCCCTCTTCTCATGCCATTCTTTGTCTTCCTCCTCACGTTTCTCTATTCGTTCTCCCAATGCTTTTGTTTTTATTTTATTTTTCTTGTCCTTTTCTCTCTATATTTTTCTCCCGCACGCTCTCCACTTTCCTACTTAGTACACTTTTTTCTTCCCATGACCTATAGTTTCCCCCTCTTCTTTTGTTTTCTCCTTTGCAGCTTGTGTTCTCCACCTTCCTTTATCTTGCATGCTTTAGGAGGGTCCACAACCTAACTAAGAGATCTCTCCTTTCTTCTTTAATGCCTATCAAAGCTCTCATTTTCAACGCAAGAGAGGAGAATGCTTAGCAACATTGTGGAATGTGGATTTTCACCTAAAAATTGCCCTCCCTTCGAACTTTCTTTTTGAATCCTTTTAATGGATTATGCATGCCCATATCGTCCTCCTGTCACCAATCCTTCATTTAATGGAGATGGATACCCATGACTTTCCTTTACCTTGTTGAGTACTATTTTGGAGATTTTTTTTATTTTTTATTTTGGTAAGCATTGCTAGGGTGACAACTCCCATTATTAAATTTCAAAGAAACAAAAAACAAACAATGCATCAACCCAAAATGGGTGTGCCACCTTATTACATATGCAAATTTTCTCCTTTCATTGAGGATCTTAAAGACACCGGATGCTTTTCTTTTGAAGGTGGAGTCTTCTTCCTTTTCACCTCTGCCCATTCTTGTTTTGTCTTAAGTGGGATATGCATTCCATTGCTATCCACATCCAAGGTTCCATCATTATTGATGACTCAATGGAGATTTCTCGGATCTTGGGCTGCAAATCATATTGCTCCAAGGAGAGTGAGGATATCTCTATCAAAGAAACATTTAAACTTTGTTTCAGCACAAACCCATGAGAAGTCCTGCACATTGATATGAGAAGGGGAGCATGGAGGAGGATTCTTCCCATGAAGTGTATGAGAAGAGGTAGTAGCATAATGACTAGATTCCACCCCATCCCACCAAGTGAGTCGGCTGGGTGGGGCAACTTTAGCCTTCTCTGAAGCTTGCCTCTTCTTACATTAGGAAGTAACATGGTCTTTAGAAAAGCATTTTCAACACCTAAAAGCAATCTACAAGGTGGCACGAACGTCTATTACCAACTTTTGGTAAGATCTCTATTGGCAGACCTTTTGATAGATCGATTTCAACGCATAAACGAGTGTACGTAGAATTTTTGTAATTGTTTGTTTCCTTTGAGACACTATGGTACTTGCCTAGACCATTTCCAATAGCCTTCTGACAACCAATTTCCCAAAACTAAAGAGGAAAGTAAGGTAAATGCACCCAAAAAAATGCTGAAAAATTGTCCCGATTCGTGGGTCAAAAGAAGGGAACCATGGCTTCGTGCATAATAAATCTCCTTGAAAGAACCACAAACCAATTTTGAGTACCAATTCCTTATCTTCCAGAGATTCAAATTCCAGAATGAAAAACCCTTTGGCACAAAAGGGTAAATATTGATTTTTGCCTCCATATATTCTTTCCAATTTGTGTTGATATAGGAATGGAGGTTGCATAACTTTGGCCAAACCTTCATAAATATGCAAATGAGGGCGTGATCCTGCAAATAATCCTCTGTCACATGCTAAACTGTCTAGAAAAACCTTGGGAACTAAAGCCGAATGATGAATAGAGAAAGAAGGGCCCTGAAAAGTACAAGAATGGGGAGAAGGGGGTTCAGAAGGAGATTCCCTAGTCGGTGCAAAAGTGCTAGAAAAATAGCAACCCCCGTTCAGTCCAGGGCATCTTAGCAGAACACAACTTTGAAATTAAGAGATGAAGCTGTCTTTTTTTGTGGGGATGGAGAACTAATGGATCTACAGTTTGCAACATTTTCACAAGGGCGAGCGGACACAACAAAGACCTCAGCATCATCCTCGCCAAGTAATGAATCTGGACTTCTATGTGAACCAACATGCCTCTCGGCACCTAGGTCTGAGGCTACAATGAAAGGAATGGAGGAGTGATCGGTGGAGAAAGAAGTACACCCTAAACCGCCTAAGTTTGTGCCACTCTTGCCAAGAACCGGCCTCAGTGAACCTCAACAATCCTCTCTGATGGGCAAGGTAGCGGATGAAGGAGCAGAGGCAGACAAAGTCATTGTAGTCTATTAGTGTTTTTATATTTATGTAATTTTCACTATTCTACAAATATTTATGAATGTCCATATCTTTGCAATTAATTTGTTGACTCCTCTATTTCTTTCTTTTTATGTTTTTTATTTATTTACCTTGTACACGTTCTCGCATGTTGTAGCTGACATGGGATGTGGCATAGCACTAGCTAATTATTGTATAACACACATGTCATCCTTAATTCTTTGATATCATCTTCCCTAGTTGGAGACAAGTCTTTTGTCTTCAGACAAAAGTCAGTTACTTATTGGGATTTACAATTGAATCTTGAAGGGTTCAGGTGGCTGCCATGAAAGTTAGGGCCCTTAGAGAATTGTTTGCACCAACAATGTGTTTGTTGTTAAAAGCTTCTTGGATAAAATGAAATTCCTTTGAAATTTTGTCAATCACTATTCTGCAATAGCTCATCCCTCTAATTGAATCTTCCAAAATGATAAAGCATTTCAATTGGATCCTACACCAAAATAATATATCTAATGCCGATAAAAAATTTATTTGCTCAACACAAGTGCTTATGCTTATTTGACATACAATATCCTATTGAACTAGGAACATGCCCCTCTGCCTTTAAAACCTTTAGTGGTGCATATTTTTACTGGTTAGGTACTTAAGAACCTTAAACACCTTTGGAGATACTTATATTAGCCAATCAAATCGAAGAATGATTATGCTTCTGATGTAAGAGAACAGATACTTCCTGCTCATAGACACCCAAACACAAAACCATAACATAATATTTGCAGAGGCTCTGTTCTAAATGAACATCAAATTGTAAAAAGAAACACAACTTTAGTCATAACAAATCTGCAATCACAAAATTACAATCTTAGCCTACCAATGGCCTTTCTATCTGCACAATGACAAATTTACTCTCCCTTGTTCTGATTTACTTCCTCTGCACCTTCAATACATACACCCATCTCTCTGCACACATTCATTGCACTCACCACTCCTTTCTCACAATGCACAACCTCACACACACATTCCTTTGCCTTGGCCGATGCCTTCTTTTTCGGTCTCTACCCCTCTGCTTAACTGCTGCAGCTAGACCTCATACCATAATATATCTGCTTCTTTTTCGGTCTCTACCCCTCTGCTTAACTGCTGCAGCTAGACCTCATACCATGATATATCTGCTTTCAGTCTTCTACCTCCTGCGCAGACCCTTCACACATCGCCTTTTTCCTTGCACAGGAGTTTGGTTTTTCAATTCATGCTGCCCTTCTTGCTAATGCAGCCCCCTCTTATATCATTCCATGTCAAACTTTTAAACAGCAGCCACACACTCCATAATTCCCTCCCCTTTGAACCCCACTTTCTTCCTTTCTTGGGGTCAATTCTACCTGTTCACCAATAGGATCGTTCCAAATGAATGTCCCCCTCTCTCTCCTCAACGCCTCCTCTATTTTGTTCTTCCATTCAACCATTGCACCATGCATTACATTCTGATATCTGCCCTGGATTTTCTTTTCTTAGCGATTTATTAATTGTTTTGCCTCCACATTGTAGCGATCACTCTTCCATCTTCTCAGCTGATTCCTCTACCATCGATGCCCCTCTCTCATCACATTAAAGTTGCAAACCATTTCAAGTTTTGAATGGTCAGAAGACCCATGCAGCTACAGAAGCTGTGATGGATATCCATACCCTGTTTTGATGCTCCCATTCTAGCACGGGCAGGCAGGATGCTCCTGCATCAGCTTCTATTTTGTTCTATTGTGCATGTAGCCAATCTAAGCCCTTATATTAGAATCTTTTCTTGTATTGGAAGTTTCCAATGCCTTATTGACCATGGGAATCTATTCTATGCATTTGATTGTGATTTGCCTATGATTTAGTGCTAGCATGATTGTATATTTGTATAAGTTAGTTTTACAAAAGCATTGTCAAAAATGTTTGTCTTAATTCCTTGTGAGAAACCATTGATTCAGACTTGTTTTTCTATACCCTTTAGGCCCATTATGGATTCCACATAACATTATCAAAATTCCTGAGGTCATCAACTCCAAAGATATTTGAATTCTCTTCTCTTTTCTTGAATTTTCTTTTGTTAACTAAATGGATGACAATGGCCTTCTTGATCTCATCTTCTGAAAGATCAACTTGTTCCCACACTTGCATGCAAATCATGTACAAAGTGACTTTTGGGAAAAATTCAGTAGTCTCCTTTTTGTTCCTTGAAAGACATGAAGATTCCTTTTGGTCCACAAAATCCACAATATCTCAGTAGATAGGACCAGCCAAACTCTCAAAAACAGATTGCCAAGCTTACAATCAGAAAACTTGAAATATCTAAATGGAAAATCCCACCACAAGACAGATTTAACACTAGCCCACAAGGAACAAATAGAAATAAAACAATTCCAAAAAGACTTATAAAAGGATAATCAAAATATGCTTAAAGGATTCACAATCTCTAGACATAAGACAAACAACATTACCAGACCCAAGAATTTCCCAACAGCTAACTTCAACATAACTAGAAACCATCTGTAAGAGGATTTTTTAGGTTCAATAAATCTGGATCATATATTCCCAAGCCTGGATACCAACTTAGTCTTAGGATCACCAACCCTCTAAAGGGAATTGAGGCAAGTATGGAAGTTATCAATGTTTGAGAAATATCAAGGCATTCTTATTTGTAGTATCTAACAACTTATTACCACAGACCCCAGAAAAATTGTCTCACAATCTCAAATTATAATTATTCTCTAATACCAGTTGCTCAGTGCTCAAAGCAGCAATAACCAAAGAATATGTCCTTTTCTGTGTATCAAGAACACCAAAATCTCTCTTGAGAGCATCCCACATGATAAACCCATTGTTATTTATAATATGGGTAAACACTCTAACACCCTTATTTAACCATTTAAGAGCCAGAACAGCCTCTACAAAGGGCAAGAGATCTAGCATCAATCTTTACTGTCCACCAAAGTGACCTGAAAGGAACAAAATGGGTCATTTTTAATATTCTTAACATTATTATCAACAACATATTTTTTTGCGATCCCGCAAGGCTTCCATATGGATCCAAATACCACAGATCCCTTAACCTGGCATTTAAAATTACCAAACAATAAATCAATTAATCAAATATCTCTCGACATTGGTATACCTTTAGGTAGCCCCTCTTCAATATCATTTCTTGCTAAATTCTTCTAGGAATCACACATAACAAGGGCCAAAGAAATCATTTGACAGCTAAAGAAACACCTTGAACAAAAAGACTTTTTCAATCCATACCTCCTTTGAACCCCGCTGACAATAAATGTACCAACTCACAACATGCCTCTTTTTGGCTCCTTTACCATCAGACCATAGGTATCCCCTAATCATTTCTCTAGTTGATTCAAATGAGAAGAGAAAACAAGCCAAGCTGAGGAAAAAAGTAAAGTATCCTCATCATCCATTGCATTTTATACTGTAGTTTATGTATAGTGCACTGTTGTAAGCTATGTTACACAAGGATGTGTCCCTACCTATCAAACCCCCATCCCTATCCCTTGATGCATTTTGGGAACGGGGGAATGATTCCTAATGTCCCCTAGCCATCCCCCCCTATATGAGAAAATCCAAAAACGTCCTGGAATGGGTTCCCAAAATTGGGGACAGCAGGAGATGTATAGGGGATGCGTGGTCATCCCCAAGCTGGCCGGGGATGTTTCAGATGTCTCTCGACTGTCCGGGGTTGGCCAGGTTTCTCCTGCAGAAAAAGAATTTATTATAATGTTTAAAAAAAATAGTTCATAGCATTAAAAAAAAAGACTCTTAAATATATCATGATAGCATTACAACAACAGTATAATGTGACAGCTTAATAACAGCAGCAATAATATATCATGCAAGCATTCGAACAGTAATTAAATTAATCATGACAGCAGAGACAGCACCAACTGTAGTATAACAGCAATTAATATATCATGATTCAAATTCACAGTTGATTATATAAGTTAAAATTTGGGTTTTAGATTTTATTGTTCAAAAATGTCACAAACTTCAAAATTCTTGATATGGTACTAAAGGTGCATTTTCTATAGTCTGGTATAGTGTGGTATTGTGTGAGAAGTACAAAAAAAAAATTTCTTTCTGGAATATGGTTAGCAAGTATGCTTCTGCAGACATCATCCAACATCATTTTAACATTGTCATGTTATATTACTACTGGTATACTGCTGTTCATTAACTTGTAGAAACTTGACTCTCTCACTATACATATATATATATATAGAAAAGGTATAGTTTCTAGGCAAACATTGAATGGCTACATACAGGTCGCATAAGGAATTTTAACTCAGTATTAGATTCTTCTATACTATGAAAAGTATTTAAAAAGAGAGACAAGGACAATAGATCTCTTGATAGCCTCACTTCTTCTATGTATGATAAACTGATGATAGTGAGAGTATTTTTGAACATATATCAATGTCCACACACTCCTATATTTATATAGTAGACTTTACCACCTCTCTCAACCTTGCCATGAGCACGATTTTTGTTTGTTGCGAAGTGCTTTTTGGGGTTTAACTATTGTTGTGATGTATTCACACATCACCCCGTTGCAAATGGGGACCCCCACTTTTTCGCTTTCTAGGTTAGTTGTCTTAGCTTAGTCGTTGGTGGTTGTCATGTCTATGCTATTAGCCTTTTGCATGTAGTTGCTTAGGGGTTGATCAAGTCTCTCTCTTTA
This sequence comes from Cryptomeria japonica, assembly GCF_030272615.1. Lineage (NCBI taxonomy): Eukaryota > Viridiplantae > Streptophyta > Pinopsida > Cupressales > Cupressaceae > Cryptomeria > Cryptomeria japonica. The sequence continues at coordinate 239,427,478 of NC_081410.1, read as the reverse complement.
GGATGAAGTGAGGTACAACACTATCTTTGCCCTCCAAAGCTTCTAATGGTTAGCATTCTAAGATTAGACTCCAAGGTGAAGATTCCCTTTGTCCTAGAGCAATTCTAATCGCCATGACTAAGGATGATATTCATGAGTTAAGAGGTATGAAAGAGAGATTGAGATCATTGAAATCTCTTGGCTCAGGTCAATTAGGGTTTGAGACAAAGGTATGTCTCAAGTGCATTGAAATGTCAAGACTTAGTGCAAAGGCCTTCAAATTGGCTGATTTGGTGAAGAAGGTTTTGACAACAAAGGATGAAGTTTTGAATCATGATTTGCCTTAGATGAAAATTTGATAAACCGAGTCTCAAAATCTTGACAAAACTTTGGAATGCATGATGGATTGCAAAGGTCTCCTAATTGGCCGATTCCCTAATGAGTTGCAAATGTGAGTTGAAAATCTGCCTAGAGCAAAAGTTGCAAAGGTGAGTTGAAAATCCACCTTGACAATAAGTTGCAAAGCTCCCTTGAAATGCCGCCTTCAAGAAAAAGTTGCAAAGGTGAGTTGAAAATCCGCCTTGATGTTAGGTTGCAAAGGTGCTACAAAAACCCGCCACAATCCAAAGTTGCAAAGATACTTCAAAAAACTGCCAAGTGTGCAAGATGCAAAGGTACCCTAAAATGCCGCCTCCAAACAAGATTGCAAAGGTGAGTTCAAAATCCGCCTAGAGAAAAAGTTGCAAAGTTGTCTTGAAAATCCGCCTTGATGACAAGTTGCAAAGGTCTCTTGAAAATCCGCCTAGGTGTGCATATTGCAAAGGTCCTCCAAAAAGCCACCTAGACCATGACTTGCAAAGGTGCTCCAAAAAGCCGCCCAAGTGGATGACTTGCAAAGGTCTCTTGAATAACCGCCATGATCATGAAATGCAAAGGTGCTCTAAAAATCCACCTTGATGTTGAGTTGCAAAGGTCTCTCCAAAAGCCGCCATGATGAAGGAGTTGCAAAGGTGTCTTGGAAAGCCGCCTCAATCTAATCTTGCAAAGGTGTCCTCAAAATCCACCATGATGAAGGAGTTGCAAAGGTGTCTTAGAAAGCCGCCCAAAGGTATCAACTGCAAAGGAACCTCAAATCACCGCCCAAGCCTTGCAATGAAAAGGAGGTCAATTTGGCCCCCCAAGTCTTCAAGGTAGTAATTTTGTCAGCAGATTCCATTCTGATTTACAGCAAATCTCCAAGGTGGCAATACTGGTGACAGATACAAATGAGTTTCATTCTAATCTGCAATTCAGTATACAAAACACACCCAGTCCAGCAATTTGATGATCATTTTGCTCATATATTTGATCACAATTCACTTGAAGAAGGCGATTTTGAGGGAGAAAAGGTTTTCAGATCGAGTTAAAGGCATCTTTTCATTTATTTTGGAGGCAGACAAGAGGCAAACTTTGGTGAAATTTTGTGCATCATCAGACCTATAGCAAGCACAAAATCAGACATTTAAAAGTGGAAGGCAAGTAAAATTAATATGTATTTTATGTATTTGACACACTTTTGTTTGCTTTGCAGGTGATTAAGTAAGGAATCAAGGACAAGTCAACATCAAGACCTAGCTCGAGTCATGAGATCAAAGTCAAGGTCCTGAAGCATGGAGGAGACAACTTAATGATGAAGGAAAGTTTTACAATCTTTAATTCCTTTCGGGAATCCAAGAATCAAAGATAGTAAACCAAGTGCACCATTCATCCAGTGTATCTTGAACAAGGGAGGATCGATCAAGGTCATCACACAGTCTACATCAAATATGATCAAGGAAACAGATAGTTTCAGAAGAGTTAATCAAAGTTTGTTAGATCATAACAATGCTTCTCATTATCATCACATTGAGCAAACTAAATAATGTTGAGTATCAAGAGATATTGCTCAGCATTCCTTCATGATGATGAATCAAGTCTACGAGCAAGTTGAGATGGCATCCTAGTCATCATCCCACCAATCAGAGGAGTTCCACTTCAGCATGTCTGGATTCAATGAACCAAGCTCATCCATGGGGGCACCAACTCCAATGTACCTACCCCCATTATTTATTGGTCGAATATTCTAAAGAGGACATGTGTCCAAATGTTGTAATTATTTCATTGGCTAGAATAGAGTTTGTTATGGTTTTCATCTTGTAATATCGGCCATTAATCTCAAATCAATCTGAGCTTTTGAATTATAATGAGCTCTCTATATAAAGCTCAAGCTCTTCATTTGTAAGGGTTAGTAGTTAGAAGCAGAGAATTAGTGAATAGGAGAAAGATAGAAAATAGGAGGTTAATAATAGTTAGAGTTAGATTAGGAGGAGGAATTGTTATTAAGACTTGTAAATGGAGATACTCTTTTCATTGAAGTCATGGTGAAATGTGTTATTTCAACAAGTCACATGATTTCTACTTTTCATTTGCTTTCATGTTGATTATATTGAATGGAGGAATTTGTTGAATGTATTTGTGTGGAATGCATTTAGTCCATACCACTAGCCTCTTGCTGATTGTAAGTGTGCCTTGTGTGGTCAACTGGAATTATATGAACTTAACTTCAATTGTTATGCGTCCATTGTTTATGCATTAACTTGAATGGTAATCAATGTTTGATGGTAATGATTTGAACATCTTTGAATTGCACCTTAGAAGATTGCACTGAGCTTGTGTCAAATTGTTTGGTTTGATGATGAGACCTTGCCTATTAGGATTCCATCAAATCACTCATCCTTTTCTTGCATTCTTAGGATTAGAATAGAATTCATCAACTCTTTCTCTTTTGTCCTTTTTTCAATTCAAGCTAGTTTAAGGTAAAAAGCATCACAAGATTGCAACATCAGATGATCAAGTTCTAGCAATTCAAGTATTCAATTATTCAACGTAAGTCTCCGTGGATTACTAGCAATCACATCAACCATTGAGCTTATCCACAAGTCGTGACCCGACATTACGAACCTTGGAGTTGTCTCATTTGATCGCGAAGCATAACATTTGAGAGACTTTGTTCAAGAGAGGATAAGATACCTTGGTATTTTATTTTGTGTTTGATTGTGCATAAAAAAACACATCAACAACTACCATATGTAAATTTGGAATCTATGAATCCCTTCAAAATATTGCTAGAAAAAATAAAGTGCATTTTACTCCTCGTAATGGATTAAGCAGCTTCTAAAGTATTCTGAGCTCTTAAATGGTAGACAATCCTCATAATACATAGGTATGTGATATAAGCCAACTATCAATCTACCACAAATTCTCTCTCTAAATTGCAATTGAAACTAAGTTGACTGTTTTCATTGTACCTTTTGCAATAAATTGACAAACCACAATTGCAATGGTGTGATGAATGCTGGAGAATTCATTTCCACTTATAAAGGAAGCAATTTTCTTTGATAAGACATTGAATAACAGTTCTGATTTATCTATTGATCTCAGCATTACTATAAGTAGAAAAAGCATTGTTCTAGTGTCGTTGGTACCTAGATCTTGTCATTGACAAGAACTGTGGTATTGTGGTCTTCAGTGGTAAAGTATAATACCAAGGTGCTGAAGAGCTAAAGCAAAGCAACATAAATTCCATGTAATGTACCGTACGGTAACTCAACTTCCACGTACAATCTACACCACTGCCACCATACCTCCACAGTACGGGCTACCTCCATCGTACGGTCAACACCCTCCACCATACGGTCAACCCACCGTACAGCCAACACAACCCTGTACACCCTCCACTGTACGACCCTACACTCTGTACGCTCCTTGCCTTCCGTATGGTCAATTGATTCTCCGTGTACGGACTAATAATCACGGCCTCGAAAAGATGGTTATGTTATATGTAATATGTTGGTGCTATGACTATGTGAGAGATGTAAAGACAAGCAATGACATTACGAACCATTACTGGAATATTGGAATGCTCGGATTATGAATATTATTCAAAACACAATATCAAATATCGTTGTCTAATATAGATTTGTCTTTGAATGAAGACTTCACAAATTTGTAGCATAATATGAAATATTGGAATGACATTTCCAATGGCAGACTAGGGTGGTTGTGAACCATCGAAACTGCAATCACAGAATAGGGAGGATCTTGCACCTCCGAAACTGCATAGTGCCAAACTCCAACTGGAATTCGCAAATACAAAGAAAACATCAAATTCACCATCATACCTACAACTATGCCAAACTCAGCCTTATAAATGGGCTCTAGAAAGTTTCCTGAAGGGTTACAAATGACCGACACCAAAAGTTTATTATTTTATTAATTTGGGCCCCTTTATTTAGTAATTAAATTAATTAATTAAATAAGTCCTTATGATATTATTTAAAATTTAGGACCACTTAATTAATTAACTTAATTAAGTCTCTTTATTAAAATTGGGGACATTACAATCCTCTCGGCCCAAAGATTGCCTGCCCTCAAGCAATCCGCAACTATTTGCCATTTGACAAGCTCCGGGATCCCAGACCATGCACAAATGCCAGTAGCCGTATTCGTTGAAAGCTTGACGCCACACCACGACTGCAAGCACCGCTTGCAAATCCCCAATCGGATTGTGCTGCTCCACTCTGATATTGCCCTGCTCGGAGTTGAGAAATAATTCATCAAAATCCATCTTGCTTTTCTCATATAGATGCCACTCACAAGGAGAGATGACAATCATGCACGCCTCATGCCCAACCGAAAGGGAAACTTCGTATTCAACCAATTGTAGAGATTGCTCCTGTAAGGGATCATTGCTAGAGTTCGCATCTCCATGAAGAAGATCAACCATTGCTGGCTTGACAAAATTCATACAAACATCTTCATCCTTGCAGTTGTCATGAAATTTTAAGTGTTCTCCACTTGAAGGGACAATTGTTGTCTCTAGCTTGTCCATATCCTCCTGTCGCAGGAGTGAACATGAGGACTTGTCTTCATCTTTCTTTGATTTTGATTGACTTCCAAATTCAGGATCCAACTCCTCTTTTCTTTTCCTTATATAGTACCTATCAAAGGAATCGGTTTTCTTGATCTGCTCAGGTTCACTTGAGTATTCATCAAAGATTCTGATAACCTCCTCATGCATAGGTATACTTTTTCCGGTCAGAACTAGATATTCTTGAAATGTTAGAAGATTCTTCCTCTTTTGATATTTGTTATACCACTAGGTGATTTTATTGGCAGCAATTTCATTATCCCTTTCTTCCATTTCTGTAGTCATCCCAAGCATTCCACAGGTTGGCAAGATTTTAGCTCTGATACCACTGTAATGTACCGTACCGTACGGTAACTCAACTTCCACATACGCTCTACACCACTGCCACCGTACCTCCACTGTACAGGCTACCTCCACCGTACAATCAACACCCTCCACCATACGGCCAACCCACTGTACAACCAACACAACCCCGTACACCCTCCACCATACAGCCCTACACTCCATACGCTCCTTGCCTTCTGTACGGTATGGTCAATTGATTCTCCGTGTATGGACTAATAATCACAGCCTCGGAAAGATGGTTATGTTATATGTAATATGCTGGTGCTATGACTATGTGAGAGATGTAAAGACAAGCAATGACGTTATGAACAATTACTGGAATATTGGAATGCTCGGATTATGAATATTATTCAAAACACAATATCAAATATCGTTGTCTAATACAGATTTGTCTTTGAATGAAGACTTCAAAAATTTGTAGCATAATATGAAATATCAGAATGATATTTCCAATGGCAGACTAGGGTGGTTGTGAACCACCGAAACTGCGATCACAGAATAGGGAGGATCTTGCACCTCTGAAACTACACAGTGCCAAACTCCAACTGGAATTTGCAAATACAAAGAAAACATCAAATTCACCATCATACCTCCAACTATGCCAAACTCGGCCTTATAAATGGGCTTTGGGAAGTTTCCCGAAGGGTTACAAACAGCCGACACCAAAAGTTAATTATTTTATTAATTTGGGCCCCTTTATTTAGTAATTAAATTAATTAATTAACTTAATTAAGTCACTTTATTAAAATTGGGGACATTACATTCAACCAAGCAACTGGGTGAATATCCTTCAACAGATATGTAAGCTACTGTTAAGTCAAAATTAAATGGATCCAATACATGATTTCCAGCTTATACTACCTGCAAGAGCTAGTCAATAAAGTACTGATAAGACATCAATTTCTGAAAGTAATGAATAATTCATCTTTTTATGTAACCTCAATTTGTAGCATGACCATGCATTCTTTTATGTAAATTTAAAGCTCTTTTTCGCAAGCTGTCACACAGCCTTCCTTGATAGAATTTTGACCAATATGGTTTGTTACGTATCATTAGCTTTTTATTCTACAATTCTAGAAAATTACTGTAATGCACCATAAATGGGACTTTTAAATTTTTTACTTGTTTGTTGGGAATATAAACCATCCTTTCCCTAAACTTAAAGACAGCCTACGTTATTATTGTTCAGGGCTCTTAACATCAAACTTTACCTCTTTATGCTTGATGTCTAGCTTAAATGAAAACAGAAGAACGAAATCACCACATATAAAGATTTGTCTCTTCTAAATTAAGATCTGGACGAAAATTACCATGACTTACATCAAAACTGTAATAACAGTTACAGTGACAGTCAAATGGCCAAAGGTTGTTTTTAGAGATTCCTTCTTTTGTTTGCAGATTTTTTAGGCAATTACTTCTCCTCTTTATGATCCATCAAATGGCACTGGGGCTCTTCAAATTCATAGCATCATTGGGTCGGAATATGATCATCTCACAAACATTTGGATCGTTTGCTTTACTTGTTGTGTTTGTTCTTGGAGGATTTGTGATTTCTCGAGGTACAGTCTACATTTGACAGTATTATACACATGCAATTATTTAAATTGGAGCATATGACTTTTAGCAATATTTAACTTATTAACTATAATAGAAATGGTTGATTTTATTTTATCATGTTTCTTCAACAGAGAATATACCCGGCTGGTGGATTTGGGCATATTGGTGCTCCCCAATGTCTTACAGCCAAAATGCCCTCGCTGTAAATGAATTTTTGGCTCCCAGATGGAATAAAGTAAGTGAGGGAATTTCTGGATAAATCATCAAAGGCCAATGATTTCATTTAAATATTTCACTTACTTGCAGTCAAGTAGTACTACTCATATTATATACATTATTTCATCTAAATATTTCACTTATATGCAGCCGAGTAGTACTACGTCAAATAAGACATTGGGACGTGCAATAATAGAAGCTCGTGGTTTATTTGCTGAAGCTAGATTTTATTGGATTGGTATTGGAGCACTGATTGGGTTCTGTGTAATTTTTAATATTCTGTTTACCTTGGCTTTAGCTTACCTTAATCGTAAGTGTGTGATGTTATTAGAACTTTAAATGCAACGCTGTTTCCTCAATTCTTTATTTAATATTTTTACTGTGAGATGGGAGATCTAATAGAAGTTAGAACACTTTCCAATTACAGCTTTTGGAAAACCACAGGGTGTACTATCTGAAGATGTAATTGAAGAGAAACATGCAAACAGAACTGGAGAAAGTACCCATGGAGGAAAACTTATACCTGTAGATGCATCTCGAAAAGATTCAAGAGGTAAATCATGAGATTTCCTGAAATCTTTTAACTTCTTGTGAATGTCTGAATCTACTCTTCAACACTGAATTTCTTTGTTTTAGCCAAGGACAGAAACATATATGAGGTTTAGAAAGTTAACCAGCAATAGATCAAGGGATTTCTTGAAATCCTTTCACTGGATGTGAATGTCTGAATCTACTCCTCAAAGCTGACTTTTCTTTGTTTCTAGCCAATTACTGAAACATATATAAAGTTTAGAAAGCGACCAGTGATAAGTCAAGATGTTTCTTTAAATACATTTACTGCTTGTGAATGTGTGGGTCTACCATTAAAGATAAAATGCCTTGCCTCAGATAGAGACTAAAACATGTTTCAAACTGAGAATGGTACTGTTTACTATCTATTGTAAATCTTGTAATGGAAAATAATTATTGTGTGGAATGAATCTATAAATTTTCTCTGTATCTTGAGTAACAGAACACTATAACAAAATAAAGTAGAGTCAGAGCTTAGAAAGTCTTTTAAAACTGAAAGCATTCTATTACTTAAATAGAAAAATAACAAATAAACTGAAAAATATGCTATAGAAAAAGGTTTCTTAAATGCTTAAATGAAAAGGTCATGAAGCATATCAATTGAACGGTTCCAAAACTATCTGAAGAAGCTAGCACTATTCCTTCACAGATTTTAACATTTTTGTCAGGCCATGGATACTCGCTAGAGAGAAGAGATAGTTCAAACTCTGAATTCTATTCTGCCCATGGTGGAGAAGTTTCTGATCTCCAAGCTTCGTTACCTCACAAGAAAGGAATGGTCCTTCCTTTCCAGCCATTATCAATTGCTTTTGAAAACATCAGATACTATGTTGACTTGCCAGAGGTTGGTGCAGCTATTTTGTTTGATTTAAGTTTTACTTATTTGGCAATAGTTTAACATGCCTAGCTTCTCACCAATAGGAAATCCGGATCTGATAGCTAGTTATGTGTCAGGAAATGAAAAATGAAGGTGTGGATCAAAACAGGTTACAACTCCTCTCCAACATAAGTGGATCCTTCAAGCCAGGTGTGCTTACAGCCTTGATGGGAGTTAGTGGAGCTGGAAAAACCACATTGATGGATGTCTTGGCTGGGAGAAAAACAGGAGGCTACATAGAAGGAAGTATAAACATCTCTGGATACCCTAAGAAACAAGAAACATTTGCTCGCATCTCAGGGTACTGCGAACAAAATGACATCCACTCCCCAAATGTCACAGTCTATGAATCACTTGTGTACTCTGCATGGCTGCGTCTTCAACGAGATGTCGTTGAGAGAACTAGAATGGTGGGACTTCAAGTTCCTCTCTTTACATGCAGTGATTTGGATAGACGGTCTTTCCTTTTAATGAAACTAAGCTAGCAGGTGTTTTTGGTGATCTTTGTTGCAATGACTACAGATGTTTGTGCAAGAGGTGATGGAACTCGTGGAGCTTACTCCTCTGAGGGATGCTCTGGTAGGGCTTCCTGGGTCAACAGGCCTTTCTACGGAGCAGAGGAAAAGGCTTACCATTGCAGTGGAACTTGTTGCCAACCCTTCAATAATCTTCATGGATGAACCAACTTCAGGATTAGATGCCCGTGCTGCAGCTATAGTAATGCGTACTGTGCGCAACACAGTGGATACTGGTCGGACAGTTGTCTGTACCATCCACCAACCCAGCATTGATATCTTTGAATCTTTTGATGAGGTAAACCCAAGTATCTTCATGATTCAGAGACATCATAAGTAAATGTATTTCATATTGGGCCCACTAAACTTCATAGCTTTGCTTCCGAAAGGTGAACTTAATTGCAAATATCTGAAATAAGGTAGATATATTCTAATCAATGGTAAAGGTTCACTTCTTTGTCTTGCTGAACTGCAGCTGCTACTTATGAAAAGGGGTGGCCAAATGATCTATGCAGGACCATTGGGTCAGCATTCTCATAAACTTATTGAATATTTTGAGGTACATTTGGCCTTTTTATTCACTTCTTGACAGCTACTGATTAATACATTGTGCATGCCATTGTCAACACATAGCAGAAAGGAATAATGTTGTTTGTTTCTTGTGTCATTATTTAGTCTGTGGAAGGGGTTCCACGAATTACAGAAGGATACAATCCAGCAACATGGGTGCTGGAAGTCAGCGCCATATCTGTTGAGCAAAGTCTCGGAATAGACTTTGCTGATATTTACACAAAATCTTCACTTTATGAGTATGTAGTTGATTGAACTTTCTCGAGGAAAAACTGTAGTCATCCTTCACTTAGAGGACTCCTTTAAGGATGGAAAAATTTCATGCTTTTGCTTAACGTATTTTCTGTTTGTCAGATGGAATCAACAACTTATTAAAGAACTAAGCACCCCTGCTCCGGGCTCAAAGGATCTAAATTTTCCAACACAGTACGCACAGTCCTTCCCAGTTCAGTGCATGGCATGCCTTTGGAAGCAATATTGGTCATATTGGCGTAATCCACACTATGTTGTTGTGCGTTTTTTCTTCAGCACAATAGTTGCCCTTCTGTTTGGGAGCATCTTTTGGGACCTTGGGACAAAGAGGTTAGATGCTCTTCTCACTGGCACAATAGTCTAGATTTTCCAATATGCACCTGCAGCCATCAGATTTGTGTATCACACCTTTGCATTGATTTATCAGAATTTTTCTTAAGACTACATGTTTCAATTCAGCTGCCACCTGTCATACTGGCAATTTATTTTTTGAACATTCTATAATTTAATTTTGTAGAGGCAATCAACAAGATTTATTCAATATTTTGGGAGCAATGTACTGCTCTGTACTTTTTATTGGAGTAAGCAATGCATCCAGTGTACAACCTGTGGTCGATGTGGAAAGGACTGTCTTCTATAGAGAAAGAGCTGCTGGAATGTACTCAGCGTTCCCTTACGCCTTTGGACAGGTACTCTAAATTCTGTCGCTGAATCCTTCTTAAATGATGTTCAACAGTGCAGCCTCAGATTAAATGGATGATCCTCTTGTTATTTATTTGTGCAGGTGGCAATTGAGGTTCCTTATGTTCTTCTGCAGTCTGTAGTTTATGCCCTCTTGGTCTATTCCATGATCTCATTTGAGTGGACAGCAGTCAAGTTTTTCTGGTTCTTCTTTTTCATGTATTTCACTTTTCTATACTTCACCTTCTTTGGAATGGTGACAGTTGCCATGACTCCAAACTTCCATGTTGCAGCAATCATTGCATCTGCATTTTATTCTACATGGAACCTCTTTTGTGGTTTCATCATTCCTCGACCTGTAAGTCCATGTTAAAGCTTTTTTGCTGAGGCAAATTTTATATATCACGGGTTAAAAAATATTAAAATGTATAGCATCAAGTCACGATGATTATTAATGCAATCAAATCCTTTTTCTTTGAACCAGAAAATGCCTGTGTGGTGGAGATGGTACAACTGGGTGACACCTATTTCCTGGACACTCTATGGTTTGATTGCATCACAGCTTGCTGATGTAGATACAGAGATGGAGACAGCAGATGGGAAAGTGGCGGTGTCTGAATTCATAAGGAATTACTTTGGGATGAGACATGACTTTCTGGGAATTGTAGCATTGGTGATTGTTTGCATCCCTATTGGCTTTGCTGCCTTGTTTGGTCTGGCCATTAAAAAGTTCAATTTCCAAAAAAGATAGGCATTCCATACAACCAATTTTTAGCAGTTTGGTCTGACTATTGAAATGCTCAATTTCTAAAGAAGATAGGCATTCCATATAGCCAGCTTATTGCACATTCATCCAATGTATCAGATAGGCCTATTTCATGTTCTTGTGAGAACCATATAAATCATATGCTTCAGTTGAAGTCATATGAACATTTTAACCATGTCCTGTAATTCATTTCAGAAGTAGGTGTATTGTGGGGTTTATACACAGGAGCTGATCAGCGTTATTGAGAGACTTGGTAAGGGGGAGAACAGAGGCTCTCACCCACTGCATCAGAATCCCTATTGTAACCGTATTCTTGCATCCTGCTACGTAACAACCAGTTTTTGGGAATAGCTTCCTTAATGCTACCCATTGCTTTCATAAATACTCTCAAAATTAATGTTGTTCAAGTAAGGTTTTAAATCACTAAGATTAACTGTAGATATTGCTTTATTAACTCCTGCTACGTAACTACCAGTTTGGGGGAATAGCTTCCTTAATGCTACCCATTGCTTTCATAAATATACTCTCAAAATTAATGGTGTTCAAGGTTGGTTTTAAATCACTAAGGTTTTCAGAGGCATTATGATGAAAACAACATCTGTTGCTACAGTTAAATAAGCCCTGCTCTGTTTCTGCCAAATTGCCAATTGAACAATGGTATTGCAGGTACAGAAACGAACACAGCAGAATAGAAAGGAAATACAAGAAGATAAGCAATACGAGAACCATATCAGCAAAAAACATAACTCTCTATTCTCAAATTTGCAAGTTGAAACTCTATTGATTAAGATTCAACCGCAGCATATAGAAAAAGAATATATCAGCAAAGCAAGCAGCAAGAATAATTTTCCTTTAAACTAATGAGAACAACAGAAAATCTCCTTTATTTTTGAAATAAAAATTTACATTTTGTCTATCTCTTTCTTGCCATTAATTCAAAAAAAATGTTTCCCTATATACAAACCAGTCCATGGGACCAGCAAAGAATTTGTGTTGTAATGTCATGGTCCAGTGCGACTGCTTGTGTAGGTTTTAAAGCAGCAGTGCTGGTAGTTTTTCTAATATAATTGAGCAATTATATTTTAAGAATTACTGTTCTGTGAAAAGGGGGTTTTGAAGTTATATACATCAACTGCACAATGAAAGAAATCTTCAATATATATATAACATTTTACTCTTCGAATATATATTTCTAAAATTTTAGTAATATTGTTCTTTTGTAGAATTTTCATAATAGCATTTATTTGCCAGTTCATAAATGAACCATTGTATATAGGGCAAGTAGAACAATAATTTGAAATTTTAAAAAAGCCAAATATTTGATATAATATTTAGAATATTATATTAATTTTTAAAATTATAAGAATATGATAATTATAAAATCGTAAATAATTTGTTGGTTTTATAAAACTAAAAATATATGATTATAAATATTACAGAATTTAATTCATTTATGGGTTTTGTCAAGTTGATCCCTTCTTTAATATGAGGGCTAATGTTCAATGGCATTCGCCATATGAGGGGTGGATTAATGTCAACTTTGATGGAGCTATCAGAGGAAATCTAGATTTGACCAGGGTAGGTTGTGTTCTTAGATACCGAAACAAACAACAAAGTGGAACTTTTAGCGGCTTGGTATGGAGTTCTATTATGCATTAGAATGGGGTCAACAAACTCCACCTAGAGCGTGACTTTATGGGTGCGATTAATGCAATTCGGTGCCAAGATATGTCGAATGGAAAGCTTAAAAAACTCCCCTCGTGAATTTGGCATGGCTTGGGCTAATTGGAAGATTTCAAACTTGTGTACAACTACCAAGAGGCCAATGTTGAAGCATGGAAACTGTAGAAGGAAGTACTTGGAATGATTACAACCATCACTATCGTAGATTTGGCAAACTTGAATACCCACTACGCAACATTAGAACGGAAATGACTATCCAATAGACAAAATGGTTGACAATTTTTTTATTTATTAAATAAATTAAAAATTATAAAATAGTTATTTTGTGATTTTTAATTTATTTAATAAATGAAAAAAATGTCACTATGCATTAGAACTAGCGAAGAGGACGCCAGACACTAGTGCATTAATGTCGAAAGCAAGGGAACATTTATTAGTCAGGGAAGAAGGGGTGGTGGAGGGCCTTATCAACCATGAAATTGCGAGAGATGACATTATTCACATGATGGACTCTATGATTTACCTAAGAGTTTTAGAGAGGCAAATGGTGTTCTGCGAGAGGATTACAAACCAACTCTCAAAGGACATTTTCAACATATCAAAACCAGAGGTGATGGAGGCCATCAAGAATATCTTGGGAGAGGCCCTCCTCTCATCAAATTGTTGCTATGGGGTAGATAGTGATGTCACGTCTCTTTTCATGGCCTGACTACTATTGGAACTTGAGGAGAAGATCTTTGTCAAGATCCTCATGCAAAAGCTAGTTAGGGCAAAGTGGTGGATGGACATGCAACAATACCTTGATTTGGTGGTCACTGGTTTTGGATTTTTCCCATCTTAAGGAGTTTGATGGGAAATTCAGTGATGGGGGACCTTTTGTGCGAAACTCATTGAATGACCTCCGGGTTTGAGAAGCCGACTCTTCATACAATTGGGGGGAGAAAAGGGGAAGAAGGAAACTTAAAACAAACGATCTACACTACTTAGGCGATACGCCATAATATTTTGGAAAAACGTTAACAACGTATAAAACCCAAATACATGCGGCTTTAAAGCTCATTCAACAATCTACATGCTCAGAACTATTTGAGAGAGTAATTCAACAAAACTCATTCAACATAAAATGACATTAACCATTCATCCAACAGATAACAAGTCTCAGAACATAGTTTAATCCGTGGAGTCTCACAACAAATACCATAGAAGTTATTGAATTTGAAAACATCACAGAAGTTAGTATATTAAGCTTCAAATAAAACAATCACAAAGGCCATAGGCACAATCTGATAGTCTATCATTCACCAAATTTAATTAACATAAAGGCCTCTTTAATAAGCCAAAGTCTAAAAATCTCTCTTAAAGTCTGAACCCCTTTAAAGTAGAAAAAGAGCATATATAGAGCCCCCGACTCTTAACCAACAGTACGCAACATCAACAACATCCTAGCAACTGCTTCTAACAGGAAACTCCCAGTGTGACACTCCGCGAGACCTACCCAGGGAAACGACCTTCGAAGTTGTTATCCCAACTGCGTCATGGCAACCCTTGCACTTGCCCAAAATAAGAAAATCGCAATGCAAACCACATTTTGGTTCACGAACTACCATGGAAGACACGTGGTGACTCGAGGGAGACCCGAAGTCAAGCGTGAAAAGAGAACCAGATCATGCAACGCAGGGACACCAATTGTCACCATCTTTACACGATGGATGGTGGGACTGAGAAGCATACACCGAGATAAAAACTTGAGCCACGTGGTAGCTCCGCGTTCTCTCAACTTTAAGCGAGAAAAGCGAGTAACTTAGGACAATGCCAAGACACCACTTGTCATGCATGTTGACGAACGGGAAAAACAACCAAAAATCAAAAGAAGTCGCTGCCATTTGACCAAAATGCCGCCTATGAGCAATCCCAAAATAATATTAACTTTTCTTGGCGACTAAATGGGGAATTTTGCCTGCGGAATGCTAGAACCCAAAATTGTTGGTTCGGAGACTAGACTTCATGCCAGAACGGGGAAAAGCAGATCGAAGACCTGCTACAACAGAAACCATTCATCCTTGGAGGGTAGCACTTGCACTTCCAGATTTTGGTAGTGTTGATCTAAACAGATTACTTCATCAAATGGCAAGTCCGCTGGTTCATCATGGACCAGTTTCAAGAGTGCGTAGAGTTGGGCCAGGGGTTGCAGGAGACACTCGACTTCCTCCACCGAAATAGGATTGCTCAGGCGGTGTAAGAAGGTCCTATCTTGTTGTAATTGCTCTATTTGGCTCAACACTTGTTCAATCCCTAGCATGGAGCCATCCGTGGGAAAAGGAGAAGGCAGACCTAAGAAAACAAACCTCTCTACGCGCTGCTTGATATCTGGAACCGAAATCTTTAAAGTCTCAAGTGTTGCTGATACATGCATGATTACCCAGTGCTGGTTAATGAAAACATTAGTCTTCCTGATTAATTGCTTGCGGTCTGTAATTCTTTTTGCTCTCAATTCTTCATCTGGAGTAGCATACAACAACTGAATTAAGCTCTAGGCTACGGGGAGATTAGGACCAATAAAAAGCATAGAGTTGTTAATGAGAGTGCCTGCTTTAGCATAGAGAGATTGCGCTTCTCCTAGGAATCTCAGTATGGGTTGCAGCAAAGGACAATACTGCTTAATTCTTTCCCAATGGGAAACATACAATTCCACCAAAATTGGAGAGAAATCTTGAGGAACCTCCAGAGGGGGAGGAAGGTTTGATAACCGCGAGACTTCCTCATCTTTTGCTCTTATCTCATCTTGCAGCTCCTTGCACTTGTCTTGTTCATGGACCACCTAACTTTCTAGAGCGAGGATCTTGGTGTTTCCATCTTGTACAACTTGTTTAAGTCGCGACATGCGATCTCACTCTTGCTGCAACAAGCCTTCCACATCCAGGAATTTCTTTTCAGCTTGGTCGATGCTACTCCATTTTTCACGCACATTTTTTTCAAACTTTGCTCTTTCCTCCGAAAGCGTGACCTGTGCATCACTCAACTGCCGAGCACGTTCTTCTTTTAGGCGGTTCTCCTCATGCAACTGTGTATGAATTTTGGTAGCATCTCTGGAAGCAACTTTTAGCTGCTGTATTTTTTGCTCCCTCTCCTGCAATTCTTTAAGGGCCACATTCCTTATTGCCTCCCATCCTTTCAATTGAGAACTCACATTGTTCATGGCGGACTACAACTTTCCTTTTTCAGAGTTAGCCTGGGTTAACAATCCCTGCAAGTAGTTGATTTCAGCATTCCTTGCTCTGTCTTCCTTTCTCTATTGGTCCAAGGATTCTCGGAGGCTCGCATTCTCTGCTTGTATTTTCTCCAGACGATGACTCTTTTTGATGAAATATGAAGACATAACCTTCGAAGTTTCTTCCATCATTTCTACTTTGTTAGATGTCATAGCGTTAAAGAGATTGACCCCGACATCATGCAAGGTGTAATAATTGGGTCTCATTTGGGCCTTCGACTTGCCAATCTTGGGGAACATGGTCACAAAGAAGAGACTATCCTTTTCCTCATTGAAATGTGTCTGTACATGCAGACGGGTTGGCCTGGCACCATATTTCTCCTTTCTCTTACCGGTCCTGCCAATACGTGCAGTCTTGGAATAGGTAACCTATTGTTGATAAGCATCCGAGTTCACAATATCTTGGCCTGCAAACGCTACACCAGGAGGGATTGCAAAGTGGAATTGGGAAATAGGGCCACCGAAAGAGGCTTGAATGGGATGTGCAAGCGTGGTTGGAGAAAACAATGAGACAAAAGGAGAGGCTCCTAAAGAAAATGGATCAGCGGATGCTGCCCCGACATTTGGGGGAGGGGTGGACTCTCTGAAACCAAGCCTACGCGAGACAGTGGCTGCATCAGGCATCTATGGGGAAAACACTGCAGGAATAAAATTGGGGGCATGGAGCAAAATGGAGACCTGCGATAACGCAACTTGAGGTTTGACCAGAGTCCCAATGGGTGCTAATGCGAGGGTAGTGGGGATTTGGGCAGGCATAGATGCAAGTTGGGATGCTACAGAAGATACAAATTGAGCAGAGAGAAACGGAAAACAAGGGCGTACTTGAATCGTAGAAGTCATCGGTCGTTGAGAGGCTGAGGGAACCACATGGACTCAAGAAGACGAACCCTTCTTTGCAAAATCCAGATATTGCTTTTTACTGGAAGGGGAATCAGGCACCTGCTTCTCAGTCGATCTTTTGGCAGTTTGGGAATGGGGTCTCCGAATTGAACTGGCGAGAGGAAGATGAATACTAGACTCGATCTCTTGCTCTTCTACACTTATAACTTCTACCTCTTGCTGTTGGGCCGCCTCGGGGGATGATTCGCCACTTGGGCACTCATCACTTGTCTCATGACTTGTTGTGATGTCGCCATTCGATCTCAAAATGCTCGTCAAAAGGAGCGTTCTCGATGTTAGCCCTGGGCTGATTCACTTCCTAATGGTAGATCCAAAAATCCTCCCTCTTTTTCTTAGGCCATGAATCCAAACTCATGGCTTCTAGCATGCTTTGGGGAATGGGCTTCGCTGGATTGTACTTTTGTATGATAGAGTAAAAATTCAACCACGAGGGACATTTCAAAACAGGAAAAATCACTGGGACCCACATAGATATTTGGGTCATTCACTGGTGGGTTGGTGCGTCCTTCCCACAAACTCTGTGGTTCATACTTAACTGCATTTTTCTCTTAGACAGGCACCCATCCGGGTCGTAACTCCACACATCATCAATTAATACCAAGCCAAGTTGCACCAGCTTGGAGGTCAAGACATTTTCAGAAATGCTCCTTCATACGAGAGTAATGTGGCCAATAGCCTTGTGGTCCTTTGTTATGGAGGTATCATGTTTTCCTGCCCCTATAGCTCTGTCGATCTCCACCAATTGCCGAAAAATTTCAAGGGTGAGGGTTCTCTCTGTGACATAGGTAGGTAGGCAGGAGGGCTCTTCAGAGAAGCCATGCACCCAGATAAAGGAAAAGTCACTACCTAGAAACCAGTCACAAGGGGGGCGTTCATTGTACACACAATTCATTTGTATCTCGAAAAAGCGGGCAAGAGGCTCTTTGAGGATCAAAATGAGATCTCGAAGGACGGGAGTTAGGAAACGGTCTGAAAAATGGCAGGCATCGTAAGAAGCTAGCAGGATGTGTGTCCAGGCTGACACACACATCTTGTTTCCTAACTCATCATGGGTAGCCAATCGCATGAATTGGCTGAAAAAAGCATCATTCTGGTGTAGGAAAAGGTGAACTAGGAATGAGGCGAACTTGAACTGCCGAAAATGTTGGAATTCGGCTAATTGCTTCACCATTTCTCTGGCTATTAAAACAAAGAAGTCGAAATGAAATGGTCCTTTCCGCTTTTGGTATTTGAATAGGAAACCCATCATGAGAGCATTGATATCTCGGTCGTTATCAGGACCGCATAGCCACGTAAGGGTCGAGGAGATATCTTGCGGGTCATCATGCCTCAAGTCGCTGAAGGACAGAGGGAGTCTTGGAGGTCTAGCTGTTGGACTTCGTTTCAGCGCACCATGACAAAATGAGACAATATATCTTCTAGTGTCCCAATATTTCTCCATGGAACTCTCACCGAACACCTCCATTCCATAAAAAATGGGACAACACATCATATCCCTCACAACCTCTGGGGTTATAACTACTCTTAGAAAAGAGCCCTTAATTGAAGAAGAACCAGGCTCAAACATGTTTGTGCACACACCTACAAACTCTGGATAGTGCGGAACCATGGGAACCACGAACTGAGGAGCAACACTATTCCAAAATTTGACTAATGTAGATTGCGGCTCATTTATGTGATTTACCATCCTACTGCAAGCGGCCTCTCTGAGGTTCTTTGACTTCTTGTGAAGTTCGGGCTCAATGACATTTTCTAAAGAATCTATCACCGTCTCCGGGTTGCAGGTAGTTGACTTTGATTTAGCTTTGGTTCTTTGATATTCCAGCTTTGGGGGCACGACATGAGAGGAATATGAGAGCTCCCCAAATACATCTACCCACATTTTTCCTTGGAAAGAACATGAGGAAACTGCTTCCATCTCCATCTTCTGCAAGAAAGCTTCTCTTTCTCACACCTCTGAATATTTTCGGCGCTTGGGGTTGTAGAATGAACAATATGATAGGCACTTTTGGAGACCTTCCTTAACTGCATTGCATGCCTAGATTTACATGAAAAAAGGCATTTAATGACAAGCGCCTGTTCGCACATATACCAGTTCATTTTCCTAGTTGCAATTAATTCTAAAAAAGGATAAGCGCTGCCATCTGTGTTTCTTGAGAAGATGCCTATTCAGTTAGCCGTTACTTCGAGCCACTTGAGGCGATTTGTTTGTTCGGATAAATCTCCCCATTAAGGAGAGTATCCATAGCCAGCGAGGCTCGCATGAGTTATAATAGACTTGCGGGTATTCTAGCTTAGACACGATGTACCTATATATACGCGTGGCGTCTGAGGAAACCGCTTCTCTTTTTGAGGTACAAGACAGGGCATACACAACCTTTAATCCACTACTTGTGCGAGTTGATGAGAAAAGATAAAAGTGTAAAAAATCATGAGCACTGGATTTCCACTTCATTCATCACCTGGAGCTGAAAATTTTCTATATATATGTCTTTTCAGACATTCTTTTGCATAGTATCTAGCTCAATGATGGAGTTTCCTGAAAAATAGATACTCTTGTTAGACTTACCAGTAGTAAGTCTCAAGTCGCTTTCTTAGGCAATATTTCAGACCAGAGGTTACAAGGGATGATGGGACGCAAAAATCCTTTGATCATTGTTGCCATCAAACTGGTGCTTGGGGAGGATTTCATTGACGACGTGGACAAATACCGTGTCGACATGGATATCTGCTCATGTTTTGTGGCTTCATTACTGGATGACGGGATGACTGGTTATCTGACCTCAGAGCTAGCAAAAGAACTCTTCTCTCTGGAGTATCTAGGTGGCCTGGAGGATGTCGTGGTGTACTACATCCCTTTTAGAGGCTTACCTCTGGCCTCAGATTTGTAGCGTTTCATCACCCTTGGTGAGGAGGTGACCTGGTATCCACTTATAGGTGGCTTGAAGACCATGTTGTTGTCATCTCATCGCTTCCGAGGGGAGCTTGCTACGGAGTTTCTCCTCCAGGTCCATCTGATAGTGCCTATTTCAGCTGGCACCGAGTGGTATACTGAATTCAGAGACTACATATTCCCGCAGATCTTGACGCCACATATTCTCCCTAACCTGGTGTTTGTGTCGATAGCTCAGGAGCTCGATGATGACTCTAGCCAGGAGTGGCCGAAGGTAGATGATGCTAAAGATGAAGATGATGACTCCAAATTCCAGATGGATGAGGATGATGATGAAGAAGATCACTAAGATACTGCCACCCTATTTCAAATTTTTTTTTTCTTTATTTCTCAAATCTAGGCCGCAGGCCTTCTGCATATATTGTACCAAGATACTTATAATATAATGATTTCCTTTTGCTTTTTCAAGGTGTATCTTGTGGTTCACTTTTTCTTTTGGGGAATGCATGACGAAACATAATTAAATAAATAAGGCATGCTAAAATATATTATTTACATTATTGTACATTAGGAAATTTGCTACTAGTGAAAGGGTTTAAGATGAAACCCATTGACTGGGATTCCAAGAGATTCCACCTGCATATTCTCGAGATCAAAAGCATTAAAACCCTTGCAATTTGTAATGCAGAAGGGTCCCTCCCATAAACCATCAAATTTAGCATGTTGACCAGGCTTGGTTGCCCTCCCATTATACTTCAAAACAAGGTCACCTTGTTTGAGTCCTGGGTCAGAACTTTTCTTATTATCAAACCACCTCTTGATGGTTTTGAAGGGACGAAAATGCCGCTTCCCTTGCTTCCTCTTGCTCCATAAGCTCTTCCAATCTCACCTCCATGGGACTATTTTCGGCCACCTCAATAGATTTGAGTAACTGTAAGGCAGGGATCTCCAAAGACCCAGGGAATAAGGCATCCTTGTCATAGACTAACTTGCATGCGGAGTTCTTTAGAATATGCTTGGGCATGATCCAGTCTGCCTATAACACACTTCTCAAGTGGTGATGCCACTCCCTTTTGTGCTCAGAGCCCACCCTTTTAATGAGTCTTATGAGATTCTTGTTAGTGGACTCAGCTAGGCCATTTCCCTGTGGATAATAGTTTGAGGAGGTCTTTAGGTAGATACCTCGACTGAGAGCGAACTAGGTGACACGTGAGCCTATGAATGCTCGTGCATTGTCCAATATTACGGTCTTTGGTGGATCATATCGACACACTAAATCTTCCAGAAATACGAATCTCTGTCTCTGATGAATTCCTCAGGGGGACAACTTCAGACCATCTGGTGAAGTAGTTAGTAGCAGTCAGGATCCACCTGTGTCCGACTGATCTTGGAGGGTTGATCATTCCTATGAAATCGAGACCCCACTAAGCAAAGGGTTCTTCCACCATTATGGGCCTGAGTGACATTGTTGCCTTTCTACACCTACCATTGTAGTACTGGCATTCTTTGCATTCTCTTACCAGAGTATGCACATCTTTAAACATAGAGGGCCAAAAGTACCCAACACAGGTGATCTTAATGATGGTGGTTTGCATTGAATAGTGGCCTCCCGATAATCCATAATGGAATTCATATAGAATCTTACTATCTTGGCCTTGGTCCACATAGTAGAGTAGGATTCTGTCAAAATTTCTCTTAAAAAGAACTCCTTCCACCAGGTGGAAGCTGTTGTTCTGCATCCTATAGAAGCTCTTCTTTTTGAGAGGGAAGTCTGCAGGGAAAATTCTAGTCTTCATAAAATGTTCCCAATTCTCCATCCATCATGCTTTTGTTGGTTCAGAGGTGACCATTACAACTTCCTTTGTAGTAGTCTCGGCCTCTAGGGGGCCAGACTCTTGGGCTATATATTCACACAAGCCTTTGCCGCGGATTACCTTGGTGGGTTTGACATCAATGTCATATTCTAGGATTTTGGTAATCTAGATCACTCTCTTCTCTGTAATGTTGTCTTCCATTATATATTCCCTAACTGAAGGGTGGGTGACATACACAATAGTCTTATTACAGGCAATAAAATACCTAAACATTTTTAGGCCCTTGACAATGGGCAAAGATTTCTTTTCAATGAAATTGTATTTAGCCTTGTATTCTTTCAGAGTTTTGGAATGGAAAGCTATGGGATGCTCACCTCTTTTGTCTGCTTCTTTATGGGTTAGAACAACGACAATGCTATAATTGCTAGAGAAAACATACATTATAAAATCCTTGGACATATCAGGGTTGGAGAGCATGGGAGCTGAAGAGATGGCATCTTTGATCCTCTCGAATGTCTCTTTAGCTTCAAGAGTCCATTTAAAATGTGTTTCCTTTTTAAGCATTAGATTGATGGGCCTCACCGTCCCAACAAAGTCTGAGATAAAGTGGCTAACAAAGTTAACTTTACCTAGGAAGGACTGAATGCCCTTCTTGTTGACAGGAAGAGGAAGCTCCTTTATTTCCTTTACTCAATTTGGATCGATGGAAACTCCTTCTTTTGACACTACATGCCCCAGTAATTTCCCTTGAGGGAACCCAAAGATGCATTTCTTTGGGTTTAATGAGATGCCAAACTCCAAGCACTTCTGGAACACTAGCTCGAGATGATCGAAGTCGAGATGATCGAAGTGGTCTTTTTTGTGCTTTGAAAACATGGTCAAGTCATCCAAGTATATGAGGATGATTTTGTTAATGAGCTCCTTGAAATCCAGATCCATAGCTCTCTGAAAAGTGGCGCCAATATTTGACAACCCAAACGACATTTTTTAATAAGAAAATATTCCCCATTTGGTTGTAAAGGTTGTCTTATGTTGATCTTTTGGCTTTACCAATAGCTGGTTATAACTTGAGAACCCATCCAACATCGAGAACATCTTTGACCCTGATTCAATGCTTAACAACTATTCCATGGGTGGCAAAGGGTAATGGTCTTTTAGAGAGGCTTGGTTTAAGTCCCAGAAGTCTACACAGAGCCGGATATCTCCGTTCTTCTTCCTGACTGGCACCAAATTGGATACCCATGTACTATGCTTGATGGGATAGATGATCTTTGATTCTATCAATTTATTCAATTCTTGAGCCATAAGAAACTCAATCTTCGGATTGATAGGTCTCTGCTTCTGTTGAACCGACTTGGCCCCATCAGCGAGCTCAATGGTGTGCTGAATGATGCTAGAATTGTATCCTTTCAAATCTTCATATGATAATACTAGCACGCCCACATACTCATCACAATATCGATCCAATCTCTCCTGGTCTTCTAAGGGAACTTCCTTTCCGACCTTAAATATTCTCCCATTCCCTATTGACATTTCAGCGTAGTCACCTTTATTAGCCGTGAGTGTTCGCTTGTCATTTTTGGCATCATCATGGTCAAACAAATTCTCCAGGGTGATCAATCCATTTGGGAGCTTGTTGGATTTCAATTGAATGATTTGATCCCCGTAAGCCTCCTTTACTTTAGGCTGCAATTGATCAACAAACTCTCCCGAGTTTTGAATAAACAAAGCGATTTACTCATCACTCTCAAAAACTTTCCAGTGGGTGTCATTGTCTAGAATAGGTAGTTGAACGATCACATAGACTGCATGGGGATTGGCGAGCAGGTCCACAACAGGGTTGAATTGCAACATAATAGTAGCCATCCAATTAGCGGATGCATTTGTCTTTCGAGGAACCCTTTGGATATTGAAAGCATTGAAGCTTTCTATCAGATCCAATATCTTATGACGGTAGGATCTCATACAGACGTGCTTGGCACTAGAGATTCCTCGGACCTGGTGTACGATCATCTCAAAATTGCCCAAAACTTTCAATTGATTTATGCCATCCATTCTGCTAAATTTAGGCCTTGGATCAACCCTTCATATTATGCTTCATTGTTGGAGCAAGCAAACTGCAAGCGAAAAGACCTTAGGATCTGTTCACCCAAAGGTGAAGTAAGGCGAATCCCAGTGCCTGAACCTACTTTGCATCTTGCACCATCAAAGTGTAAGGTCCAAAGCATAGAAGACAACTCTTCCTTGGTTAGCAAATCCTTAGTTAATTTTGGGTTGACTTGATCTTCATAAAAAATACAGTAAGTACCAAGACCTGTGGCGTGATAGTTGGAATATGGATCAAAATTTATGAATTCATTGAGAAAAACTTCCTGCTCTGGTGTAATATCCCCGGTCACCTCTTCATCTTCAAGAAGCTCTACCATTTTTCTCTCTTCATTAGAGATGGAGGTATGAGTTGGCTCAAAGTTGAGCATAGCTTGATCCGCTGCGTGCTTGGTGTGTAGGGGTTCTAAAAGAATTTTGAGTTTAGCACCATGCTGGGTTCAAAGGATGAGGTGAGACTAGTCTAAAGATAGGTAACCTCCTATTTTGGCGGTGAAGTCTCGAGAAAGGCAGAGGCCAAAAACAGGTAGAATGTCAATAAGTACTACTTCTTGAGACATGGTGACACTAAGACATGCAAACAATGTTAGCGGAAGGCTTTTAATAAGACCCACAGTCTGGACCTTATTTCCATCTAGTTGCATAACACCCCTATTTAAAGGCTCATATTTAATATTCAAAACCACAGCAATTTGCTTAGCCATGACGATGGTGTTGGCACCAGAATCTATCATAGAATTGTGTAAAAGTTTATCTCTTACTATGAGGGTCAAATAGAAAAGATTTGGTTTAGGCTTACCTTCCACTTGGGATTTAGGAGGTACGACTTCATTTGTCAACATCGTCGGTGAGCGTGGTTGTTCTCCTGGGGGCTGAAATCTTTCTTCGTTGGCTCGCAGAGAAACGACAACATTCCTGCTAGTAGGTTTCTCCACCTCTGATAGAGCTTCATTCAACGGATTCTTCTACTCTAGGATACTAAGGAGATCTCATAAGGAGACGTTGGCTGAGGCTTTCTTTAGCTGCTCCACCATGTCCAACACTAATGGTACCGATGTCCTTGCCTCTGTTAGCTTATAGGGGATAAATTCCTTTCTTGGATATGTGGTAGCAATTGAAGGTTGTTCAAGAACTTTATCTAATATGAATCTCCCCTGCATGCCTACATTCTCTCTTGTGAAATGTCTTTTTGACTAGAGGTTGTAATCCGACTGCACTTGAGGAGCCCCCAAGCTTGATGTGGCTGCGCCATTTGTGAGCATGACGTCTTCGTCCTCCATCTAAGAGAATAATGCGCGGTCCGGAGCTATCTTCGTTTCCTTCTCTATTGACATACCTTGAATCTGTGTGATGAAATATGCATTGTCCATGCCAGGGGATGCGTAAACCGAATCATCCAGAGCCACACCTAGGTTCTGCTGATCAGTAATTTTTTGTTGTAAATTGTCTTTCGGGCAATTTCTTGGGGTGTGGGCATTTTTACATTGAAAACACCAAGAATTGGTATCATCCACTATATTATTCTGTCCTACAGTCAACTATTTGCTGGTGCTAGGATAGATAGTGTTGGGATAGTTATTTTGCAAAGGATTGGGCACTGGAACTATCTAGCTATTTAGCTGACTTAAGGAAGTTCAATTATTCGCATATTGGTTTTGCTGATATGTGGGTCCATTCCCTTTGAAATTTTGTTGGAAATGAGGTCTAGCAGGTGGGATTTGGGACCTTTTCAAATTAGCAAGTTCATTCGAGAAAGATCTCAACAAATTTTTCATATCGTTGACCTCCGCAGTCAGAGATGAGGGGGAAGGCAGATTTGCTTGTTGGGATCCGGGGTAGACATAGATAGATTGGGGAGCAGATGTGTTAGGCACGACTGGCTCAGGGACCAAATTTGATAGCTCAGGAAAGACCGACATGAGTGGTCGTGGTGCAAGCTTTCCAGCATCAACTAGATTGTTTTCTGCTCGGACCGCCAAATCAAATGCATCTGGGAGAGTATTGCCTCTGAGAGATTGGATCATCATGGATATATCTGAATTGAAGGATTTCAGATAAAAAACAAACGCCATATCCGCAGGTGGATGAGTGGACAACGATATTCTTTTCTAGGTCTTTTGAAACCTCATATTCAATTCTGTCACCGCTTCTTGAGGGGCTCTCTTTATGGTAATCAATTGCTGCATCAAGGATGACCTATCAGCCTTGTTGGAAAATCTCTCAAAGAAGCGGTCACCTAGCTGATCCCAATCGGCTATAGAGTCTGGGCTGAGAGATCTTTACCAATCTAAAGCTTTCCCTTTGAATGAAGCCATGAGCAATCTCAGAGCTACATTTTTCTTTGTAAAGTTATGGACAGTGCAGACATCGACCACATCTTGTAGGTATTCTCCAGGCATCTTGGGACATTCTCAGGTGAGATTAGGGACAACTTTTAGCGTGGAAGTGGGAATCGGCCCCCATACTGCAGGTGGAATAGGTGGAATGGGAGGGCTCCCGCTATTCCAAGTCACAAAGTTTCTAGGAGGGATCTAAGCCATTATTATGGGAACAACCGCAGAGAAAATAGGTGGATTCCAGGAAGGAGTAGCTACGAGCGAATGGATGCTTACCAGGGGTGGGCGAAGCAAATTGAGATTTAAAGTTGTTTGGCTCCTGGTAACGGGTCTATGACTCATAAACTTGCTTAGGCTTGTTTAAAATTACGGTCCCACCGGGCGTGCCAGGAACTGTTGACTCTTAATTTACCTTAAACACTAATAGCCTTATGGGAAATTCAGTGATGGGGGATCTTTTGCGCAAAACTCACTGAATGACCTCTAGGTTTGAGAAGCCAACACTTCATACAATTGGGGGGAGAAAAGGGGAAGAAGGAAACTTAAAACAAATGGTCTACACTACTTAGGCGATACACCATAATATTTTGAAAAAGCGTTAACAACATATAAAACCTAGATACATGCAGATTTAAAGCTTATTCAACAATCTACATGCTCAGAACCATTTGAGAGAGTAATTCAACAAAACTCATTCAACATAAAATGACATTAACCATTCATCCAATAGATAACAAGTCTCAGAACATTGTTTAATCCATGGAGTCTCACAACAAATACCATAGAAGTTATTGAATTTGAAAACAACATAGAAGTCAGTATATTAAGCTTCAAATAAAATAATCACAAAGGCCATAGGAACAATTTGACATGTCTATCATTCACCAAATTTAATTAACATAAAGGCCTCTTCAATGAGCCAAAGTCTAAAAATCTCTCTAAAAGTCTGAACCCCTTTAAAAGCAGAAAAAGAAAGCATATATAGAGCCCCTGACTATTAACCAATAGTACGCAACATCGACAACATCATAGCAACCTCTTCTACAGGAAACTCCTAGTGTGGCACTCCTTGAGATGCTACCCAATGAAACAGACTTCGAAGTTGTTATCCCAACCGCAACATGGCGACCCCTTCACCTGCCCAACAATAAAATCACGATGCAAATTGCATTCTGGTTCACAAACTACCATGGAAGACATGCGGGGACTTGGGGGAGACCTGAAGTCGAGCGCGAAAAGGGAACCAGATCGTGCAATGTGGGGACACCAAGTGTCACCATCTTTACACGATGGATGGTGGGGCCAAGAAGCATACATTGAGATAAAAACTTGAGCCACATGGCAGCTCAACGTTCTCTCAACTTTGAGCGATAAAAGCGAGCAACTCAGGACAACGCTGAGACACCACTTGGCACGCATGTTGACGAATGGGAAAATGACCAAAAATCAAAAGAAGTCACTTCCATTTGATCAAAATGCCACCTACGAGCAATCCCGAAATAATATTAATAGGTTTTAGATTTTTTCCATCTTAAGGAGTTTGACTAGGGCTTACCTTATGCTACAATGGCCCATGGATTCCCTAGGGGTCACCTTATGATACAATGGCCCATGTATCCCTTTCCTTATGTAGTTGAGAGAGGAGGATGAAGAGGCTCAATTGCTTTAGGTGAGAAAAGGCATTTCTCTCTTAAAGGAGATTGTGGGTGCTACTAGAGTCGTAGGGATACTTGTAGCATTGGCACTCTCAACGCCCTTGATGCCTCCAAATGGGTTACCATGGAAGAGATTGCAAAGTTTATGGAGGATATGAGTTTAAATTAATAGTTAAGCTTATTATGCTTCTTTTTTGGCAATTTGACTAAATGTTGATGTAAACTTTGTTATTTTGGTTCTCTTAGTGCTAAATTGACTTGTCATAGTCATTTAAGCAAGTAGAGCTACTCTGATGAAATGCATTCATTGTGCTCCATTTTATATTTTCGTGTTGATTTCCTATGCAACATTTGATAAGTCTAAGGATGAAGGTTTTCAAACTTTGTACAAGCAAGAGTGATGCATGTAGATTTGTCTAATTATTATGTGCAAACTATTATCTAAAATGATGTCTTACATATTCAAACTAAAATGTACTTTCTAACATATTAACTTACAAACTTTTTAACATGTTAACTTGCAAATATTTTTCTATTATCCTAACATCCCTTGTTCTACAAGTACTTGTAATGTTGAATAATTATGGTTTCCACCATTAGAGGGAGAAAACCACACACATATCTCGACATTGACTTGTACACCTAGAACTGATAAATGTAAGCAGACTTGGATCTCATCCTCGAAAGAGCACCTAACATGTGGTCGTCATGGTCCTTTGAAATTTTCGCACATCAAAGGGGGATTGATTCATCACTATAAATAAAGCTTATCCCAAAGATCACAACTCTGTACTTGTTTCCTATACACAAAAAGAAGGGGAAATAGGTTGGGAAGAGGAGTTTGCCTAA